>NC_137115.1:53544996-53892496 GCF_949357685.1 Gobio gobio | reverse complement strand
CCTTTCTCAGCATCAGCTTTCAACTAAAATATCTTCATTTGTGTTCCGAATATGAACGGAGGTCTTACGGGTCTCGAACGACGTGAGGGTGAGTAATTAATGACAGAATTTTCATTTTTGGGTGAACTAACCCTTTAAGAACAGTTTGTATCTTCAGCCCTGTCTCTTTCTCACCGGTGTTTTCTGCTCGTCTCAGGGTGTGAAGAAGTTCTCCAGTCCGTCCTATTCCTATAATCAGGGCGTCACCCTGCTGTGTTACACGGAAACATCGCCTCAACACCCGCCGTCCTCTCTGCAGGGCCTGTTTGGGTCAACAGGGGGCGACAGCGAGGGCTCTCATTCCAGCGAGGGCAGCCATGAGACGGGCGACTCGGGGCGATTCTCTCACGACGACATGGAGGCAACCAACCTGTCTCTGGGCAGTCGCCCGGCTTCCCTGCAGGGCGAGGAGAGCGAGGCGTCCCATGAGATTACGGAGAACGAGCGGCATCTACACTTGATACCGATGGCAGAGGCGACACAAACGACACTTCAGCAACAGGAGCCTCTTCCTGTATAGCAAAAACCCTTGTGCTCTCTGGCGCCCCCTGCTGATTTAACGGACTACTGAGCAGGAAACGCACGCTTTGAGGCGCTTTGTGCCGGACGACCCGAGACGTCCACACATGCCCTGCTTTCTCGGTGAATGTATTTGTTTCTCTTTTCTTTTTTTCATTTTTATAAATGATTGTGTGTCGGAAAGAAACGAGAATCTCACCCACCATGAATGTGTTCAAAAATGACGTAACCTCATCGAGAGAGCGGAAAAGCCTCTCTCTCGACTTCCTAATCTACCTCAGGTTTACCTACTAAATATTTAATTTCCACTTATACACTCAAAAACGTTTTTTTTTTCAGCTGAATTTAAGAGTTTGTCTGTGTTTATTGTTTGTTTACTCCTGAAGTATGGGATTGCAAAAGTGTTTTAACCATCCTGACCCGGCGTGATGCAACAAATCTGCTGTGCAACACAATTACAGCCAATCAGAACATAGTTGGTTTAATATGCAGGATTTAGGACCAATAGGATTTGATGGTGGGCGGAGCTACCCAACTCAATACTCCTCAAATCTCCTGCTTTATCTGCTGTGTAACACAATTACAGCCAATCAGAACATAGTTGTTTAATATGCAGGATTTAGGACCAATAGGATTTCATGGTGGGCGGAGCTACCCAACTCGATACTCATCAAATCTCCTGCTTTATCTGCTGTGTAACACAATTACAGCCAATCAGAACATAGTTCGTTTAATATGCAGGATTTAGGACCAATAGGATTTGATGGTGGGCGGAGCTACCCAACTCAATACTCATCAAATCTCCTGCTTTATCTGCTGTGTAACACAATTACAGCCAATCAGAACATAGTTGGTTTAATATGCAGGATTTAGGACCAATAGGATTTGATGGTGGGCGGAGCTACCCAACTCAATACTCATCACAGCTTTATCTGCTGTGTAACACAATTACAGCCAATCAGAACATAGTTCGTTTAATATGCAGGATTTAGGACCAATAGGATTTGACAATGGGCATGTCTATCAAACCGCTCATCAAACTTAAATCAATAGGATTTGACAGTGGGCGGAGCAATCCAGCTCAACACACATCAAATCTGAATGTGTTGTGATACAATCACAGTAATCAAAACATAGTTGGTTTTAATATGCAGGACTTAGGACCAATAGGATTTGACAATGGGCATGTCTATCAAACCACTCATCAAACTTAAACCAATAGGATTTGACAGTGGGCGGAGCAATCCAGCTCAACACACATCAAATCTCCTGCTGAATCTGCCGTGTAACACAATTATAGCCAATCAGAACATAGTTGGTGTTTAATATGCAGGACTTAGGACCAATAGGATTTGATGATGGGCGGGACTATCAAACCACTCATCAAACTTAAACCAATAAGATTTGACAGTGGGTTTGGCAATCCAGCTCAACACGCATCAAATCTCCTGCTGAATGTGTTGTGACACAATCACAGCCAATCAAAACATAGTTGGTGTTTAATATGCAGGACTTAGGGCCAATAAGATTTGACAGTGGGTTTAGCAATCCAGCTCAACACGCATCAAATCTCCTGCTGAATGTGTTGTGACACAATCACAGCCAATCAAAACATAGTTGGTGTTTAATATGCAGGACTTAGGGCCAATAGGATTTGACGGTGGGCGGGGCTACCCAACTCAACACTCATCAAATCTCCTGCTGAATGTGTTGTGACACAATCACAGCCAATCAGAACATAGTTAGTGTTTAAAATGCAGGACCAATAGGATTTGACGGTGGGCGGGGCTACCGCTCATCCAGCTTCCTGGCGGTTTTATTGCATCACGCATGGTTGGGATGGTGTTTTATACCTACCTCAGGTTCAGAAACGTCAGACTTTCAGTTGAGCGTTTACGTAGGATTGAGTGTCTTTATTTGTGATTTCGTCATATGAATGTGTGTATTTTTTGCTCTTATAGTCCCTGTTTTATACTACCTCATTTTACCTTTTGCTTTTTTTAGCAGTAGTTGTGTTTTTATTTGCTTTATCTCAGGGATCGTTTGAAAAGCCATGTGTTTCGTAGGGACATGGTTTGATTGACAGGGTATCTTCCTCGAGTCCAAGGGCGGTTGACCCGTACTGAATGTGTGTGTGTGATTTGTTGTGGTTAATTTCTTCCTGTCTTCTTCTTCTTTTGAGTAACCAAAAATGCTGGAACTGACGTTTTTCAGTTGGGCAAAACCGATAGCTTTAAAAAATGGCCTTAAAGTGTGTAGAGCAACGCAGATACACAAGAGATTGCAGTCGAGTGAATGTTCTAGAAAACCAAAAATAATTATCAAATCTTAAGAGTAGACTGATCATGAAACCTTTTTGCCTCAAAAGATATCTATTTTTCTTGACATACACTATATGTACGACTGAGTACACATTTGAGTTACTTAGATGTAGGAACATGAGAGTAGCACTTGTCTTTCAGATTAGTTTCGAGTTGTTTGTAGGTCACGCAGGCCAATGTGCAGCGGTGACACGCCATCATCCGCAGAGCTGTTTGCGCTTTCATTTCTTCTTTCATGTTTGCTGGTCTTTGCGATGATGAGATGACAATGAGATTATCCTTGAATCAAACCAAAGATGTTTCACCCAGAGACCAGAGGGAAAAAAAGAGCTGCTTTAGAGAAAACAGAGACGTTTTGCTATCCTGTGGTCAAATGAGGTGATTTCACTCCAATAGAAAAATAAGAAATTATGTTTTGCATAAGAAACATGAAACTTATTTCAGACCAAATTGCATTGTGACATTATTATAAGGATAATTAAGCACATTTAACCCCCAAATTCTCATTATGATATTAGTGCTGTCAAATCGATTAATCACGATTAATCGCAAAGTTTGTGTTTACATAATTTATGTGTGTAATATTATATATTATGTATATATAAACACACACACATGCATGTATATATTTAAGAAAAATGTGTTTCAAATATTTATATATAATATAAATTGTATAAATATATATACAGTACATACATGCAATATTTCTTAAAAATACACTCTAAAAAATGCTGGGTTATAAACAACCCAAGACTAACCCAGCAATTGGGTTCTTTTAAGCAAACATTTAACCCAACCGCTGGGTTAAAACGACCCATTCACTGAGTTAAAACAACCCAATTGCTGGGTTTGTCCATTTTCAACCCAACTTGGGTTGTTTTTAACCCAGCATTTTTTAGAGTGTATACATCAATGAGTTTGTATTTATAATGTATAATATTACTCACATATATTATGTAAACACAAACTTATTCTGGATGCGATTAATCGATTTGACAGCATTAATATATATAATTTTATTAATATATAATACACTCTAAAAAATGCTGGGTTAAAAACAACCCAAGTTGGGTTGAAAAGGGACCAACCCAGCAATTGGGTTGTTTTAAGCAAACATTTAACCCAACCGCTGGGTTAAAACAACCCAATTGCTTGGTTAGTCCATTTTCAACCCAACTTGGGTTGTTTTTAACCCAGCATTTTTTAGAGTGTATAATAATATTATAAATTGTTTGTTTAATGTCATAAAACATAATTTTGGCAATGCGAAATATATTTTATTATTTTTAATTTTAAAGTGAAATATTAGCTGTAAATGTTCTTGATAGGCTTTATGAGATTCACCTCCCTAAATCAAATGCCAGTGATCGGATTCCCTCATTAGAATTTCACGTTCAACATGGATGTTATTGTACATGAAAATTATATAGAGAGAGATATTATGATATTATATTAATTAGCATTCCATGCGTCTGAAATTCTTCTCAATCAGGGGAATTTGATTGGCCACTGTATGTATTTCAATCAGAGAGACACAATCAGTTTAGAAATTGTTCTTTTCCAAGCAAACAGCCTGAAACCAAAGAATGTGCTCACCGTTGCACAGATGATTATTAACTGTAGATTGCATGGTGTTTTATCATTTTTCATAATGTGTTACAAAGCTTTATTCCTGAGTGATTTCTACTCGCTGAAAGGAAACCAAACACAGTGTTACGCGGTCGTGCTTTCAATCCTTTATGACTTTCAAGTAAACCAAAGATGATGGATCTCATGCCTTTTGTTTCCTTTTCTCACTGGAGGAGAAATATTGTTTTTTCGGGATGATGTGATATTTGGTGTCGCTTCCCTGCTGAAGAAAACGGCTTGAAGTACTCAAAGCTGGTCTGGTCTAGCATCCAAGACCGTGCTAAAAACAATGCTTTGACTCGTTTAAGCTCTTTTCAGCTCGATTTGATGCCGCAATTGTTGTTTTTGAAATAAATTTGAATATGCTTTAGTGTTTTAGAACGATATTGATTGTTGTGTTAAATTGTTGACCTCACTTTGGGCGTTTTCTTTGTGTGTGTGCAAGTGTAATTCCGTGCATCAGTTCTTTATCTACGTAAAACTGCTTTATTTTAGACATGCATCATTATAAAATGTGTCAAAGCGCGTGTGCTGAAGGGTGTAGATGATTTCTGTGCACGCGACTCCTCAGGTTTAAGGTGATTCTACTCAGGAAATAATACCAATGAGACTCACTTTATTTAGTACTGATGTGAACTGCACTTGCTTCAACTCAATTCTGTTCTTCTGTTGAAGTGTTTTATTCTGTGAAGGGAGATGTTTGTTTGTTTTCCGCAGGTCTCCGTCGCACTGCAGCAGTAAATCTATCTATAAGCCTTAAAACTGAATGTATTTCTTAATAAATAAAATTGTTACTCTTCTGCTGTGCTTTTCAAAAACATGTACCATGTGTTTATTGGAAGATTTGTTTTCCTGTTCGGCAATATAGTGTAATGTTTATGCCAAAAAGGTATACATTTACAGTAGACCCCCCCCCCCATCCCCACCACCACAAATAAGATTGTTTATAAGGAATTATTTCCAGTTTAAATAAAAATGTTGAAAATTAAAAAATGTTGTCTCTTTTCACTTCAAGAATTTTATTTGAGGTCTTTGCTAACTCTCAAAAAAATATTATATATATATATATCTATCTATATATATATATATATCTATATATATATATATATATATATATATATATATATATATATATATATATATACACACACACACACACACACACACACACACACACACACTCATTCATATTTAAGAAAAGTTGGTTATATTTATATATAATATAAATATATATACAGTATATACATAATAATTCTTAAATATATACATGAATGGGTGTGTATTTATGTATACATAATTATACACAGTACACACACACATTATGCAAGCACAAAAACTTATTTTGGATGCGATTAATCGATTTGAAAGCAATAATATATATAGTGTGTGTGTACACACACATTATATATATATATATATATATATATATATATATATATATATATATATATATATATATATATATATATATATATATATATATATATATATATATATATATATATATATATATATATATATATATATATGGTTGTTATGTTTGACCAGTGCTATAGGCAGATCTAGTGCAGATGTAGGCTAAGAAAATAAGGCTAAATAAAGTGGCTCTATTCACCTTAATATCTGAATTTATATATTTTTAAAACATTGAAATACCTTTTTTATGTAAAAATAAAATACTTTTTTATTTAAAATAAATTATTTCTTTATAACATTATGTGCAGCTGTGTCGCAGGAAGCATAAGGTACATGAAAACATTTAAAAGGCAGTCAGACAGCACTTTATAATATTACAACATTACATCTTCAGCGAATGATCATCATCACTATCATCTCACGGGACGCGCGTAACATCAAACGCAATACTTCAGACACGCGCACGTGCTTTACTGGAGAGGGCGATCTGCGCTCACGCATGCGCACTCCACCGACAATCCCGCCTCACGCGCCGTTTTTCACTCAGCCTTCACATATAACGCGCTGAAGTAAACACACACACGCGGAGCAGTCGCTACTTTCCGTGAACTGCCCCGTAAAACAACAAGTCAAAGGTGTCCGCTCCTCCCAAACTTTGTACACGGGTGCAGCTTTCCTTCTCGCGCAATTACCGAAACTACTATGGCGAAGGCTTAGTCTTTGAATATAAAGTAGGCCTTGCTGACGTTGCCTATGACGTCCTCATTAATATTCATTAGCTCTGAGAACGCGGAGGGCTCTCTCTCTCTCTCTCTCTCTCTCTCTCTCTCTCTCTCTCTCTCTCTCATATATATATTAGAGCTGCAACTAACGATTATTTTTTCTGTCGACTAATCTAACGATTATTTTTCCGGATTTCCGGACGTATTTTCGTAGTCGACGCGTCGTTGCAGCCCTAATATATATATATATATATATATATATATATATATATATATATATATATATATATATATATATATATATATATATATATATATATATATATATATATATATATATATATATATATATATATATATATACGGTATATATATTAAAAGAGAAAAGAGCATTTGTTTTGTTCTTAATTTGTTTATTATTTTAGGGAAATATCACATTCATAAATGTCGATGGCTAAAGAAATATGCAGAGTTTCATACCATTTAAGTTTGAGCCTTGTCAATCATTGGAGTGTGTGTAAGGAATGCCAAGGCAAAAAAAGATGACATTTTATCCTTTTTAAGGACCTTTGTATTTATTTTGTAATTAAATTGGAGATATGGGTTCAATTCAATACCCCTGTGTATGTACTTATTCATTCCTGTTATTTTGTTGCTTTATTTTATCATTACTATTTGTATTTTCCCCCACAGCTTTTATTGCTGTTATTATTACTGTTATTTTGTACTTAATTGTTGTGATTTGTTACTAAATAAAGCTAAAAAAAAAAAGAATGCGGCGGGTTTGGCGAAGTTTAGTTTAGTTGTGTCCCAAAAGACGCTACACTATGTACTTACGCACTATATGTACTCAACCGTGGTCCGTGTAAATAATGTATAAACTTTATAAGGTCATTTTGTCATTCAACATCGTGTCTGTTTAGCTCCTCCCCCTCCACTACGTAAGTAAAGCTGTGACAGTTGAATATATTATTCCCCCAGTTGCTTTTTTTTTTGTATTCTGTTATTAATTGTTATTACTTGTGTATTGTTTTGAACATCAATAAATAAATAAAAATGAAGTGTCCAACATTCCAAAATTCGTTTTTCGGTTAATTAACCGTATCATCCGGGTATTTAAAGTGTACTTTCTTAGTGAACACACTACTCGCACTATTTAAACTACAAAACGTTTTGTCTTATTAATATTAAATAGCTTTCGGTGACGTCATTGGTTTACTTCAAATGGCGACGGTTTAGCTCATGAATATTAATAGCGAAACCTTCGCCATAGTAGGAATAGCAAATTCGCTTCCCGGTCGCGCACGGAGCGCCGCCGCCGCCGTGATTGCTGCGAAACGGGGGGGAAGAACGAGAGGAGTTGACTACAAGCACTCTTTCTGACATCAAAGTTACGCCATTTTCCCGTTTGAGTCATGTGAGGGAGCTTGTAATGTCCACAGAGCAGGATAAAGATCCATTCTCTCTGAAACGAAACCGAGGTAACGTGGATTTTCCGTGTTTTTGGAGGCTTTGATTCGGTGTCGGTCGTAATTACCGGGTCTGACGGCCTTCGGGCCTTTGCTGAAGAACAGAAAAGTAGACAGCGACATATTCAGATATGTATTTGAAAAGGAAAGCATGTCAGGCCTTAAAGTGAATGCTGTCAGATGAACGCTACTTTATAGGGAGTTTTGGGGAAGTTTGGAGTCGAGAGATATCATATCAACGTTTATTTATCACATACACACACATCAATAGAGCATGCAACAGTAAAACTGGCAATAAAATGTTCATTATGCGACATTAAACATCGAAAATCACGAGTTAAAAGTTACTAGAAGGTATAGTGAAAAAACTAGCAATGGTGGACAGAATAAACAAGTTTCATTATGGCTTATTTTTTTTAAAAATGTCACCCAATTAGTTTTCATAATCTTATGAAATATGATCAACAACACTGCAGTGCTACATTTTATTGTTGTGATCTTCCAATGTAATGTTGGTGTAAACATTGTTACATAGTTACTAAATAAGTTATAAATTATGCATAAATGTAGGGATGCCCGATATATCGGCCACCATATCAGTATCGGCCGATATATGTTAATTTTTAATGTTAACGTTATAAAAATATATATTAAAGTTGATAAATAATGTACTATTTCCTTCAGCTGAGACACTTCCGATGTGCTCTGTTCACTATGATGGGTTAAAAACACTTGAAATATGATTGAAATCACTTTAAAAAAGGAAAATATGGTCAAGTCTGTCATATAGGCTACATCAAATTATAATGAGATCATAATTGTGTGTTTGGGACATGGCTTTTAATGCTGAGGCTTTTGATTTTGTAATCAGGCTCTCAAAAAATATATAAAACTTTGGATTTAGAGATTTATCAGCCGATATATTGGTTATCGGCTTTCAAATATAAAGAATTATTGGCCAAAATATTAATATCGGTGCATCTCTAAATACATGCAACTTACCCTAAACCAAAGCAAACCCTAACCCTATAGTAAGTGCATGTCGTTAATGTAATATTACTCAGTACTTAAATAGGTATAATTACAGTGTAACACAGACACCTTAAAATTAATTATAACCACAGATTGTACAATTTTCCAACATGTATCATGTGACTTTTCATCAGCTTTGAGTTTTTTTCATCAAAATGCATCGACACATTATGCACATTTAAAATGTACAGTCTTCTGAGAAAAACATACCAAATTATTGATGACATCATCTTGCACACAAAGGCCGTATGCAGATTTTTATCCAATCAAAACCTCTCCAGAGAGAGAATGTTCCTCCCACAAGTAGCAAAGCATGGCAGACGATTGGCTAGTCAGAAACGCTTCAAACTGTGTCCGTCAAGCCATTATACGTTATATATACATGTGTCAGTGCTATGGACATGAAATGTTTTGGATTGACTATAAATATTTTAGATGATGATTTTATTTTAACTTTACAGGAGGAGAAGGTGGGCTGGATATTTTAGGAGGTCCTGGGCTGCTCCTGGGAAGCCCTGATAAAAAGAGACGCAAGTCGAGCACACAGGTACTGGATTAACTTTTTACTCTTTGGTTCCTGAACTAGTTTTCCATTTTATTATCTCCTTAGATATAAAAACAAACAAATCCAGCATCAATATGAATCACAACATCACCACATTTGAGTGCAAATTACATAATTTGGATTAGAAACAACTGTGCAATACTTACTATTTATTAAATATTAGATGTATTAATTTAGCAGATTTACAATTGAGCAATACAACAAGCTAGAACAATGAGTCATTAAGGAATAGCGTTCAAAAGTTTGGGGCCAGGAAGATATCATACTCATATCATACATAATGTTATCATACTTTTATTCATCAAATTGATGAACAGTGACTGTACAGACATTTATAATGTTTATTGTTGATGTTTACATCAAATTTTTTTATTTTTTTTAATTGATAATAATCATAAATGTTTCCTGAGCCGCAAATCCTCATATTAGAATGATTTCTGAAGGATCATGTGACACTTAAGACTGGAGTAATGATGATAAATTCAGCTTTGATCACACAAATAAATTACATTATATATTAACATAGAAAATAGTTTAAATTGTAATAATATTTCACTGTTTTATTGTATGTTTGATCAAATAATGCAGCTTTGGTGAGCAGAAGAGACTCAAAAACATAAAAAATCGAACCGACCCCAAACTTTTGAATGGAAGAGTAGCTTTTCATGGGCGTTTCACGGTCTCGATGTGTTTAGGAAGTGAGGCAAGATTTAGAAGAAAAGGACTTTAAAAGATTAATTCACTTTAAAATGAAAATGACCCCATGATTTACTCACCCTCAAGTCATCCTAGGTGTATATGACATTCTTCTTTCAGACGAACACAATCAGAGTTAAATTGATAAATATCCTGGCTCTTCAAAGCTTAATAATGGCAGTGAATGGGAGCCCACGAGTTTGAAGCTCAAAAAAGTGCATCCATCCATTATAAACATACTCCACATGGCTTCGGGAGCGAACACCCGTAAGACCTCCGTTCATCTTCAGAACAAAAATGAAGATATTTTAGTGTAAATCTGATGCTGAGAAAGGCTTCAGATAGGCCTCCATTGGCATTCAGTACATTTACACTCCCAAGACCCATAAAAGGCACTTAAAACGTCGTTACAAAGTCCATCTCACCACAGTGACTCTACAATAATTTTACGAAGCGACGACAATAGTTTTTGTGTGCAAAAAAATTCAAAATAACACCTTTATCCAACTTGTTCTTGTCTTCCGTGTGTGCCTCCACGACGCATGCGCGAGAATATGACGCAGATCCGGCGTTCGGACACATGACCCAGAAGAGATTTGTTTACAAGCAGAGGAAGACGCGCGTGTCTAAGCTGTTGGATTCTACATTGATCGTGCTTTAGGTCTCGGCGTAGTTCTCAAAATGGGGCTAAAGTGCGCATTTCATGGATTCCCGAACGCTGGCTCTACGTCATATTCTCGCGCATGCGTTGTGGAGGCACACGCGGAAGACAAGAAGAGGTTGAATAAAGTCGTTATTTTGATTATTTTTTGCGCAAAAAAACTATTGTCGTCGCTTCGTAAAATTATTGTAGAGCCACTGTGGTGAGATGGACTTTGTAACGACGTTTTAAGTGCCTTTTATGGGTCTTGTGAGTGTAAATGTACTGAATGCCAATGGAGGCCTATCTGAAGCCTTTCTCAGCATCAGCTTTACACTAAAATATCTTCATTTGTGTTCCGAAGATGAACGGAGGTCTGACGGGTGTCCAACGACATGAGGGTGAGGAATTAATGACAGAATTTTCATTTTTGGGTGAACTAACCCTTTAATAAAGGCCTTCTGAAGTGATCGGTGGGGTTTTGTATCATAAGTTGTATACGGAAGGCAGTCCACCAGAAGCGAGATATTTTACTTTATGAAGTTTTAAATACGGATATTTTTCTTACACAAACGCATCGATTCGCTTCAGAGGGCCTTTATTAATCCACTGGAAACATGGAGTACTTTTATGATGGATGGATGCTAATCTAAGTTACCATTCACTCCCGTTATAAAGCTTTGAAGAGCCAGGATATTTATTAATATAACTCCGATTGTGTTCTTTAGAAAGAAGAATGTCATATACACCTTGGATGGCTTGAGGGTGAGTAAATCATGGGGTCATTTTCATTTTAAAGTGAACTAAACCTTTAATATGTCAATAAATACTGAGAAAATTCTGTGGTAAGTTTGCGCTAAGACTTAGTTGCACATTACTACATGTACTTACTATAGTAATAATTATGCATAACTACAAGCAACTAACCCTAACCGTAACTCTATAGTAAGTACATGTAGCTAATTAATATTACTCAGTACTTATTTGAGTAAGTACTACATCACCTTAAAATAAAGTGTTACCACAGAATTTTCTCCGTATTTATTGACATATTAATGTATGTCCTGCTTTTCTTCTAGATCTTGCCTCACTTCCTAAACACATCGAGACCGTGAAACGCACATTAAAAGATTTGGGGTCGGTTCGATTTTTTAAATGTTTTTGAAGTCTCTTCTGCTCACCAAAGCTGCATTTATTTGATCAAACATACAGTAAAACAGTGAAATATTATTACAATTCAAAATAACCGTTTTCTATGCACTCTAAAAAGTTGGGAAGCTTGTTAGTGTTTCTCTGGCTGCTCTAACTGAGTTTGCTATTGTATGAAAAGCAAGAGAAAACACAAACAGATGCTGTCGGCTGCTCGATGATAAGAATATAATCTTTTATCTGACTGAGTTTAATATGAGCAATATACTATTAACTTTGTTTTATTGTGATTCTAGAAAAAGAGCCAGCACGGTTTTAATCAGAAAAGCTGAATAAGGTTTAAAACCGATTGTACACTTAGCACTTTGACCTCCTGTGAGACTTACTCGCACACACATCAAGAATCAGCCTATGAATCTCAACAATGGTGACATGCTTCATGCCGCAATGCATTCTGGGAGCCATAGATGAGCTTTGCATGATGCACCAGAATGCATTGTTAACTTGTTGCAACTTGTATGCTTGTTAACTTGCATTTACAAATCAAATTTACAATTAATACTTACAATTAATGAACCAACTTAATTTCACTGGTTAAGCCAACTTTTTTTGCATTTAATTGTCCTGTTAACTAAAACATCATTAGTCAGATGATTTTTTTAATCAATGTGTGAATATATTGTAAAATGTAATTTATTTGTTACGACCCCATTATGGGCCTGTGATCAAAGCTGAATTTTCAACATCATTACTCCAGTCTCATGTCACATGATCCTTCAGAAATCATTCTAATATGAGGATTTGCTGCTCAAGAAACACTTATGATCATTGTAAAATGTTGAAAACTGCTTAATATTTTTGTGGAAACTGTGATGCATTTTTTCCAGGAAAATAAACGTCTCTTTCTCGACAGGCGCCGTCCTTCTCTCCTCTGTCTGAATATGCTCCTCCAGCAAACCCGAGCTCAGATCACCTGATAGCTGCCAATCCTTTCGATGACAATTACAACTCGCCGTCCCTGAAGCCTCTGCCTCCTGCTAACCCTTATTTTGGCCACTCACTTTACCCAGGGTTTAGTGGCTATGGGCCGCCCCGGATGGCACCGCAAATGCCCCACAGGATGCCTTCTCCATATGGGCCTCCTTACCAGATGCGAAACCAGCCCGTGGTTTTCACCCGGACGCCGGGATTTAACTACAGTCATGCCGAGAACCCGCATTACACGCAGCCATTCTATGGTGGAGGAGGAGTCAACAACCGTATACACTTCAGGTCAGAGCATGTCAATCAGATGCAACTTCACAATCTCAGCCCTGAAGGTGCTCCGGGATTCGCTCCAGCCCGGGATATGAGCCCTAACCTCTCTCCGCATCAAAACAACTTCACCAAGTCCAGCACGCCAACGCCCAAACAGGACCCGAGTGAAGCCGCGAACAAAAACGTCGCGCAGAATCCCTCGCCACGGAAGCAAAATCAAAACTGTGAAGAGCACACGCCTCAGGACAACAAGACGATGGGCCGGGCGAGCGGAGCGGAAAAACTCAACGGCGTCCTTCACTCCAATAACGAACCCTTGAAGAAGTCGCCGGATGGAGCTCGCAGAGGCGCCAGAGCTTTGACCAATAATAAAGCGCTGAATAGACGGAGCACGTCCGAGCCCGTGTACCCGTGCGGCTCATGCCTGAGCGAAGTGAACGATGACCAAGAGGCCATTCTGTGCGAGGCCTCGTGTCAGAAATGGTTCCACAGAGTTTGCACAGGGATGACCGAGACGGCGTACAATCTGCTAACGGCGGAGGCATCTGCGGTGTGGGGCTGCGACGCCTGCATGGAGGACAAAGGAGCGCAACTGCTCAAAACACGAGAGGTGTCGGGGACGCCTTCTGTTACCGGCGAAGGACAGGCGTGAGTGAGACTGACGACGAGGAAAAGTCCAAATGAAGCCTTTCTTTTGTTTCTACTCAAAAATATAAAATTTCTATTAGAATTTACTCGCCTTCATATTTAGATATAGCCTGGATGCCCAGCCAAACTTAGCCCCGCCCACAACATTTTAACTCGGGCAGTTCGGTCTGGACTTGATCCGTAGAGAAGTAATTATGCCCGAACAGAAACTGTTCGGACCAATGAAATTGTCAGGGCGGGCTTTAGACGATGATGGACAGATGATCAACAGTAACGTAAATATCCACGTCATCAAAGGCGCTTGGTTTGAATTTGTTCTAATCCTAAACGGAGAACTTGTTCGTAAATGCGTTCACCTTCACTATTTCTCTCGGAAATGTTGATCGTGTTGGTAAGTACTCTGTGTATCCTTAAATTATTTTTTACAACACCGGCAAAGATAGTTTACACTCATTTTTTTCTTCTAACGTTACTTATTCCAGCGTGCGTGCAGACAGGGTTGGCAAGTTTTTACAACAAAACCGCCCAATTCTACTCAAAACTAGCCAAAAACAAGCCCAATAGCTTTCCGGGGGTGTTCTCCGGAAAAAAATGGCATTTGGGGGGTAAAATATGTGTTATTTTGGCAGGGCTGGCAGCTAAAAATCGCATTCCTGGGTCTGTATATCACATAATTGGGGTCGCTTCAACCCGCGGACTTGGCAACACAGTGCAGTTGAGTTCTGTTGACATTTGACAACTAACGTTATGCGTCGCTCCGTTGCTCTGATTGGTTGTAGGTCTATCCAATTGAGGTCTTTCCTGGTTCGGTTGAAACACGCCCCATAATCACAGCCCAACGGAGCAGAATCAGACTCATATTCTGACTAGAATTCAGTATGACGACGTCAGGCTAATTTAGAGATGCAGCGATATGAACATTTTAGCCGATAACTGATCATTCTTTATATTTGAAAACCGATACAGTGGCCGATAAATCAAAATTAAAATATGATTTTTAAGAGCCTGATTACAAAAACAAAAGTCTCACCGTTAAAAGCCATATCCCAAACACACTATAATAATGTCCTCATTATAATTTTATGTAGTCTTATTCCTACGCCCCATGATGCGTTGCATGAATTATGGGAGTAACTTCCGTTAAACAATCAGTGAAAGACTTGCTTTATGAACGCAATAATATGTTTTTTATACTGGGCACAATGAGATGACATTATTCTACTCACCCTTCAACCATCGAATATTAAAGGGCACCAATTATGCTAAATCCACTTTTACATGATGTTTGAACATAAATGAGTACCCTTCTTTTGTTTCTACTCAAAAATATTATATTTCTATTAGAATTTACTCGCCTTCATATTTAGAGATGCAGCGATATGAATATTTTAGCCGATAATTCTTTATTTTTGAAAACCGATACAGTGGCCGATAAATCAAAATTAAAATATAATTTTTAAAACCCCTTAACTGTCACCCCCCTTTTTGAGAATACACATGAAAATGCACTATCCAAAGTTAAAGGGCTGTAATTCAAGTGGAATATAGACCTAAGTTTGGTCTTGTTTTAAAGCAGACACTCGGCAGATTATTGCTGAAGTGAAAGCAATTCAAAATATGAAAGTATGAAAAAATTATGGAAGTTTAAATTTACTGTAAATAAAAAATACTGTAATAAATATTTTTATTTTATATAAATTATATATTTTACAATTTTTTTTAAATTTAAAATCACTATCAAATCAAAGCCATATGTCTAACCAAGTTGTGTTCCAAATTTGAAGTTGATATCACACAAATTGAAGTCCCCATGAGATTTTGTTTAGGCGCTGTACCAAAAATAGCCACCGGGTGTCATTAAAATTCCATTGATTGTTTTTTTAATGCATTTTCCTGTAAATTTCTGTCCAAATGTCACTTCCATCACAAAACGGTCACCAAATATGGAACCTTGAGACTCAGACCTTTCCGGCGATATGTGTTTTGTCAAGATTAGAAAAGATTTTGATTATAAAATACTTAAAATAAACGTTGTAATACGAAACATGACACCACCCACTAGGGGAGGAGCACCCTAGAAGAATTTAAAGTACCATTTCCATGGTAACGCAACGTCCAATTTCAAAACGGTTTTCACAGGATGAATTTTGAGTTCGTAAGCTTTTGAATGATACCTAATTTATGATAATTATTAAAATTTATGATACGAAAAAAGGCGATCAAAAAAAGAGTGCCAGGTGTCCCGCCAGCGGGACGGTGACAGTTAAGAGGTTAAGAGCCTGATTACAAAAACAAAAGTCTCACCGTTAAACCCAAACACACTATAATAATGTCCTCATTATAATTTTATGTAGTCTTATTCCTACGCCCCATGATGCGTTGCATGAATTATGGGAGTAACTTCCGTTAATCAGTGAAAGACTCGCTTTATGAACGCAATATGTTTTTTATACTGGGAACAATGAGATGACATTACTCTACTCACCCTTCGACCATCGAACATTAAAAGGACATTTAAAAGTGCAAACACATCAACAAGGCACTTCCAACAGACCATAAATAACCCCAAAAGCGCAAATCTTTCCACAGCAATAACAAACGAGTTAAATATCACTAGTAATATCTGTATTATGTAACATCCGTTGCCTTAATCAAACATGTTCATTGACTTCAGCATTGCGTGAGACTATTTCAAAGTGATTTCCGTCATTTTGACAGATAATAAATTGTATTTACACGTGAAAACAAATCTGGAAAGAGACATGAGGAGAAAAACGAGAGATTCTCTGTGCATTCCAGTGAATTATGAATGGGATCGTAAATTAAATCGGGAGGACAGACCACAAATGTACAGTATATGTATATTTTTCATACTATTACAGTGAAATTCAAAGGGGAAAAATAAAATAATCATGAACAAGGCTCGACATTAACGCTTGTCCAGGACAATTGGATTTTTTGAAGGGGCAAGTGAAAGAGAATTTTACTTGCCCAACCGGACAAAAACGTCAATAACAAAAAATAACTAGGGAATCACCAAAACGCGAGAATGATTCTGCATTAATTCAGTGTAAGTGGCAATTTGTAGTGAATAATAATGTACTGACGATAAATGGAAACAAATAAGCGCAGATCACACAAAGAAACTCAGTTAGCTTAACATACTGCCATAAAATTCAAAATACTGAGTTTTTATATTATAACATATGATAGTTAAGCAACATCACACGACCAAGAGGGCTGAATTCCATCACGATTGAAAATGTGAAACTGATTTCATATGATCGTTCTATAAACAAGTAATTCATATTAAGTCACTTACATTTTAGATGCAATATTGGCTGTTTTTGTTCTATTTCAGCAGCGAAAAAAAAACAAAAATCCCAGAAGAAACACATTTCTTGTTTGTATATTCAAAAAATATTTTAAACAATCTCATAACATTATTGAATGCAGTTGTCATTTTTCAATGTCAATTATTTAATTTGATTGGTAACAGCCCTATAGCGTCTTATTCTAATTGAATTTATTGATTAAATTTAAGGATTTAAAATGAAAGATGAAGCATTCTTTAATAAGATTGGGGGTAAAATGCCCTTTATAAAGGTTCAAATATTATAAATATGCAGATTTAAGTATGTCAAAGCTGATTGAACACTGATGAGAATATTGCATTAGAATAAAATATATTTATAACACAATTTTTTTTATTTCCGGACAAGCATATTTTTTACTCGATTTACTTGTCCAAAAGACAGGCATATGAAAAGGCTTAATGCTCTTAAAGAATGCAGCGACTGAAAAGAACTCTTGATATTCTTGATATAACATAACATACTCATAACGTACTTCAAGTGTTATAATCTTGATGTCTGAAAATAAAACATGAAGGAAAATCGTCATCTCATTCAGTCAAACTGACGGATAAGCTTTATTTGTAGCGCAACCTTATGATATGAAATTATTTATTTCTGTCTTTTTGAATGGAAGTTCCTCAAACCGGAAGTGCCACCCATAATTCAAAACACAGTCGGCTGGTCAGGAATAAGGAGGATATGACAGACTTGACCATATTTTCCTTTTTTGAAGTGATTTCAATCATATTTCAAGCAATTCAAACCCATCATGTTGAACAGAGCGCATCTGAAGGAAATAATACATTATTTATCGGCTTTAATATATCGGACAAATTTTATTATCGGGCTGATAACGATAACATTAAAAATTAATATATAACGATATATTGTGCATCCCTATTCCTATTATTCCAATGAATCACAAAAGGAGAAAGTCATAGGGGAACATCTTGAGGGTGATCAAATCATTGTATTTTTTAAATATACACTACTGTACACATTTTTGGGGTCTGTAATATTTTTTATTTTTAAAAATAAGTCTCTTCTGCTCACCAAGGCTGCGTTTATTTGATCAAAAATACAGTAAAAATATTGAAATATTATTACAATTTGAAATAACAGTCTTCTATGTGAATATATAGTAAAGTGATTTATTGCTGTGATCAAAGCTGAATTTATCATCATTACTCCAGTCTTCAGCAGTGTTGGGGGGTAACTAATTACAAGTAACTTGAGTTACGTAATCAGATTACTTTTTCAAGTAACTAGTAAAATAACGCATTACTTTTCAAATTTAGAACAAAAAATCGGAGTTACTTTTTCACATTTATTTGACTGACCGCTCTCCGTCGTAAAGGCGTTATTGTAGTTCTAGACTAAATGTGAGCAGTTACTCATCTCACTTTTACAAAAATGGATAAAATCAGTCAAATGCAAAATCAGAGTACTATGCAAACCTCCAATAATTAAATATTAAATAAAACAAATATGTGTATGCATTTAATCTGAGTTTATTGACCAATGTCTTGCTGCTGACCTGCGATGATTCTGTTAAACCATGAGCAAAAATGACTTTAGATTTTTTGTTTTTATTGGGGAAGTAAGTGTTAAACTTTCTTCTCCTGCATCCTAAGAATGGCAGCACAGCTGAAGTTGCATTTTTACCTCAGCCTGAGGCTTATTATTTCAATTTTGGTGTGAAAGGGTCTTTACATTTGCACAAAAATAGAACTTTTTTGTTATAAAAAACAGAAAAAAAACTAACTAGCCCAGCCCATGTGAGCAAAAGTAACGTAACGCATTACTTTTCTTAAAAAGTAACTTAGTTAGGGTTAGTTACTTTTTAAGGGAGTAACGCGATATTGTAACGCATTACTTTTCAAAAGTAACTTTCACCAACACTGGTCTTCAGTGTCACATGATCCTTCAGAAATCATTCTCATATGCTGATTATTATCAGGGTTGAAAACAGCTCAAAAGAACAACATTATAAATGTCTTTACTGCTTTTGATCAATTTAACGTGTCCTTTCTGAATAAAAGTATCCAGTATAATCGTACGAAGCCCAAACTTTGGAACAGTAGCGTAATTCACCCTTCGCCGCAAGTTTGATTGACAGGCGATCTGACCAATCACATCGCCGAATCTGCCGTTTTGTCCGACAAAGCAGTCAGGAGGGTTAGGAGATTAACGTCGGTGGACTTGAACTTGGAAAAACGGTGTGTACTGACGTCTTTCCGCGGTTGAAACAACATTTCTTTGTTTATTTCATGCTTATCAATGAACTAGAAGAGACGATCGGTTCACGAGCAGCTTTAACTGAGGCGATCATGACACATTAAAGAGCCACGAAACGCTATTTATTGTTTAAATTTCTTTAAAAAAAATGACAATTTCAAAGTTGAGACTTTGTTTCGTTGCTCTGTCGTGTCTGTCGGCGTGTTTTCAGTGTCCTCTTTGCTCCGCGATGTATTTTTTCTACGTGAGAACGTGTGTGTGTGTGTGGCGTGAAAGCGCCATGGCTTGTCGGACATAGCAACAGTAACTAAAGGGGGCGGGTCTTTGCGAACGGTCAATTGTGTTTGGCTGAATTATGAAGTTTCTGATGCCTTTAAATCCAGAGTTCTGGCTGTGCTTTATTTCCTGACAGTGATTGTTTGCGGTCAGACGTCTTCCTTCGGCTCACCGGCTGTGTCATTTAATATCGCTGATTTTATTAACGGTGAGTTTTTCCTTACATCACAACTGTAACAGTCAGCAGAGTAACTCGAAAACACAGGCAGCATTTAATTTATCCAGAAAGATGCCAAACGAGCAATACGTGCTGCTCTGAAACTTGAGTGTTTTGTAGATGCTGATCATCTAACAGCGTTTCCCATTGAATGTAGCTGGAGAGGATTTACGGTAGCATATTTTATGATGAGAATCATCACACTTGTTCCACTGTAGTGAGCAATATTACTCTTACTCTTTTTCAAACAGCTCGAGTCTTTGATTGTTTTATGATCATATGAAGTGAAAATCTTGAGACAAACTTTGGATGCACTTGATGATACTTTTGTACGTTTTGTTATTTGACGCTTTCTTTACTGGGTTGAGTGGCATTTTTATTTTAGCCAAGACTGAGGAGGTTTGTTACTTGAAGGCCTTATTTTCCGGGCATGATGCATAAAAGAGCACAAGAAATATATATATATAAAGACAAAAATGCTTTTTTAACCTGTTATCTCCCCAAATTATCTTATTTTAATGACACCGTGTGCATGGGTGGATCTCACGAAACATGTGCCGGTCATAATTCACCCCAAATGAAACAAGAAATTATATTTTGCTTAAAGAAAATGCTGATTGTAATACTTCCTGTGTACTGTATGATGATTGCTATTGACAATAATGAGAATTAGTAAAATGTCTGGACATGTTTTTGCTAGATTCGCTCATTTATCATTCATTATTATACTTTTCTTCATTTAGAAAAGTTCAAATAAGCGACATTCATGTTGACCTCAGTTTGGATTTGCTGTTGTAATGTTATTTGTGGCATCGTGAATGTAAACTTCATGCAATTAGTGCTGATCTGACTTCAGTTGTTAAGATAATATAAACCAACTGAACTGAATTGTGCAGTGATCATGTGTCTAAAAAGACTTAATAATGTAGAATAATTTTTTGTATAATTGGCCAGATTTGACTATTGACCCCTGGTGCCTTAAATGTGTTTATTTTGTATTTTTTAAATAAGACTCTTCGATCTTGAGCTGATGGCATTGTGCAGTGAATCATTTACCCACGTATCAATATGGGGTGAGAATATTTGTTCAAGTAATTTTATAACAGGACAGTGAATGTATGGAGCCGATAATGAACAATATGATGTGAATACATTTGTGGCATCATACAGTTTATTGAATGTAAAGTTTTCATGTGTGTTCAAACATCCTTGTTTAATAGAGAAACCTTGGTGAAGCCATTATTCAGATGTATTATTTGAACTGTGTTTAATAAAAGTCATTTTCCCTATGCAACGTCTATTCATTTGACTGAAGAGTTGCCCAGATCTGATTTGTGTTAGTTGGATAATTGTAATGTAATATATACAGCGATCAGGCATAACACGTGAAGTGAATAACACTGATTATCTCTTCATCAGCTGTTAGTGGGTGGGATATATTAGGCAGCAAGTGAACATTTTGTCCTCAAAGTTGATGTGTTAGAAGCAGGAAAAATGGGCAAGCTTAAGGATTAGAGCGAGTTTGACCGTACCAATCTTTGAACTTCTAATAAATATTCTGTTTAATTGCATGTATGATAAAGTTTGATTTTGAGGGGAAAAGCTAACGGAGAGGAGAGCTGTAGATATGTAGATTCCACATTCGACCCGCGTCCGCCATCTTGGAACGGTCAGCGTGTCGTCACGCACAGTAAGAATCATGATAATGATAATGCCACAACATTCTGGCTGTGAAACCGGTGAGGTTTA
This sequence comes from Gobio gobio, assembly GCF_949357685.1. Taxonomy (NCBI): domain Eukaryota; kingdom Metazoa; phylum Chordata; class Actinopteri; order Cypriniformes; family Gobionidae; genus Gobio; species Gobio gobio. Next base: position 53,870,558 of record NC_137115.1, on the reverse strand, counting down.
AACTCTAGAAGAAATGGGATATCATTTCACAGGTGAGAATATTTTTTTATTCAACCTTCAGAAAGACATTCAACATCAAACATACACCAAACATAAAATTGGGGGATACATACAACAGATCTTACATCATAGGCTACAGGGTAAAACATTAGTTGAGAATGTGTTGACTCAATATTTCAGGTTTTTACTATGGTAAATGCAGTGATGCCAGTAACGTGTTACTCTAATCTGACTACTTTTTCCAGTAACGAGTAATCTAACGCGTTACTATTTCCAAACCAGTAATCAGATTAAAGTAATTTATCCAAGTCACTGTGTGTTACTATTTTTGTCATTTTCATTAGTAAAAATATATATTTTTACTTTCTTCTTGCGTCTCGGGGAGAGTATTTATGTTAAGTGAAGTCAAGAAAGACTGTCTTTATTAAATTTTTTATTAAAGCATGTTTTGTTTTGTTTTTTACTTAAAATGTCATTGTTGACGTTACTGTTAAAAATGCACTTCCAATAAAGTGAGTGTTGGCAAAAACAGTTGTAATTTTTATGTTGAGGCGGCAGGGGTGTTGTCGGCAACTGCTGAATGTAACTAATAAAGTAACTTGTAATATACTTTTAAAATCAAGTAATCTGCAAAGTAACCAAGTTACTTTTTAAAGGAGTAATCAGCAATCAGTAATCAGATTACTTTTTTAAAGTAACTGTGGCAACACTGGGTAAATGTCACATTAGCTGACACTTTCATCTTGTATTGTGTTAGCAAAATCGTCTGCTGAGGTCTATTGCAGATATAGATATTAATACATGCATCTAAGGCCCTGTCCCAGATGGCACACTCCATGTGCACTTTCGGTCTTGTGGACTTACAATGGCCGCTTGCGTACAAAGGCTGCATGGGTGTCCGATTTGTCATTTTAGGTCTCAGAACTGTTCTCAAGTCTGCAGCACTCCTCTCAGAAACTGAAGCCTCCGCATCTCGATCGCCCCCTGGTGGTTGGTCCCAGTATAGCTCATAAGCCCCGCCCCTCCGTGTTTTATAATGGACGCGGGACAAACTAAACGATTAAATTACACTTAAAAAAATGTTTTCCCAAAGTTGGTTTCTGTCATTTTAGGCAGTTTTTATCACGATAATTTCATTTCAAGAGTTAGTTTTTTAAATAAGTTTAGTTTTAGTGAGTTATTTGATGCTATAAAAACGGGTGGTGTGACGTCATGATTGACAGCTGAGATTGACGGCTTCTCTGAGTGAAGTTGTCACTGAGGCACTAACAGACTTTTTTCAGGTTTTTTGGGAGGAGATTGGAGCTTTAGCTTTAATTTCTACATTTCCATAACGGTTTATTTCACACCAATGTAATGAATTGTTCTGCATCTGTGAGAGTGTGGGCGGGCTTTTGATAATCGCGCCTCTACTTCCTGCTCTCTACCGCGCAGATTCCGGTCCTGAGATCGCAAATCTGCGCAAGATGTCAGTGCTGTATTCGGACCTCCGGAGGCTTCACTTACTTATCTCGGCTGCCACGTCATTTAAAGTCGCTGAAGGCCATCTTAAATTTAAGAATTCTTGGAAGGCAGCCTTTGTTTGGCGTCCTTCAGTCGGCCTGTTTTGAAGGATACATCGCAGGGCCGGCCCTGACCAATTTGCTGCCTTAGGCAAGATTTGACTTGGTGCCCCTTGTATCAAGGTTAAGCACTACACGTTATCAGTCTAAGTTGTGGAAACACTCGTACGGTTTTATTGTTGTAATGCATTGACGTTTTATTTTTATTGTTTTTGATGTTTTATATGATGTCCAGTCCATTCTACCCCGTCATTATGTTCATGATATTATTATTTTTTTAATTTTTTTTTTAAAGGCTGATGATAGTAAAACTGTACAAAAATTGCACCTATGCCGCATTACAGCCTAAACACAAAGAGCAAGAGTGCATCTAACATTCATGCACAAACTATTCATTGAGAACTAGGAAAAGTGTTTGTTTTCCAGTAGATGGCAGCAATCTTCCACTAAACTATGAGCATTCATGTTTTCACCAGGAATTCAACTGAGAAATTTTGATATTTAATGTGAATTTTACATAAAATGTTGCTATTTTAAATAAACCTGTATATAAATATCATTACTAATTTCAGCAAATCAATTTTAAAATCGCTATAGGCAACACCCCCTTAAAACTGCACAACTGCAGAGTAAAAACATTAGGCTATTAAAAAAGTGATATTACATGCGTTTAATATTTGTATATTATTTATTTTTTACAAAATCACACTGGCTGTGGCCTCTGGAGAACCCAGAACAGCTGCTTGCATAAAGTTTAAGGTAAAAAATAATTGGAATTAATTAGCAAACATTAGTATTTTACTACTATGCAATTAAATAAACTGTTCATTAATTTGCCTACATCACTTTACTTCTGTCTTTACACTGCAAAAAATGCTCTTCTTATTTAGAATCTTTTTCTTGTTTCCAGTCCAAATATCTAAAAACTCTTAAATCAAGGTGCATTTACTAGATAAGTAAAATAACATAAGACATTTTTCTTATTTAGGCCTACTTGAAAATAAAATCAAAATGAAGTGAGTTTTTGCTTAAAACAAGCTAAATTATCTGCCAATGGAGTGAGAAAAATAATCTTATTTCTGATTGGGACAGAAACAAGATTTCAATCAGAAACAAGATTATTTTTCTCACTCCATTGGCAGATAATTTTGCTTGTTTTAAGCAAAAACTCACGTTTTGATTTTATTTTCAAGAAAACAAGAAAAATTTATTCTGTCATTTTACTTATCTAGTAAATGCACCTTGATTTAAGAATTTTGATATTTAGACTAGAAACAAGACACAAATACTACGTAAGAAGAGCAGTGTATCCCTTATCTTCCCTGCATCAGAGGGCTTCTGTCTTTTTTGACACTTTCAACTCGGCCATCCGTCATAAATAATCAGGCAACTTACACCGTGTCAACACCTGGAGCGAGCGGCCAAGCACCCTAAAAATGAAAGCAATCCTGTCTGCGTTGGATGCGGCGAGAGGCGACGCAACACAACAAATTCCCCTAACGATAAACTGATCGCGCGTTGTATTTCTGACGCACTTCAAGTAGATCGGCGGGGGGAGATTGATGAGGCGGACCGGGAAGAGGCGGGGACTTAGTTACGATTTTTTTACGCTTTATTTGGTAATATTTCAGATTAATATTAATAAAATAGTATCATTAAAACATTTTGGCGCCCCTATGGATGAGTGGCGCCCCTAGCATTTGCCTATTCCGCCTATGCCACGGGCCGGCCCTGATACATCGGATGTATCCTTTCTGGCCTTAAAGCTACACTGTGTGATATTTTCCCCCATCTAGTGGTGAAAAGGTATATGACCATCCAGTGAATATTAGTTTCTGTTCCTCTCAATTCCGATTTCGTTTTAACTCCTACGGTGGCCGATTTAGTCCAAGATTAACATGGCTTCCAGTTCGACCTCGTCCACATTCGACACGGTGCCATCGAGTGTTAAAACGCGAAAGGCGAAGCTTGAATTTACGGGTATGTCCCTCTTTGGCTAATGTACTTTCAAGATGGAGGGGCAACATGGCGACCCGCATTCGAACCCCTCACCCGTATGTATTTTCAATGGCATATTATAAACTTACGAGAATACTTTATTACTTGAAAGAAGTAAATATACATTAATGAGCACATATATTTTTTTGTTTTTAGCTAAGAATAAACTAAAAAAGTTACACAGTGTAGCTTTAAATCACCCACAGTCCTTTGCATACATTTAAATTCACAAAAATAAACTGATAGAAAATGAGTCTGTACTGAGCTTGTCTGAGTTTATTATGAAATGTAAGACAAAAATAATGTTTTTGTATATAAAAGCATAGATGTTATCTTTTGTTTTGCTTTAAATTAATCACTAACACTAAACTGACAATAATGTGAGACCGCAGATGGCTGTCATTCACTGTATTGCATTCATAGAAAGACAGTTAAAAGCCTATATATAATATTTTCGTGTTATATATATTTTTTTCGTGTTATATTAGATTAGATTAGATTAGATTCAACTTTATTGTCATTACACAAGTACAAGTACAAGGCAACGAAATGCAGTTTAGGTCTAACCAGAAGTGCAATAGCAGCAAGTGCAGGATATACAATGGATGCGTAAGTGCAGGACATGGATATGTACTGAATATGTATAAATATGTATAAATAGAGAGACGTTATTACTATAAACAGAACTGAATTTACAGGTGAATATGTACAGTGAATAAATATACAGATGGCTATTACTATAAACAGAATTTACAGGTGAATATGTACTATGAATACAATATACAGATGGCTATTACTATAAACAGAATTTTACAGATAGAGGTATACAATAATATGTTAGGCTAATATGAGGAATAGCAGTGGATTAGGGTAGTGCAATAAATTATGGACAGAGCTATCCGGAAAAAAAAAAAAAAAAAAGTTATATAAATTGCTGAGGAGGACACTAGCCTAGTACAAGCCTCAAAAGGACTGGACTAGGAAGGACGCAGTCTCAGTAGGATGCAGCCCTCATGAAACACCTTGCTCCCTAAACTTACTCTGGCTTTGACCGTTCCAATATGGCGGACGGTGGACCCCGGAAATGAGAGATCGCCATCGATCGCTCCTCCCCGTAACAACCACCGCCACGTCGTAGCAACCAGTGTTTAGGTCTCGCTCAGGAGAGTCCGAAATGCCGCTGATAGTGAGGGATCACACATGGACACAAAACCAGAACACAGTTTACATCAGCGTCCCTTTAAAAGGAGCGAAGACCACTAACGTCCATGTCATCTGCACGGATGAGTATCTGAAGGTCGGCGTTACGTACAGTGTGTAACTTTGACGTGCTAAAGTCACGTGATGTAACTTACGCGACGGCATCATGTGTTTTGAATTGTTGTGCAGGTGAGTTTCCCCCCGTTTCTCTTCGAAGTTTTCTTATTTGGGCCAATAAATGAGGAGAAAAGTGAAGCCAGGATTGGAAACGGCGTTGCAGTTTTCACTCTGCAGAAGAGGAGAGATGAATTATGGGAGCAGCTCTTTACAAACATCGGTAGGAGAGCTTTCATTCTTTCATAACAGAGACATATACGTTACTCGTGATGTCCATTGGTATACTTATTTTTGTAAACTAAAAATAAGAAAGTATGCTTTGTCTACTTTTTTTGTACTTCTCAGAAATATACTTAAAATTGCTCTTAAGTATACTTGGCCTATAACGTTACTTGTACTCAATATTTTGATTGAGATATTTTTAAAAATATAATTAAAGGGATAGTTCATCCAAAAAATGAATATTAGCCCATGATTTACTCACCCTCAAGTCATCCAAGGTGTGTATGACATTCTTCTTTCAGACGAACACAATCAGAGTTATAATAAAAATGTCCTGGGATAGATGCACTTTTATAATGGACGGATGCATTTTTATGATGGATAGATGCACTTTATGATGGATTGATGCACTTTTATAATGGACTGATGCACTTTATGATGGATGGATGCACTTTTATGATGGATAGATGCACTTTATGATGGATGGATGCACTTTTATGATGGACAGATGCACTTTTATGATGGATAGACGCACTTTTATAATGGATGGATGCACTTTTATAATGGATGGATGCACTTTTATGATGGATGGATGCACTTTTATAATGGACGGATGCACTTTTATAATGGACGGATGCACTTTTATGATGGCTAGATGCACTTTTATGATGGATGGATGCACTTTTATAATGGATGGATGCACTTTTATAATGGATGGATTCACTTTTATGATGGATAGATGCACTTTTATGATGGCTAGATGCACTTTTATAATGGATGGATGCACTTTTATAATGGATGGATTCACTTTTATGATGGATAGATGCACTTTTATGATGGCTAGATGCACTTTTATGATGGCTAGATGCACTTTTATAATGGATGGATGCACTTTTATAATGGATGGATTCACTTTTATGATGGATAGATGCACTTTTATGATGGCTAGATGCACTTTTATAATGGATAGATGCACTTTTATGATGGCTAGATGCACTTTTATGATGGATAGATGCACTTTTATGATGGATGGATGCACTTTTATAATGGATGGATGCACTTTTATAATGGATGGATTCACTTTTATGATGGATAGATGCACTTTTATGATGGCTAGATGCACTTTTATAATGGATGGATGCACTTTTATAATGGATGGATGCACTTTTATGATGGATAGATGCACTTTTATGATGGCTAGATGCACTTTTATGATGGATAGATGCACTTTTATGATGGATGGATGCACTTTTATAATGGATGGATGCACTTTTATAATGGATGGATTCACTTTTATGATGGATAGATGCACTTTTATGATGGCTAGATGCACTTTTATAATGGATGGATGCACTTTTATAATGGATGGATGCACTTTTATGATGGATAGATGCACTTTTATGATGGCTAGATGCACTTTTATAATGGATGGATGCACTTTTATAATGGACGGATGCACTTTTATGATGGATAGATACACTTTTATGATGGATAGATGCACTTTTATGATGATAGATGCACTTTTATAATGGACGGATGCACTTTTATGATGGATAGATACACTTTTATGATGGATAGATGCACTTTTATGATGATAGATGCACTTTTATGATGGATAGATGCACTTTTATGATGATAGATGCACTTTTATGATGGATAGATGCTCTTTTATGATGGATAGATGCACTTTTATGATGGCTAGATGCACTTTTATGATGGCTAGATGCACTTTTATGATGGATAGATGCACTTTATGATGGATAGATGCACTTTTATGGATTTCAAAACAGAAACAACCACTCACTGCCATTTTAAAGCTTTGAAGAACCTGGACATTTTTATTATAACTCTGATTATGTTCGTCTGAAAGAAGAATGTCATATACACCTAGGATGACTTGAGGGCGAGTAAATCATGGGCTAATTTTCATTTTTGGGTGAACTATCCCTTTAGGTACTCTAAGTATACTTGGCTTGTACTCTTTTGATTGAGTAGAAATATTTTTTACCACATAGGAAATTCCTAAATAGGAACATATTAGTATACGTAGTGCCAAGTGCCAAAATAATATATAAATATTAAACTCTAAGTGTGATGTTTAGTTCACTTAAAGATACGTATACTAGTGTATAAAACTACTCCAAAGTGTACTTTCATAAAGTAAAAAAATTGCTACTTGACTATTTGGCTACTAAACTATCAGTATACCTGTAAGCTCACTTGTAGTATAAGTTGCAGTACAAACGGAAAAAAAAAATATTGTAAACTAGCTGTGTACTCAAAGTTTACTACTGTTACACTTAAAAGAATATACTTTTATACATAAAAAGTGGGCTAAATTAGTCTCAAGTAGTATTGAAATAGGACTTGATATTAGTATACATGCTACATATTACTTGTTTTTTGTAAAGGGTTGTATTTGAGACAGTTATTATAAAAACACGGCCTATTTTTATTCCACAGATAAAGAGAAACAGAAGCAGGTTCGAGAACGAGCAATTCTCAAAGTTCAGGAGAAAGAAGCAGAAAAGTCTAAAGCCAAAGCCGGCAGGATCCAGCAGGAGAAGAAATATGCGCTGGAAACCATGATGAAGGTCTAAATGCATTTTTGCTCTCAGATATTCTGGTCATAATATAAGGTTCTAGTGTTTTACTGTCATTTTAATACTATATCATCCTATATTTTGCATAAAGAATGATTAAATCAGTGATAAATGAAGCTTTTTCATGCACATTATGATTCTCATTAAATTACTTATTTAATAATTCTTATTACAGTATCATCATGTCTAATCAGTGTTTATTTGCTTTTTGTTTAATAATCATAATAAATTAAAGGAAGTACAACAAATACTACCAATATTGAATACACATATACACATATCAGGTATAACATTATGACCAGGTGAAGTGAAAAACACTGATTATCTCTTCATCACCTGTTAGTGGGTGGGATATATTAGGCAGCAAGTGAACATTTCCATTTTCCAGCATCCTTGTCATTTCGGACTTATAACAAAAAACAGAACAATGTCTAAAAGCTGATATGTGACAAGGTGGACAGCAAACAAGCTAAGCAAAACCCACAACCAAAAACCCAGAAGTTTCTATAAGCTGTTGACCCAAAAAACAAGCGTTTAAGGACAAAAAAGTGGATACAGGCCATTAGACAGAGCGCAACACATTATATTTCACTGAGAAGTACACCCACTACAGGGGAACGTCATCAGAGACAGGAAATATAATATATAAAACTAACATTTGTATATTTGACTTAACAGTGACAAAATGTTTACTGCACACATAGGCATACTGAGACATACTGAGTGTCAGGATCCCAAAATGTACCCATTCTTCTGCTGAAGCTTCACGTTTTACTGCCTTTATCCGCTTTTGTCTTCTTAAACTCTCGTTTTTTGGGGTCAACAGCTTATAAAAACTTTTTGTTAAAACATAAAAAAAACAAAATTTCTGTGTTTTTTAGCTTGTTTGCTGTACACTTTGTCACATATCAGCTTTTAGACATTGTTCTGTTTTTTGTTATAAGTCCGAAATGACAAGGATGCAGCCTCACGCAATGCAAAGTCAATGGAGAGCGTTGGATTGTTTTCCCCCCCGGTGTGGGTGTGGCCTAAATACGCTCTGTCTCTATAAGGCGGCACAGCCGCTGACCAGTCAGGGTGCCCATGCTGACCCCTGACCCCGCCCAAAGCTCCAACAGTGGCACATGAGCATCAGAACTGGACCACGGAGCAATGGAAGAAGGCGGCCTGGTCTGATGATCACGTGTTCTTCTACATCACGTGGATGGCGGGTGTGTGTGTGCCGCTTACCTGAGGAACACATGGCACCAGGTGCATTATGGGAAGAAGGCGTGGCGGTGGAGGCAGTGATGCTTTGGGCAATGTTCTGCTGGGAAACCTTGGGTCCTCCATCCATGTGGATGTGGATGCTGCTAACATCTTGGTGCCAGATACCACAGCACACCTTCAGGGGTCTAGAGGAGTCCATGCCTCGACGGGTCAGGGCTGTTTTGGCAGCAAAAGGGGGACCAACACAATATTAGGTCATAACGTAGGCTTTCCTGTAGCTCAAAAAGTAGAGCATGGCTCTAGCAACACCAAGGCCATGGGTTCGATTCCCAGGGAAAGCAAGAACTGACAAAATTTAAAATGTGTACCTTGAATGCAATGTAAGTCGCTTTGGATAATAGCGTCTGCCAAATGCATAAATGTAAATGTAAATAATGTGCCTGATTGGTGTTCATGTATTTGCTGTATATAATTAGGCACAGAGCTTTTTCTCATGTATTTGAATGTTGTCTGGAACATTAGTTTACTGCTGAACTCTCTGGCTGTGTTTTAGCTTGAGAATGAGGAGCGGGACAGGATTCAGAAGAGGAAGGATGAAGAGTGCACGAGAGCCACGGCGGAGCTGGACTTCTGGAGAGAAGAAAACCAGAACCGGCAAAAGCTGCAAGAAGCCGGCAAGCACGACAACAAACCGGTTTATCAGAAAACAGAGCGTGCAAGCGTTACACCTGCATTGCACAATAACGCCAACACTACATCCGGTAAACAAGCTTTAATTCTGTCCAGAGCAGATCTAATGTCACACTGATCTTCTCCTCTTCATACCAGAAGCAGTCAAAATATATAATTGCCATATTTCCTTGCTAGGGCAGAGAAGCAGCAAACAGAAGCCCAAAGATCTGCCTGCTCCCAGATCAGCTGGCGTTATTAAGATCAGCTTCACTCCACGAGTGTTTCCCACCGCGCTGAGAGAGTCTCGCATCCCGGAGGAGGAAGAGGTCAGATCTGCTCTCATCATTCCTGAAACAAACCCTTCCCTTGTGTGTCAAAATGACCTCAAGCCCTAAAATTATACCTTTTTTTTTTGTCCGGAAAGCTTATATCATTTCATTTTTATATTATTTATCTTTAAATTACTAGTTTTTATCAATAAATAATATCATTTAAGCACATTATTTCAACTTAAAGCTACACTGTGTGATATTTTCCCCCATCTAGTGGTGAAAAGGTATATGACCATCCAGTGAATATTAGTTTCTGTTCCTCTCAATTCCGATTTCGTTTTAACTCCTACGGTGGCCGATTTAGTCTAAGATTAACATGGCTTCCAGTTCGACCTCGTCCACATTCGACACGGTGCCATCGAGTGTTAAAACACGAAAGGCGAAGCTTGAATTTACGGGTATGTCCCTCTTTGGCTAATGTACTTTCAAGATGGAGGGGCAACATGGCGACCCGCATTCGAACCCCTCACCCGTATGTATTTACAATGGCATATTATAAACTTACGAGAATACTTTATGACTTGAAAGAAGTAAATATACATTAATGAGCACATATATTTTTGAAAGAACTAAGTGTTTTTAGCTAAGAATAAACTAAAAAAGTTACACAGTGTAGCTTTAATAACTCTCCAATACTCAATACTCAGCTCAAATACACTATATTGCCAAAAATTGGGACACCCCGCTAAATGATTGAATTCAGGTGTTCCAATCACTTTTGTGCCAGGACTTTTTCTAACCAGGCCTTCTCGTCCAACATCAGTGCCTGACCTCACAAATGCGCTTTTAGAAGAACGGCCAAAAATTCCCATAGACACACTCCTAAACCTTGAAGAATTGAAGCTGTTAGAGCTGCAAAGGGTGGGACAACTCCATATTAAACGTCCCAAAACTTTTGGCAATCTCACATTGGGTCAATCTGGGTGTCTCTGCTGCCCTCTTGAGGGAGGGAGAAAAAAAAAAACCTTATATTTCATGACTCTTGCCACTAGATGGCCTTATAGCTCTATATGGAGCGCACAAGCTGTTCCACATTATAAAAACATTTTTTTGGTAAAGTTTCGTTTTAATTTTGAGCATTTTGTAGGGTTTTCTATGTGTACTGAAGCATTCCATTCATTCCTAAGGGGGTCAAATTGACCCAAGAGGGAAGGATTTGTTACTATTCTTATTACAACCACATAAACTCCTCAAATCCAGTCATTTTTTTATGTATTCAAAAGTGGTTCAAAAGTCTTGGTCCACTCCAATGAACACTCAATTTTTTATTGTTTAAAATAGAGATTAGCACTAAATCGGGTTGTAATGTTGAGGATCATACACATATCGTGTCCGTGTGTGTGTGTGTGTGTGTGTGTGAGCAGTGGTTGAAGAAGCAGGCGGAGGCCAGGAGAGCAGTGGACACGGATCTGGCCGAACTGGACGACCTGAGAGAGGAAGAGAGAAACCCAGACTGGCTGAAAGAGAAGGGCGAGTGAGTTTCAGGACTATGGGACACCGACCACACATAATCAACACATAATAATCTTCCATCAGTTTATTTGCTGACATTTTGCATTGTTTTATATATACACTACTGTTTAGGGTCGGTAAGGAAAGTCTCTTCTGCTCACCAAGATCAAAAATACAGTAAAAACAGTGAAATATTATTACAATTTAAACTAAATGTTTTCTATGTGAATATAAAGTAAAATGTAATTTATTCCTGTGATCAAAGCTGAATTTATCATCATTACTCCAGTCTTCAGTGTCACATGATCCTTCACAAATCATTCTAATATGAGGATTTGCTGCTCAAGAAACATTTATGTTTATTATCAATCTTGAAAACAGTCAAGTAGAAAGTGATACATTTTTGACTAAATTGGCGAATAGAAAGTTCAAAAGAACAGTGTTTATTTGAAATATAATCTTTTGTAACATCATAAATGTCTTTTCTGTCACTTTTGATCGATTTAATGTGTTTCTTGCTGAATAAAAGTATTAATTTCTTCTATTATTAAATCATACTGACTGACCCAAAACTTAAATCACTTTTGAACTCTTATGTCACACTTAAAGGGTTAGTTCACCCAAAAAATTAAAATTCTGTCATTAATTACTTACCCTCATGTCGTTCGACACCCGTCAGACCTCCGTTCATCTTCAGAACACAAATGAAGATATTTTAGTGTAAATCTGATGGCTCTGAAAGGCCTCCATTGGCTCAATGGCACGGTTCACTCTCAAGACCCTTAAAAGGCACTAAAGACGTCGTTACAAAGTCCATCTCACTACAGTGGTTCTACAATAACTTTATGAATCGGCGAGAATAGTTTTTGTGCGCAAAAAAACCCTAAATAACGACTTATATAGTGATGACGATTTCAAAACACGGCCTCATGAAGCTTCGAAGCGTTATGAATCAATGAGTCGAATCAGCGGTTTGAATCGCCAAATTTCAGCAGTTTGGCGGTTTGACACGCGATCCGAATCATGAATCGACTCACTGATTCATAACGCTTCGAAGCTTCATGAGGCCGTGTTTTGAAATCGTCATCACTATATAAGTCGTTATTTAGGGTTTTTTGTGCACAAAAACTATTCTTGTCGCTTCATAAAGTTATTGTAGAACCACTGTAGTGAGATGGACTTTGTAACGGCGTCTTTAGTAGCTTTTAAGGGTCTTGAGAGTGAACCGTGCCATTGAACCAATGGAGGCCTTTCAGAGCCATCAGATTTACACTAAAATATCTTAATTTGTGTTCTGAAGATGAACGGAGGTCTGACGGGTGTCGAACGACATGAGGGTAAGTAATTAATGACAGAATTTTCATTTTTGGGTGAACTAACCCTTTAATGTCTGAATGTGATTGCATTACAAAATATAACAAAATATCTAAGCATTTGTTATAAAGAAAGACCGCATTAAATGGCATAATCCTTTTCCTTTTTCTGCAGTAAATTGTTCATGGCAGGAAACGTCCAGGCCGCTGTCAACGCTTATAATCTGGCCATAAAACTCAACAGGAAGATCCCGGCTTTATTCTCTAATCGAGCGGCCTGTCATCTCAAACTGAGAAATCTTCACAAAGCCATTGAGGACAGCTCTCAGGTCAGTGTTTTCCTCTTTTAAATGACATGTGGTGGTTGTTTTCACACACGGCGGACTGATCCCTTCTCTCTCTCAGGCCCTTGAGTTGCTGACGCCTGCGGTCGCTGCAAACGCTGCGGCTCGACTGAAGGCTCATGTGAGGCGAGGAACAGCGTTCTGTGAGCTCCAGCTCTATGTGGAAGGTACAAGATCATATTCTGCTTTCATGCAAAACAGTCAGAAACATACAGTTATCTATGTGTGTGAGAAATCTATCTGCACAAGTCCCTTTAAAACGAGTCATTTTACTGGTGGCCATCTTTGAAACACCTCTCGTGCATGAAAGTGCAGCTTCGGTCTCTTTGAATGTGGAAACATCAAATTCTCCAAAACTGTTCGCCAAGCTTACGATTAAATTTCATATTTGAAATTCCAATGAAATCTGACAACAACTGTCTCATAAATTTTGTTTCCAAACGCTCGAATCATGACTGCATTTTTCAGCCTTGACAAACTAATGCGCATGTGCAGTCCTTAGCGCACATCAACGATTGGCTCTTTCATTTAGAAGGCGGGGCTTATTCGCCAAATTGGGCCTTGCAATTTCTCCCATTCATAAGTAATCGGAGTGCACCGCCTTCCTATATACAAAGTTTTTGAATCACTTTAAGCAGCTAATATAAAAATATCTGATGCTCTCTTTAGGATTGGAAAAAAAAATCTGATTTTAAAATGTGGCCTCTGTTATGATTATGATATGTAGAGTCTGTTCAGTGCTGTTCAACGTTCAATAATGTCAAAATCAATCAGCACATCCATCATTAATGAACAAAATGTCCATCACAGGTTTCAGATATCAGAATAAAACTTCACTTAATTGAATATTCACATCACCGGTTCCCCGGCCATTGCCCATAACCTAGTTACTTTTTCAATTCATGTTAATGATTTAAATTCAAATTAAATAAAATGTATAAATATTAACAATTCTGCATCCTTTTTGCAATTTCCATGCGAATGTAATTCAAACTCAGGAATCATGCGTTGTTCATTTCTGGAGTGGAGTTGTAGCATCTATCTATGTTATCTATCTACCTATTAATATCTATGATATTTTTTAGGTCTTCTGGACTACCAAGCGGCTTTAGAAATCGACCCACTAAATGAAGCCCTGCGAACTGATACAGACAAGATTCGTGAGGTCATACAGGGCACCAGGTCACCATCCAGCTCCTAAAAATACACAGACAACTATAGGATTATGGGTGCAGCTGTAATCAAATCAGAAATGTGCATGAGCACACATCAACATGTTATGTTTATCTGTGGAATAAAAATATACAGCGGTTTTATAATTACTATATGTCTCAAATACAACATCATTTCTATGAAAGAACCAAAGTTTGTAAAGAGCTGCTCCCACAACTCATCTCTCCTCTTCCGCAGTGAAAACTGCAACACCGTTTCCAATCCTGGCTTCACTTTTCTCCTCATTTATTGGCCCAAATAAGAAAACTTCGAGCAGAAACTCACCTGCACAACTCATGAATCGAGTACATGATTTCTTCATGGGTTTCTCTACATACGACTATTGTACGTTAAAGTTACACTGTATGTAACGCTGACCTTCGGACGTTAGTGGTCTTCACTCCTTTTAAAGGGATGTACAGTATTTCTAAGTTGGCCACATTCAGTTCAGTTAATAGTAGAGCTGGTTAACACATCTCAGATTATATCACTGCACAATCTAACAGTGTATGGTGTGACTGCACTGGTGCATTATTACAGTAAACAGGGTCTGCATTGTGCAGTATTACTCATTCTTGTATAAGACAAGTGTGAGGGACGTCCGGGTTGGTCGAGCTGCTTGATTATATTTGCATGGGCGTCACTGAAATCAAACTGCCACACCTGTAGAGCTTTAAAGTCCTCGAGTGTCTTTCACATCAAACCTCTTGACTGACAGTGTCACAGCAGCTGCGACCGCTCAACTTTTACAGGAAGACACAGGACATCACAAACCCTATAAACGGTAAGGTTTTAATAATGTGTGTGATCATTTATGATTGAAGCATAACTAGCTCAGTATTATACGATACATTCACAATGATTTGATGAAGGGTGTATAGTTACATACCTCAATGTCACTATCTGTGTATTTAATGCTCGTCAATTTAACATTTTACAATTGACCTAAACTAACAACACTGATGCAAACTGATCACTAGCACACTCGTTTCTATTTCCTGTTTTTCAACAGATGGCAGATTATCAAAGCTTAAACGAGAAAGTGGATGAAGAGTGGTGGGAGAGGTCATACCAGTTGTTTCTTGAAGATGATCCAATAGAAAAGATTCTGGGACATTCTCGATTATGTATGAAAGGAGATAATTGGGATACTTTTGGATTCAGCCGCAACACACCAGTTCCTCCTCCTGGGAAAGTCAATGATGTTTCTAAAAGAGCAATTTTGGTGGTGATTTTAAGATCAAGGACAAGATATGGGGATTGGAAGGATCTTCCGAAATCTTCTAAATCTGTACCAGATCTGGATGAAAATCGCAAGAAACTTATAAACTGTGTGACTGACCTGATCTATCAAGAGGACGGCAGCCCGAGACCGTTTGATGAATAGACTGAACACTATTGACCGATGAATTAAATGTAATTTTCATCACTATAATGGTGTGTAGGGTAACTCTGTTGCATGTTTTAATTGAAATTGGGATACATTGACTTGCCATTTACAAATACTTTATTTGCCTTTTATTTTTCATATTACATCCATCAGTTAATCAATTATATGTAGTTAATTTACTTTCATTTGTATCCATACAAGTCAATTGTATGTAAATTTGATGATGCAAATTTGTCCATATAATGATCACTTCTATTGATTTATTAAAATTGATTTATACTCAAGATGAAGGTCTTGTTTTTGTTGGTATCTTCAATTATATATGATTAATATGGGTGCAATAAACATCCACTCAAAAAGGTGAATGTAGTTTTATTGGGAAGATGATTAGTAAAAGACAAAAAAGAATAAGAATAAATAATTTCTTCTGCCTAACAGTCTTTGTGGTTTCATATTAAAAGCATCAGTGCTCGAAGTGGCTTATCACATGTTGTAGACTGTTCATTAATTCTATACATTGTGCGTTCTGAGCTTTTATAAGCTGTACGAGCTGAATGGATCATTTATCTGCACAATATGACTGAAGCATAGTATTAATATTGGTATTCATTTAAATTTTTTACATAGACCTAAGGGGTGCGCATATTTTTGTGAGTGGCAGCATTGCCTTTGACCAATCATTGAACAGGTTATTGATCACTGTAAGGAGATGAGGAGATCACTATAAAGTTTGTGTACTAAATAGCAGGAGCGGACTTAGGATAAAAAGTGGCCCTGGACTTTCTGGCACAGAGCAGCCCGTCACAACCGGTCCGCAACAAAACACACCATAAACCAGTTCATGTGCACAGAGCACTTTTTAACAACACTTACTAACATAAAAATACCACACAATACAGAAATATAAATGCTATTTACATTTTTTTTAATTGAAATGCTTATCATTAACATTAATGAATGCCTGGCATACTTCTTACATTATAATTGGTCTTTCCTGGTGTACAATACCATAAAATCATATCACACAATGCTCTTGTATGGTCTAGAACAGCTAGAATGCAGGATGTGGACTGTTTTTATTCTAGTGCTTATAGTATCTGTCCTTTCAGGAGCTTGACATCTCCTGTCATTTTATGGAATAGAGCTCCAATTGTGGAAAAGAGTGTAAAAATTCTTATGATAATGAAAAAAATAGTAAAACATTATAAACTAACCCTATTGTGAAATATTATAAAGTATTGTAAAAATTGAAACAAAATGATAGTGGACACTGAAAATTCAGCTTTGATCACAGAAATAAATAAGGCCTACATTTAAAAAAATATACATGTAAAATAAAAGTTATTTTAAAATGTAATGTATCATTACAAAAGTGTTTTACTGTATTTAAATAAATTCAGCCTTCTTCTGTCACAAACATTTAAAAAGTCTTAATTATTTCAAACTTTTGACCACCGCTATATATAAAATAATGCATGTGAACTAATTAGCAAATTATATTTTTATTAATAGGCTATAAATAAAGGCTATGACACTTCCTAATCAAGGGAAAGTGAAATTTGTCAGATTTACCATGCTCTGGTGGATAAAGTTCTTGAAAGCCATACTTGAGTAAAAGTGTAGATATCTTACCAGAAAATGACATAGAAAATGACAGAAAATGGTAGAAGTTAGTAACTGTTTAGAATATTACTTTTACTAGAGTAAAGGCTTTAACGTATGTGATATTTATTGTAGGCCTACTTAAGTATTAAAAGTAAAAATTCAAGTAAATGCAAAATACAAAAAGAGCAAAAAGAATAAATAAAAAAATTGTTCTATACTCATTTGAGTAGCAAGATTGTGTTCAAACTCTTTCATTTTGATTTATTTTAATTAAAAAATATATATATATTTTTAAATATAAAAATACTAATATATTAATTATATCTTGATTATTCATGTTAATTCCTAGTACAGTAACTAATGTAAGAGACAACATTAAAATGTTAAAATGTATTAGTAAATATTGAAATTAACAATAACAATACCAACACTGTTATTAACCTTATTTAATGTTACTTGTAAAGTGTTACCAATTCATTGAAACACATTGAAATTATACAAATATGTATATTATATATGTATACTTTCAAATTTTATTTGTTTCTATTTTAAAACACTTGATAAATATCCAATCAAAATGTGTTACAGTAAAAAAAAAAAATTCTGTCGGCTGCATGATAAGGATACAGTTTAAATATGCAATTTCGATGGATAACGAATGTATAAAAGCAAACAAATGGATATAAACTAATGCAAATAGATGTTAACAATTGTGAGATTAAACAAAATTAAGGTCAGATTTGCGTGTGTTCTTGTCACATTGTTTTAACCGTTTGAGGTACTACTAATGTTCCTCTCAGCCTCGATGGCAAACAAACTGTTTGCTGCTGTTCTCCACTCATGCAGCATCGTCAACATACGAAATGATGTTTTATTAATGTAGTTCGGGAGAAACACGTCAAATAAGCCACTCTCAAGTGTCACCAGCTGTCTACAATCAGTAATAAACAAATACCCTAGTATCACCAGCTGTCTACAATCAGTAATCAACATATCTACCCAATCAGCATGAAGGCAAGCCATATATTTTCACAGTCAAACTCACCTATGGATTCGCCACAGTCTTCAGAACAGGTTTTGCCTAACAGCCGCCATGTCAGAGATTGAACTCTTCCTGTCTGATGACAAATCTCTCTACTGCCAGGATTTTTCGTCAAATCCAGCGACCCCAAGGAGCGCCAATACACCATCAGGTGCCGGCGCAGAGTCTCCAGCTCCGGGGCGTGGTCGCCAACCGATCCGCTCCGCTATTCATACTCCAGAGCGACAAAAACAGCGCTCACCTCCACCGACGAGACGCACACCTTTTTCCTCTTCCTCATCCTCATCCTCATCCTACTCCCTGGCACAGCCAACCATTCCCGCAATCGGGAAATGGACAGTGCTGGGTCTAAGGCAAGCTTTGACCAACGCGGACATCCATTACCCTAGACGGATGAATAAAACCAAATTATACCAACTATACACTAACCTTCAGTCAACGTGCGCCCCCTTTAAACCTACATCTCCCTCTAAGGTCTCCAACAAAGCGACAAACAAAACCAACAAAGGTAAAAAATCACGTACCTCCCAAATCCAGTGTTCCTCCACAGCGAGACCAGACCACCGCCGATCTTCGGGTAGGGGCAGTGCGCCTTCAGCGAGCCTGGGACGAGATCCCGCCGCCGCCAGACCAACACCTTCTCTGCCTTCTGCTCAGCACCACTCAGTGGGTTTTTCCAACGCTGTTCCGCCTCGTTCGGAACTACCGGCTGATTGCAACTATCAACTTCCCCCTAGCTTGAGGCTGCCTCCGCTAGCAGGGCAGGCGCAACTTGCAGCTACCATCCCAAATCCTCTCCATTGTTCATGGCCTGTGTCTCCTGACGTGAGGCTGCCTCCGCTTGAATTGTGGGCCCGGACAACTTTCCCCTCTCCTTCCCCTCTGGCTAACTTTTTTCCCCAGCTGGGGCCTACAGCAAACCCTAGCGTGAGGATGCCTCCGCTAGGAGCTCAGACCTAGTCTTATGTTCCACCTCAGCTTTCTCTCTCCTTATCAGTCGCTTCCCAAGCTGCAGGGGCCGATGCAAACGCAAGACCACCTCCGTTTTCTACGTTGGCCCCGGGTTATCTTCCCCAAAATGTGCTTCCTCAGGTAAAATCACCATTCTCTCTGTTTACAGCAACCCAGATGCCCATACCTCCAAACGCCATCGCTTCGGAACCGCCCCCTGTCGCCAGCAACATCCGAGCGCAGATCCTATCAGAAATCCAGACAGCTGGCTCCAGAAACGGACCCCAACCCAACGCCAGTAACTCACTATTCAGAATTAATCTTCCCATAAACCACTCCTTGAGACCTCTGCTCGATGCTTCTCTCGATTAAATTTTCCAAGCCTTTTCCCCCAGAACTCTCCAATCATATCTAACAGCTTGGAAATGTTTTAAAATCTTTCATTTAATTTTTAACCTATCCTTCCCGGATTTTTCTCTGCTCTCAATTACGTAATTTGTCTCCTACCTCAACACAGCCAAAAACCTCCAAGTTGGTTCCATTAAAGGCTACTTAAGTGGAATCAAATTTTTCCACAAATTAATTTTCGGCTCACCCTCTCCTGCTTTAACAAACTCACAGGCATTACTGCTTATTAAAGGCATCCAAAAGACCCATCCTACCCACCCAGACGCTAGACAACTCCTAACGTTAGACCTACTCACCAAATGCATCCGTACCCTCCGCCTAGGCTACCATTCTATTAACACAGCTCGCACATTGGACGCAATGTTCATTTTGGCTTTTTTCGGGTTTCTCAGATGCCCTGGACTCGCCATTACCTCTAATTTTAACCTCCTACTTTATCAAACAGAGTAAGACAGACCAGTCCAAAAAAGGTCATTTTATATATATTTTCAACCTCCATCCAACCTTACCAAACCCTCAAATCCTAGTAAAGACCCTTTAGACCCACTTTTTGCAAACGATTCAAACCAACCAGTCACGCGCTTTTGGTTTCAAAAACATCTAAAATGAGTCCTGACACAATCTGGCATCCCAGCTGAACAGTTTTCAGGCCACTCTTTTCGCATAGGCGCTGCAACCACAGCCTCCCAAAAAGGACTCTCACAGCAACAGATTCAAGCTCTTGGTCGCTGGTCACCCGAAGCTTTCAAAAGCTACATTAGATCAAACCGCTTCCACATCAAAAAAGCACACCAAACCCTTATCAGCTAAACCAACTCTAACTCGTTTGATTACCGGCGGGGCTTACCCATTCGATCGCTGTAAGTATTGAACTCCCGTCATATGGTGCGAGAGCCCTCCCAATCAAAAATAATAGCTAAATACACCTCATCATCATCAGCGGGGCTTACCCGTCCGATCGCAGCGAGTATTGAACTCCCGTCGGATGCCACAAAAGCCTTCCCAATCTAATAGCTAATTATACACCTCATCATCAGCGGGGCTTACCCGTCTGATCGCAGCGAGTATTGAACTCCCGTCGGATGCCGCAAAAGCCTTCCCAATCTAATAGCTAATTATACACCTCATCATCAGCCGGGCATACCCATCCGATCGCAGCGAGTATTGAACTCCCGTCGGATGCCGCAAAAGCCTTCCCAATCTAATAGCTAATTATACACCTCATCATCAGCGGGGCTTACCCGTCCGATCGCAGCGAGTATTGAACTCCCGTTGGATGCCGCAAAAACCTTCCCAATCTAATAGCTAATTATACACCTCATCATCAGCCTGGCTTACCCGTCCGATCGCAGCGAGTATTGAACTCCCGTCGGATGCCGCAAAAGCCTTCCCAATCTAATAGCTAATTATACACCTCATCATCAGCGGGGCTTACCCGTCCGATCGCAGCGAGTATTGAACTCCCGTCGGATGCCGCAAAAGCCTTCCCAATCTAATAGCTAATTATACACCTCATCATCAGCGGGGCTTACCCGTCCGATCGCAGCGAGTATTGAAATCCCGTCAGATGCCGCAAAAGCCTTCCCAATCTAATAGCTAAATATACACCTCATCATCAGCGGGGCTTACCCGTCCGATCGCAGCGAGTATTGAACTCCCGTCGGATGCCGCAAAAGCCTTCCCAATATAATAGCTAATTATACACCTCATCATCAGCGGGGCTTACCCGTCTGATCGCAGCGAGTATTGAACTCCCGTCGGATGCCGCAAAAGCCTTCCCAATCTAATAGCTAATTATACACCTCATCATCAGCGGGGCTTACCCGTCCGATCGCAGTGAGTATTGAAATCCCGTCGGATGCCGCAAAAGCCTTCCCAATCTAATAGCTAAATATACAACTCATCATCAGCGGGGCTTACCCGTCCGATCGCAGCGAGTATTGAACTCCCGTCGGATGCCGCAAAAGCCTTCCCAATCTAATAGATGCTTACCTAACGACTTTCCATCTACCATCACATGATTAGCGGCGATAGCGGCAACATAAACTTTGAGGGTGGAGGGAGACAGCCTTCGCACCAACCCGTCTTGTAGGAAGGAAAGCACCGAACTGATCAAACATCTTCGGGGGTCTTCTCGGCGAGAAGAGCACCGATCAACGAACAGGTTTCAATTCAACGCATAGAGCCGTCTCATAGAGGGAGCTCTAGCGGAAGTGATGGTGTCTACACTGTCTTGTGGTAGGCCCCCTAGAACCTCTGCGTCCCGTCCAGGGACCAGACATGGAGTTTCCAGAGGTCCGGACGTGGGTGCCAGAGGGTGCCCCGTCTCTGAGTCAGGCGGTCCTTCCTCAGAGGAATGGGCCAAGGAGGTGCTGTTGCGAGGAGCACTAGTTCCGGGAACCAAGTCCGGTTGGGCCAATACAGGGCAACCAAGTGTCTGTACAAGAAGGCTCACTGGGGAAAACGCATATTTGCGTAGGCCCCGGGGCCAGCTGTGTGCCAGAGCATCCGAGCCGAGGGTCCCCTCGGTCAGGGAATAAAACAACTGGCAGTGGGTCGTGTCCGGGGCAGCAAACAGGTCTACCTGTGCGGTCCTGAAGTGACTCCAGATCAGCTGAACCACCTCGGCTGCACGATTGAGCAGGCCCGGAATGTGAATGTCATGAAGCGACCTCAGATGCTTCTGACTCCAGAGGAGGAGGAGATGGCGGGCGAGTTGTGACATGCGACGGGAGCGTAGACCACCCTGTTTTCTTTGACATACCCAACGGCCCCCGTGCTGTCCGTACTGACCAGAACATGCTTGCCTCTGAGCGGCTCCTTGAAGCGGCTGAGTGCAAGACGAACTGCTAACTCCAGGCTATTGATATGCCATTGCAGTTGAGGCCGGTCCACAGACACGAAACTGCAAGCCCGTTGTACGTGGCACCCCAGTCTGTGGATGAGGCATCCGTGGAGATAACAGCATGACTGGACACTTGTTCTAGAGGCACTCTTGGCCGTAAAAATGAAGGGTCCCACCACGGGCTGAAGGTTTGGCGGCATCTCGGCGTCACTTGGACACGGAGGGTTCCGCTGTGCAACGCCCATCTCGGGACTCGGTTGTGTAGCCAGCGTTGAAGCGGTCTCATATGAAGCAATCCAAGTGGCGTTACTGCGGCTGCGGATGCCATATGCCCCAGGAGCCTCTGAAAATGTTTCAGTGGTACCGCTGTCCTGCATTTGAACGAGTTCAAGCGGTTCAACACAGACTGGATGCGCTCCTCAGTGAGGCGCGCTGTCAGACCGACCGAGTCCAGCTCCGTACAGAGAAAAGAGATCCTCTGCGTGGTGCAGAGTTTGCTCTTTTCTCCCTTGACCTGAAACCCCAACCGGCTGAGGTGCCCCATGCTCTCTCATAGAGGTGGAAAGATTAACAAAATATTCTACTCAAGTAAAAGTACTATTACTTCAATAAAATTTTACTTAAGTAGAAGTAAAAGTACTTGCCTAAAAATGTACTCAAGTAAAAGTAAAAAGTAGGTCATTTAAAATGTACTCAGAGTAAAAGTTACTGAGTTACTTTTTTAACAGCGGGGTGGGGAACTCTCCCGTGTAGGGTTGTGGTAGAATGAGATTTTCACGATATAAAAACAGTTCTCTTACGAGAGGTTCTCTCGTATTGCGTAAGTTCCTTACGCTTCGGGAAAGTATTCTTTCTTCGAGATTTCTGAAAAACCCAAAATTATCCTTAATTTTGTAACATTGTCAACGCAGTGCGGCAGCCTGGCAGACCATAGCAGGCTATTCCAGCGTGCTATTGGCTGCTCTGCTGGCAACTGCAGCAGCCTATCGGTGAGCCCGCGTGACGTGGCGACCAATGAGGGCGCTTCGCGCCCACCTGGCTTCATTTGCCTACAGGTGGGGCGTGGCCACGTGTATATAAGCGGGGCTCACGGGCTGCATATTCGATTTTCTTTTCTTCAGCGAAGCCCTTCGCATCGCTGGATCTGGAACCCGCCGCCGTTGAACGTGCAGACGAGCAAGCAGAGGACAGCGCCTGAAGAAGCCGGCAGCATCGCGCCACCTTCAGCCATCCGTGCCTGCTCTGCTATCCGGCAGCATTATATCCTTTCATTGCACGTGTTCTCGCCGTTGCGTCACACGTTTCATAAAAGAGCACGAGCGTTTTTATCAAAACGCCTCGTTCCACCTGCGGCTCGTGCCACGTGCAGCTCAGCACCAGAGACCGCCATGTGTCTGCGCTCTCTGTCTGGGCCGTGACCACGCCGCCGCCGCACTCCTCGCGGGCGATTGCCCCGAGTGCGAGGAACTCTCTATGTCGACCCTGCGGGCTCGACTCGAGCAGTTTTATGATGACATCACTCCGCTGTTCCCCCCCTCTGTTCAAGCCGCGCCACCGCGCCGCTTATAAGGGATGGTTGAAATGAACGGTCTCGGAGCGAGCCTCCTCCCCCTCTGTTCAAGCCGCGCCACCGCGCCGCTTGCGAGGGATGGTAGAAATGAACGGTCTCGGAGCGAGCCTCCTCCCCCTCTGTTCAAGCCGCGCCACCGCGCCGCTTGCAAGGGATGGTAGAAATGAACGGTCTCGGAGCGAGCCTCTTCCCCCTCTGTTCAAGCCGCGCCACCGCGCCGCTTGCAAGGGATGGTAGAAATGAACGGTCTCGGAGCGAGCCTCCTCCCCCCTCTGTTCATGCCGCGCTAATGCGCCGCTTACATACAAGGGATGGCAGAAACGGACGGTCCTGCAGCTCTCTTTACGTTACAAGAGAGCTGTTCCACCCTCGCGCAGCCTGTTAAGACACGCACGCCAGCGAACAAACGCCGTCATGAGACATGACGCTGACATATGCTCTCCAACGAACCCGCACTCCCCCCTGTTGGACCGCGCAGATTGCGCCGTTCGCAAGGAATGAGAGTGCGCACGGTCACGAGCATGTTCAGCGCGCGTGTGCGCGCCGCACTCACCGGAAAATTAACAGAGGGTGTTTTCGTCCCGCTGTGGCCGGACGAACCGCCTTTCTCTAGCATTTCTCAGCCCCCTCTCCAGTTCAGGCGGCTGGAAATATTACTATTGCAGTAACGAGCCTGTCTTTTATGCACGCACGACTGCCAATAAGCACGAGGACGTACTGCCGTATGCTCGCGCTAACTGAACGCTATTGTGTCCCTCCCGGTAGCACAGCGGCAAAATCAGCGGCTGAAACGCCGGAGACCCGAGTTCGAGCCCAGCTCTCGCGGCAGATAAAAATGTTTACTGTCCGCTTCCCCGGGCTCGCGGCCAGCTTTTCTTACATACAGAAAGCTAACTTGCACCACGTGGCGCTCGAGTATTTTTGGGCGTCTATACATAAGGAGAGAATAGACGGTTAAGTCCCGCTGCGGCCGGACCACCGTTAAAACTCTGTTTTCCTGTCAGTCCCCACTCCTGTGGCTACTGCAGATGTTTTCCACACAGCCTACGAGCCGGCGGACTCGCCCTCTCGCCTGTTTCCAACTGAAGCCCCTCCAAAGTCCTCCTAGCAGAAGGGGGAAGTGACGGTTAAGTCCCGCCGTGGCCGGACCACCGTCAAAACTCTTCTTCCTGTCAGCCCCCACTCCTGTGGCTGCTGCAGATGGCTCTCACGCAGCCAACGAGCCGGCAAAACTGCCCTCTCGCCTGTCTACAACCGCCGTTTTACGACGAACCAGAGAAATCACGAAGTTGCTTTTATTTCTGGTTGCACGGCTCACGCCGTATGTGTTTTCAAATGCAGTAAACGTGCCCACTTTTGTGTTCACCCCTGCACCCAAGCACCACAAATCCCGTGTCTCTCACTCACATAAAGCGGCCACCGGCCGCTCGAGTGCTAGAGTTAGGTCACGTGTCCGCTTATTTGCGCCCACGCCTAATCACCACACGCGCTGTCACACAGCCACTCTTAACCGGTCATGTTCCACGCGTAAGAGTTGTGCCCGCTCAAACGCGCTCACACATTTTCGCGAACATTCTGCCCCCGGCGCCATGCGCCGCGCCACACACCATTTGTTCTCCGCCCAAGGTGGCCGGAACGACGAGTGTAGGGCCACACACAAGCCACTCCCCGCTCGAAGCGGCAGAGATACAGTGTGTAAGGCGGCCAGCCATCGAGAGCGATCGGCTGGCCCACAGCACAGAGAGCGCGCGCACGGCGCCCGCCCCTCCTATACAGGCCGTCAAACCCGCGAAGCGCGGCGTTTTGAGCCCGGAGGCCGTTCTATCCCGTGTGGCACACGCGAGAGCGTGGGAAGCCATTCCAGGTGTATCAGAATGGGTGCTGAAAACAGTGAAACACGGCTACACTGTGCAGTTCGCTCGCCACCCTCCGCGCTTCTGTGCGCGTACAGAGACGAGAGTGAGCGAGGAAGTAGCACATCTACTTCGAGCAGAAATAGCCACGCTGCTGTGCAAAGGGGCTATAGAACCGGTTCCCCATTCTATGA
Organism: Gobio gobio; assembly: GCF_949357685.1. Lineage (NCBI taxonomy): Eukaryota > Metazoa > Chordata > Actinopteri > Cypriniformes > Gobionidae > Gobio > Gobio gobio. The sequence goes on along the minus strand of NC_137115.1, from coordinate 53,844,464 downwards.
GCGAGTCAGGCTTTTACAGCCGGTATTTTCTCGTGCCAAAAAGGGATGGGTCGCTCAGACCGATTCTGGATCTGAGGCGTCTGAACAAAGCTCTTATGAGAAGATCGTTCAAGATGCTCACGACCAAGCAGATCCTCGCGCATACTCGCCCGAGAGACTGGCTAATCTCCCTAGATTTGAAAGATGCATATTTTCAAATCAAGATAACGCCACGTCACAGGCCATTCTTACGATTCGCCTTCGACGGCCAGGCTTATCAATACACCGTCCTTCCGTTCGGCCTGTCACTAGCACCCCGTACATTTACGAAGTGCATGGACGCGGCCCTCGCTCCTCTGAGAAAAAGAGGGATGCGAGTGTTGAACTATCTGGACGATTGGCTCATCCTGGTGCAGTCAGAGGCCGAGCTCCTCGCCCACAGGGCAATGCTGCTCAGCCATCTGGACAGCCTGGGGCTCACGGTCAATTGGACCAAGAGCTCATTAGTGCCCACGCAATCAACCTCATTTCTGGGTTTGAATCTGGACACTGTGGCAATGTCAGCCCGCCTGTCACCCCAACGCGCGCGCCAAGTTCAGCGCATGGCTGAGTACTTCCGGCCGGGCAAAATCGCACCTCTCAAGCTCTTTCAGAGGATGCTGGAACGTATGGCCTCAGCTGCAGCTGTGCTCCAGCTGGGCTTAAGGCGCATGCGCCCGCTGCAATGCTGGTTAAACGCCCGAGTGCCTCACAGAGCCTGGGCGTCCGGAGGCTTCAGGATCAGAGTGACTCAGAGCTGTGTTTCAGCCTAGAGCCCTGGTTAGTAGCCGACTGGTACCAGAGGGGAGTGACGATGGGAGCCATCTCACACCGCAAGGTCATCTCGACGGACGCCTCCACCACGGGTTGGGGCGCCGTTTTCGAGGGCAGATCAGCCTCGGGCCTCTGGTCGAGCGAGGAAAAACTCCTACACATAAACTGTTTGGAGATGATAGCGGTAGAGAACGCGCTCAAGCAGTTTCTCCCGCTTATACGAGGACACCACGTGTTGGTCCGGTCGGACAATACCACAGTGGTGTCCTACGTGAACCGGCAGGGCGGTGTCAGGTCCAGGTGTCTGGGCAATCTGACAGAACGCCTGCTCGTGTGGGCAGACAGCTCGCTGCGCTCGCTGAGAGCTGCGCACATACCGGGCCACCTCAATGTGGGCCCGGACAAGCTGTCCAGGGGCCTCATTCTCTCAGGAGAATGGTCCCTGCACCCCCAGACAGTCCAGCTGGTATGGCGCCTATTCGGCAGAGCGGAGCTTGACCTCTTTGCAACAAAAGAGAACGCCCGCTGCCCGACGTTTCTGTCCAAAAGCGAGGATGCGCTGTCCCAACCTTGGCCCAGCCTCCCGCTGTATGCTTTCCCGCCGATTTCCCTATTGCCCCAGGTCATAGCGAAAATCAGGGAGACGCGCCGCCCGGTGCTCCTTATAGCGCCGCACTGGGAGAACCAGATTTGGTACCCAGAGCTGGTGAAGCTGTCGCACTCACCCCCCTGGCCAGTTCCGCTGAGAGCAGACCTCCTCTCTCAAGCAGGAGGGTCAGTTTGGCATCCCCATCCAGAGCGATGGTCTCTGCATGTATGGGTGACCAACGGATACCCGTTGACCTGCCCGAAGGGGTTATGAACACGATTTCACACTCTAGAGCCCCCTCGACGAGGCGGTTATATAGTTCTAAGTGGTCGGTGTTCACTGAGTGGTGTGTTTCCAAGGGATTGGACCCACAGCAATGTGGGGTCCAGCGGGTGCTCTCCTTCCTCCAAGAGCTTTTGGAACTGGGCAGGTCCCCTTCCACGCTCAAAGTGTATGTGGCGGCTATAGCAGCGTTCGCTCAGACGACGCTAGGTAGCACGCTAGGAAGGAACGAGCTCATCATCCGTTTCCTCAGAGGAGCCAGACGGATGAATCCCCCGCGGCCCCCTTTGGTTCCTATATGGGATCTGGCCTTGGTCCTAGAGGCCCTGAAGGCTCATCCCTTTGAACCGCTCGAGACTGTGGAACCAAGGTTCCTTTCGCTAAAAACCGCGTTCCTGATAGCTCTGGTTTCAGTGAAACGCGTGGGGGATCTACACGCGCTCTCAGTGAGCCCGACGTGTATGGAGTTCGGTCCTAATGACTCTAAGGTCATTCTCAGACCGAGGCATGGTTATGTCCCCAAAGCGATCGGCACTCCCTTCAGGGCGCAGATTATCTCCCTCTCGGCTCTGCCAGCATCCGACGAGGGGGACGGTGGCAATATCCTCTGCCCTGTCAGGGCATTGAGGGTTTATGTCACACGCTCCGCCACCTTCAGGCGTTCTGAGCAGCTATTTGTTTCGTTTGGAGGGCGCGCTAAAGGTCTCGCCTCCTCGAAACAGACCCTGTCCAGGTGGATAGTGGACGCGATTGCAACTGCATACGCTTCCAAACACCTGCAGTGCCCGCTAGGTGTCAGAGCACACTCCACCAGAGGCATAGCCTCTTCGTGGGCTTGGGCCAGAGGGATTTCCATCCACGATATCTGTATGGCGGCAGGCTGGGCCTCCCCGTCTACGTTCGTGAGATTTTACAATCTGGAAGTTCCTGCCTTACAGGCGAAAGTGTTATCAGTTCAATAGGGCTGTTGGTTCTGCCCAGTGATTCTGCGCAGACATAGCTCACATACTGGTAGTAAGTTCGGTACTAGGCTCATGTGAATTTGAAGGAGACCGGCGGTGCCGTTCCCTCATTTACGAGACGAGCTGTTGTGAGTTTGAAGGTGACCGGCGGTGCCGTTACCTCACTCATATAACAAGATATTGTGAATTTGAAGGCGACTGGCGTTGCCGTTCCCTCATTCATGAGACAAGGTGTGGTGAATTTGAAGGAGACCGGCAGGTGCCGTTCCCTCATTCATGGGACAGGGTGTTGTAACCACCTGTTGTAACCACCCGTCAGTTCAAATGAAGTGTCCGTATATGTGGTGGCCCGTTTCCTTTACCGGCCACCCTGCCCGAGCAGTGTTTTTTCCCCGGTTCCCTGGGATACATATGCTGTATGCGAGGCGCGCACGGCGTTGACAATATGTTCCCGTAGCGTAAGGAACTTACGCAATACGAGAGAACCTCTCGTAAGAGAACGATACTCGGTTACTTAACGTAACCTCGGTTCTCTCTAGAAGAGGGAACGAGTATTGCGTTCCTTGCCGTGCGCCCCGCGGGCTTTTACGCTTCAGAACTACGAAAACCGAATATGCAGCCCGTGAGCCCCGCTTATATACACGTGGCCACGCCCCACCTGTAGGCAAATGAAGCCAGGTGGGCGCGAAGCGCCCTCATTGGTCGCCACGTCACGCGGGCTCACCGATAGGCTGCTGCAGTTGCCAGCAGAGCAGCCAATAGCACGCTGGAATAGCCTGCTATGGTCTGCCAGGCTGCCGCACTGCGTTGACAATGTTACAAAATTAAGGATAATTTTGGGTTTTTCAGAAATCTCGAAGAAAGAATACTTTCCCGAAGCGTAAGGAACTTACGCAATACTCGTTCCCTCTTCTAGAGAGAACCGAGGTTACGTTAAGTAACCGAGTATCGTTTTCACAGCATCACGGTATTAATTATTTAATAAATAAACTGTATTATTAAATGATGGTTATTATTATCACCAGTTAAAACGGCATTAAATTAATGAAAACTTTTTTTTTTTTTTTTGGTTGAACAAATGCTTTATTATAACAAACTTGAAACCACATTTTTAAATTTTATTTTTTTAACATTTCAATAAAACATGTCTAATGAACTAAATAAATTATTATAAATTAGATTAACAACTTTAAGAATAATAGAGTCCTAAGAAATTTTTCTTTTTATGATTTAATACAAATACATTCAGGGGCGTAGCCATCTTTTCAGAAGTGAGGGGGACAGAAATGTCAGGTGTAATACCAGTTTTTTTCTGACCTTTGTCTAATTGACAGATTTAATTGATCTCATCTCTTGCTTTTAATTCAGTAAGATATCAAATACACTGCTGAACAATAACCACTAATATCTATAATGTTTTCCCTATATGTTATGCCAATTTTATGATTGGTTTATGTACTTGTGCATTAAGTCCCCTTGGATTTTAAGCTTTGTAAAAAAAAAAAAAAAAAATCACTGAATAAGGCAGAAAATATACAGTACCTATCAAAAGTTTGGAAACATTACAATTGTTAAATGTTTTTGAAAGAAGTCTTCTGCTCACCAAGGCTGCATTTATTTAATAAAAAATGCAGTAAAAAAATAATACAGTGAAATATTATCCCAATGTAAAGCAGCTGTGTGAATATATAGTAAAAAACAGGGCCGGCCCTGACCAATTTGCTGCCCTAGGCAAGATTTTACTTGGTGCCCCTTGTATCAAGGTTTAGCACCACATGTTTTCATTTTAAGTTGCGGAAACACTGGTACTGTTTTATTTTTTTAATGCATTGATGTTTTTTAATTTTTATTGTTGTTGTTTTATATGATGTCCAGTCCATTCTACCCCGTCATTATGTTCATGATATTATTATTATTTAATTTCTTTAAAAGGCTGATGATAGTTAAACTATACAAAAATAGCACCTACACTCTAAAAAAAAAGGCTCGTAATCATAGGGGAACCTTTTTTAGTGCTATATAGCACCAATTTTGGTGCTTCAGTGGTTCTTCAGCGGTTCTTCAGAGGTGCTATATAGCACCTTAGTCAAAGAACCGGTGAAGAACCTCTGAAGAACCGCTGAAGAACCACTGAAGCACCAAAATTGGTGCTATATAGCACTGAAGAACCGCTGAAGAACCACTGAAGCACCAAAATTGGTGCTATATAGCACTAAAAAAGGTTCCCCTATGATTACGAGCCAAGAACCATTTTTGGTGCAATATAGAACCTTTTTTTTTTTAGAGTGTACGCCACATTACAGCCTAAACACAAATAACAAGTAATTGCATCTAGCATTCATGCACAGACTATTGAGAACTAGCAAAAGTGTTTGTTTTCCAGTAGATGGCAGCAAACTTCCACTTATATGCACATTCATGTTTTCACCATGAATTAAACTGAGAAATTTAGATATTTAATGTGAAATTTACATAAAATGTTGCTATTTTAAATACACCTGTATATAAATATCATTACTAATTTCGGCAAATACATTTTAAAATGTCCATATGTCCCCTTAAAACTGCAGAACTGTAGAGTATAAAAATTAAAGAAACAAAAATTATATTATATTCATAGTACATATCCACCTGTAAATTCTGTTTATAGTAATAACCATCTGTATATTATTCACTGTACATATTCACCTGTAAATTCTGTTTATAGTAATAACCATCTTTCTATTTATAGATATATTTATATATATTCAGTACATATCCATGTCCTGCACTTATGCAAACGTTGTATATCCTGCACTTGCTGCTATTGCACTTCTGGTTAGACCTAAACTGCATTTCGTTGCCTTCTACTTGTACTTGTGTAAGGACAATAAAGTTGAATCTAATCTAATCTAATCTAAAAACATTATGTTATTAAAAAAGTGATATTACATGCGTTTAAAAAAAACAGATATGATTGATTTTTTGACAAAATACACTATCTGTGGCCACTGGAGAACCCAGAACAGCTGCTTGCATATAGTTTAAGGTAAAACTGGAATTAATTAGCGTACATTCGTATTTCACTACTATGCAGTTAAATAAACTCATTCATTACATCACTTTACCTCTGTCTTAACACTGCAAAAAATGCTCTTCTTATTTACTAATTTTTTCTTGTGTCCAGTCCAAACATCAAAAAATTCTTAAATCAAGATGTATTTACTAGTAAAATGATATTAGATAATTTTTTTTCTTGTTTTCTGGGGGAAAAAATCTAAATTAAGTGAGTTTTAGCTTAAAACTAGCACAATTATCTGCCAAATGGGGTGAGAAAAATGATCTTATTTCTGTTTGGGACAGAAACAATTAACAAGATTTCAATCAGAAACAAGATTATTTTTCTCACCCCATTGGCAGATAATTTAGCTTGTTTTAAGCATATATTCACTTAAGAAAAAATATAATTTTACTTATCTAGTAAATGCATCTTGTTTTAAGAATTTTTAGATATTTAGACTAGAAAGACAAAAATACTAAATAAGAAGAGCATTTCTGCAGTGTTTCCCTTATCTTCCCTGCATCAGAGGGCTTCTGTTTTTTATGACACTACAATTCGGCCATCCGTCATAAATTATCAGGCAACTTTCACCGTGTCTACACCTGGAGCGAGCCAAGCACCCTAAAAAATGAAAGCAATCCTGTCTACATTAGATGCGGCGAGAGGCGACGCGACACAGCAAATTCCATAACTGATCAGAAATATAAACTGATCGCGCGTTATATTTCTGACGCACTTCAAGTAGCTCGGCGGGGGAGATTGATGAGGCGGACCGGGAAGATGCGGGGGACTTGGTTAAGTTTGTTTGCGCTTTATTTGGTAATATTTCAAATTAATATGAATAAAATAGTATCAGTTATAGATTTTTGCGCCCCTATGGATGAGTGGCGCCCCTAGCATTTGCCTATTCCGCCTATGCCACGGGCCGGCCCTGGTAAAAAAGAAAAAAATCTTTGTTTATTTATTCCTGTGATCAAAACTGAATTTATCATCATTACTCCAGTCTTCAGTGTCACATGATCTTTCAGAAATCATTCTAATATGTTCATTTGATGCTCAAGAAACATTTATGATTATTATCAATGTTGAAAACAGTTGTGCTGCTTAATTTTTGTGGAAATTATGAAACTATTCAAACATTTGTGGTAAGATAAAAAAAGAGAGAAATTAATACTTTTATTCATCAAACATGCATTACATTGATCAAGTGGCATTTATAATATAACAAAAGATTTATACATGCTTTATTCAATACAAATAAATGCTGTTCATTTAACTTTCTATTAATTAAAAAATCCTGAAAAATAAAATGCATCATGATTTCCACAGCTCTTTTCAACAATGATTATAATCATAAATGTTTAAAAGTAAGAGCGGTGCGACTAGACGCCGGTTCGAATCCCGCACAGAGTGGGTTGACTAGGACCGGTGCGACCCGGTAAAAGTGCGGGGGACGAATGTACGTTTTATGACATGTCCCCCCCGTGCCCCGCATAATCTACGCCCATGAAAACGGTGGTAATCAAATACTTATCCTTTCATTTTTTTGGGCAAAGTGCTGCTGTTTTACTAAATTAAACCATGGATTTAAAAATATAGGCCTATTCTTAAATAATGTTTAAATTATGTAATATTATTATTGTTGTTAGTTATTATTATTATTATTTTGACAAGTATTCTATAGGCCTACAATAGTAATAGATTTCTGTCACAATTTCATCTAGTTAAACCGTTTATTTTGACGGGTTTTAGTGAGGACATTTCAGGGAAGATCTGTTTCAGAGTGTATTTGATAATGGCTTTTAATCAAATAAAATTATGAAAATGTTCATTAGGGGGTCTCAGATCAGCTCTGGAAATGTTCATACTGTATGATCATGCCCAAATATGTTTTTTGAGACATTAAACACCACGAGCATCGCGTAAGCTACTTAAGTATGTAGGCTAGTAGACGAAACGGCGCTGCTCATTCACACAGATCATATATTCATATAGCAGTGTTTTGAGCTTTAAATTCACAGACCATGTCGCGATTTGATTTATTGTACAGCTCTACTGTCGATGTTTTCATTCATCCATCAGTTTGCGTGTTTTACGTGACATCTGCGTTATACTGTAATTCCGGGATTCCCTCTGCATCACAGAAAACATTCGGCCTTAAGTTATAAACGTACCTTTATGTACACAGAGGGATGGTGTTCCCGATCATGTTCTATGTGTTTCCTCCTGTGCATCAAACATTTTTTTTGCTAATTTGATATCCTCCAGGACAACACCCGGCTATTTTATATCTATATCCAAAGCTTTTCCATACCATCCAGGGGTTCACGACGGCGTTTCGCTTTCAGCTGTGTCTGACGTCTGTCCGTCCGTCTCCATCTTTTTGTGATTTTTGCGTTCGTTCTCCCGCCTTCAATTCAATGCAGTCGTTTCCGGATCGCGTTTTCCCCCCTTTGTATTATTTATTTTTACTCAGTAACTATGTGGTTTAAAATTTAGCGAAGTACAATACTTCAAACAAAACATACTTAAGTAAAAGTAAAATTACAGATTTTTAAAACTACTTAAAAAAGTAGAAGTACGCAGAAAAACTACTCAATTACAGTAACGCGAGTAAATGTAATTCGTTACTTTCCACCTCTGCTCTCTCATGGGAGCAATGGCCGCCTCCGCGACTTTCGTGAAGACACGGGGCGACAGGGGCAGCCCAAAGGGTAAGACTCTATACTGATGTGCCCGTCCCTCGAACGCAATGCGTAGGAATGGTCTGCGTCGAGGGAAAACCGAGTCATGAAAGTACAGGTCCTTCAGGTCGATCGCTGCTAACCAATCTTGGGGACGGATGCACCTGAAGATGCGTTTCTGCGTTTAGCATTCTGAACAGCATTTCTTTAAGGGACCGATTCAAGAATTGCAGATCCAAGTTCGGCTATAACCCGCCGCTTTCTTGGGTACAATGAAGTACGGGTTGTAGAAGCCGGTCTTCATATCGGCTGGAGGGACCGGCTCTATCGCGTACTTCGCCAGTAGGACTGCGATTTCCGCCTGGAGCACAGGGGCGTCCTCCTTCGACACGGAGGTGAAGTGAACGTTCCTGAACTTGGGGGAGCGCCAGGCGAACTGAATCGCACAGGCGAGTCTTATGGTACGGACGAGCCGAGGAGATGGGCTGGGAAGCACTATCCAGGCTCCCAGTGACCGTGCAAGCAAACCAACAGCACCACAGACGTACTCGCAGTGGGGCAGCGTAGCGGCGTGCAGGGACCCGACTCGGACGGCATGGTAGCGGCCCAAAGTGGGGTCTGAGTGTGCTGTGCAACACTACCTGCTTCCGCTGAGGGGGTGTGCGAGTGTGAGAAGGCCGCTTATGTGCATCCCCACAGCCAGCACCCCCTGCTGGCGATTTGGAGAGGCACACGAGGGTGACAACGCATGGGAGTGTCGTACACCGGCAAGCGCACTCTCCAATTGAAGGAGGGGCTGAGCGTGGCAAGGCATTGTGGCATCACACACGGCCTGCCTCACCTCCTTCCTCAGCGGGGAACAAGAGCGGCGAGGCATAGCGTCGCACACTGTTGTCCTCGCACCGCTGAGAAGAGGGGAATGGGAGTGGCAAGGCTTTGTAGCGTCACACACACTGCCATTCTCACCCTCTTGTGGGGGGGGAAATGAGAGTGGCGAGGCTTTGTAGCGTCACACGCTGACATTCCTGAACTCCCGAGACCCAGAGGTATTGGAACTGCTCTTAAGAATTTGGGTATCACTGGCTGTTTTTAACACCAGTGGCAGAACAGAATTACCAATGGTTTTCCCCCGTCCCTCCTCCGGGGAAAGAGCAGCTCCTGACCAAATCCGGGTCAATGGTGTTTCTGGACAAGGGTGGACATCGTCTGGCCAAGGGCCAGCGCTGTGCGCAGCTCAACCTTGGCTCAGAACGTCTCGGTTACGGATGTAACCCTCGTTCCCTGAGGAGGGAACGGAGACGTAACGTTAGTGACTAACGAATGGGGGTTTCGCTTAGAAGCCTATTATCTTCGAGCTTTAAGAAAACGCCCAATGGCGTGCCAATGCCATGGGGCATGCGGAATTTGCATACGTAACTCCGCCTCACCATGTGAGTATAAAAGGAAGTACGTGGCAATATCGCATTATGTTACCTGCTTGAGGAGCCAAGACTGAAATCCTGCGTTCCAGGTAGCACAGCTGATGTGGCAACGGGACGTTACGTCTCCGTTCCCTCCTCCGTTCCCTCCCTCCTTTCGTTCAGTCACTACGACGTAACGTTAGTGACTAACGAATGGGGGTCCCAATATAATCCCGCCACTCAGCTGTCTTCCAGTGCCCTGCGTAAGTGTGAGTACCCTGTCGTAAGACTAGTACGGACGAAGGACTCCCACTTATCACAGGAATACCAAGGTACACTGGGAAGCATATCCCAGTGAGGGAATGCGAAGATGCCTACCCGTGGGGAGGACTTAAGAGTACACATATGACCCGCTAAGGGCTGCATATGGGAAAACTCAAGGGTACCAGCCGAAGGTGGATTTTTAACCCTAGGGGTGGCGGGGACACGCCAAGGGAAGAAACCCGCTCACTGCGGAGGCTTAAGGTGAAATACACGTGTGTGGACCGCCGGAGGGGAACCATGCACACTGGGCACCTGGCCGGACACGAGGGTCTGGGCTCGCTAGAGGGCAGACACACAGGTATCGGCGTAAGCAGTGCTGGAGGAACTCAGGGCTCTCGGGGAGCTCACCTGAGGAAAATATCGCACGTATCCAGTCCGAGGAGTGGAGTGGCGAGCAAGCGAAGACACCTGAGCCTGGTCCATTACCGGCCCCTCGGGGGCGAGTACATAGTCGGACACTGGCTCCACTCGGAGATTGTAGAATCTGGCGAATGAGTTAGGTGTCGCCCAGCCTGCAGCTCTGCAGATGTCTGTTAGCGAGGCGCCATGCGCTAAAGCCCAAGAGGAGGCGACACTCCGAGTGGAGTGTGCCTTCACACCAAGGGGACATGGTCGACCTTGCTGCTGGTAAGCCAAAACAATGGTGTCCACTATCCAGTGAGACAGCCTTTGCTTTGAGAGAGCACTTCCCTTCCGCTCTCCACCATAACAGACAAAGAGCTGGACTGAGGTCCTGAAACACTGCGTCATGTCTACGTAGGCGCGGAGAGCGCGTACTGGACAGAGCAGTGCCAAGGCTGGGTCTGCCTCCTCCAAAGGCAGCGCTTGCAGGTTCACCACCTGGTCTTTGAACGGAGTGGTGGGAACCTTGGGCACATATCCAGGCCGGGGTCTCAGGTTCACGTGAGAGTTAGCCGGCCCGAACTCCAGGCACGCTTCGTCAACCGAAAATGCCTGCAGGTCCCCGACCCTCTTAACGGAGGCCAATGCGGTCAGCAGAGCCGTCTTCATCGACAGGAACTTAATATCAACCGACCGCAAAGGCTCAAAGGGAGGCCTCTGCAGAGCACTTAGAACTACTGAGAGGTCCCAAGAGGGTACGAGAGGAGAGCGAGGAGGATTCAGTCTCCTCGCCCCCCTCAGGAACCTGATGACCAGGTCGTGCTGACTTACCTTTTTGTTCTCCAAGAGATCGTGGTGGGCAGATATTGCGGCCACATAAACTTTGAGGGTGGAGGAAGACAGCCTTCGCTCCAACCCCTCTTGGAGGAATGAGAGCACGGACCCGATCGGGCATTTCCAGGGGTCTTCTTGGCGGGAAGAGCACTAGGTGACGAAGAGGTTCCACTTCAACGCATAGGCATGCCGAGTGGACTCTGCCCTAGCGGAAGTGATGGTGGCGACCACCGTAGGTGACAGGCCACTCAAACCTGCCACGTCCCGTCCAGGAGCCACACGTGGAGGTTCCACAAGTCGGGACGCGGGTGCCAAAGGCTGCCCCGTCTCTGAGTAAGGACTTTTTTCTTTTGGTCCGATCTCAGAGGAATAGGCCAGGGAGGGGCTGTCTCAAGGAGTATGAGTTTGAGGAACCAGGTCCGGCCGTGCCAGTACGGGGCGACCAAAAGGACCTGCTCCTTGTCCTCCCTGATCTTGCACAAGAGCTGTGCGAGTAGGCTCACTGGGGGGAACGCATATTTGCGTAGGCCCCGCGGCCAGCTGTGCGCCAGTGCATCCGTGCCGAGCCTGCCCTCGGTCAGGGAATAGAACAGGCTGCAGTGGGAAGAGTCGTGGGAGGCAAACAGATCTACCTGCGCGTCCCCGAACTGTTCCCAAATCAGCTGGACCGTCTGGGGATGGAGTCTCCATTCTCCCGGGAGAGGCTGAAACCGCGAGAGCTCGTCGGCTGCGTGGTTCAGGACTCCCGGAATTTGGACAGAAGCCAGTGCTGAAGAGGTCTCATATGAAGCAATCCGAGCGGCGTCACCGCGGCTGCAGATGCCATATGCCCCAGGAGCCTCTGAAATAGTTTCAGTGGAACCGCACTCTTGCTCTCGATTTGACGGAGGCAAGTCAGCAGAGGCTGCGCGTGCTCGCTCATAAGCTGCGCGCACATGGCGACCGAGTCGATCTCCAAACCGAGAAAAGAGATCCTCTGCACAGGGCAAAGTTGCTCTTTCCCCAGTTGACCCGAAGGCCCAGACGGGCTAAGTGGTGGAGAACCAGATCTCTGTGTCCGCAAACCTGCTCTCGAGAGTGACTCATTATGAGCCAGTCGTCAAGGAAATTCAGGATGCGAATCCCGTGCTGCCTGAGGGGCGCAAGGGCTGCCTCGACAATCTTCGTAAAGATGCGAGGGGACAGAGATAGCCCGAATGGGAGGACCACGTACTGACATGCCCGCCCCTCGAAAGCAAACCGTAGGAACGGTCTGGGTCGAGGTAGGAGGAGACATGGAAGTAGGCGTCCTTCAGGTTGATCGCTGCAAACCAATCGACCGGACGAACGCATTCGAAAAGGCGTTTGGCTGTCAACATCTTGAACGGAAACCTGTGTAGGTAACGGCGGCGAGCGGACCGAGGCGACTGACCCGGCGGCTGGGTGCAGCAGCTGGCCGCCGGGGCAGTACGTGTTACAGCCTCAGTCTGCTCTGGAGCGGCCGAGAACCGTTGGGCGCAGTTCTCAGCCGCGCCGCCGAAGAGGCCAGCCTGGGATATGGGTGAGTTGAGGAGGCGGGCCCGCTCAACGTCCACCACATCACCAGGTAAGGCCAGGTGTTCTCCCGGACCACAGCTGTGGACATCGCCCGACCCAGGGAGCGTGTGGCCACCTTCACCGCCCGGGGGCGGGATCAGTTGTGCCACGCAGCTCATTGAAGAGCCCTGGGTCGGCTCCACCCTTGTGCATGTGCAAAGGGGCGGCGGCCTGCCCGTAGCTCTGCAGGACCACGCCACCGAAGTAGACGAGCCCACAGGCTTTGGGAGGGTGCTTAGGACAGCCACACCACGCCACGTCAAAGCCCTCTGTGGACACCGTAGTGCGCAACAGAGAGTTCAACAGTGGGGGGGAGGGGGCCCCAGTGTACCCTAGGCCGCGGCCCCATCAAGGGCAGAGAAGGCGGAGGAGGCCACCAAACGGTCGCGGGAAGCACGGGGACTTCCGGGACCGCGTGATCTCCTCATGCACCTCGGGAGCGAAAGGCATTGAGGAGTTCCACACCAGCGCGAGACTCGCAGCTGCCCGAGATAACATGGCTGTCAACTTTAGGTCGGATCAGGCAGCGCTGACACACCCGGAGGCGGAGCACAACCTAATCGTCATCCCCAAAGGACTCCAGCCCACCTTGGGATGCGGCGATCGACATCTCACTGCTATCCGGAGCGTGAACTGAACGAACGAGGCGTCAGAGACGGGCCGCTGTTTCAGTCCAACACTCGCGGGAAGCGATGTGCGAGAGGGGGCGAAGGCCAAAGTACCATCTCACTCGGGGACTGTAGATTGGGGTGTGGCAGAGGGGACTCTCTCACCTCACGGAGATCATTGAGTCTCGACCGCGACATCGCAATGGTCACGTTCCCGCAATGGAAACATGACACATCCGCAAACACTGCCCGAACATGCTGAAGCCCAAACACGTTGAGCATTGCATGCGTCCATAGACAACAGTGGAAATCGATCGCACCCGGAAGTGCACGGGCGAGCCGTCTTGAAAAAGACGTGCCACGCGCAAGCTCTTTTTGTGAGAGGAAACCTCGCAGTCGATGCCGAAGCGCCCAGGGAAACACACACCAGCCGTCTAGCAGACCACTGCGCAGATCAGCAGGCAGGAAGTATGCGATCACTGGAACGCGCCGTCACACCAACACCGACTGGAAAGCCGCTCGTCTCGAAGAGGCTGACAGAGTCTCAGAAGGCTTGTGAGGAGTGAAGAGGTAGGTACTCTTGGCTCCGAAAGCAGAAACATAATGCGATGTTGCCACGTACTTCCTTTTATACTCACATGGTGAGGCGGAGTTACGTATGCAAATTCCGCATGCCCCATAGCATTGGCACGCCATTGGGCGTTTTCTTAAAGCTTGAAGATAATAGGCTTCTAAACGAAACCCCCATTCGTTAGTCACTAACGTTACGTCGTAGTGACTGAACGAAAGGGAACTAGCCTCGTGCACAAAGAGCGCAGGGCGGAGGTGGCCTGCCAGTGGCACTGCCACCCCACCGATGAGGGTAGTGAGAAGAGGAAAACTTTATGCAGATTATGGCCTTTTTGGTGTTCCATATTTTGTCACCAAATAGTCCCACAATGACAAAGCCTTCCAATGCACATCCGGGAAAAGGCAAGGGACGGGCAAGGCGATTTATGCGTTGCACCACGCCTTAGCCACCCGGGAAAGCATGGCTGTCAAGTATGAATCTGATTCCGCATGAGCGCCCACTATTATAGTGGGAATCTCAGCATCACCATTTCCAACACATAACAGCCCTCTCTCTGATGCAGCAATTGACATCTGTCCTCTGCTAGAGCCCCAAATGAAATGCTAGATCCTTTTTTTTTTTTACCCTCTGGAGTCTGAGCTCTTTTGGGGCCCTTTAGAAGTTTTGACATGCTCTGACATTTGTGTTTTTTTCAGTTGCTTATAAACACATTAATGGCAAAAGTGTAATTACACTGTATTCAGCACAAACTGGGCTACCATAATATGTGAGCAACATTTTTGTATTTGTATTTTGTATTTTTGAGAGAAAAATGTTTATGCACGGATTTTGAAAAAACAAAAAAAAATTGTTTTAAAATTAAGGCCTCAAAACACACAATAGATATGTGTTCACAACACTTTTGACTCCATCTTGTATTTCCATAGAGTTTTTTCTTTAAACTGATGTGAGAATCATTGAGCCTACTTATTCACATAAAACAATACACTGATTTAAAATTTGTTTAACAGTTTCTCTTCTCAAAGCCAAAATGCGAGGAGGCGTGATATCTAATGAATAATGACGAGATAGCACCTGAGATAACAAAGGACTCGCATTAATGAGCTGCATAATGAAAGAGCTTCAGGTAAGTCTGTGACAGAGAGCAACAGGGCAAAGGAAATATATATTTTTTGTAGTTTATTATATTTGGAATGTAATCAACAAAGGCCTATTATATTTTAAATGATTAGAAGATTTGACTACACTGCAAAAAATGCTCTTCTTATTTGGTATTTTTTCTTGTTTCCAGTCCAAATATTTAAAATTCTTAAATCAAGATTAATTTACTAGGTAAGTACAAATTTCTGGGCAGAAAATCAAAAAAATTCATAAAAAAACTCTTCATACTGGCAGCCGGAGGGCGCTCCGTGCACATGTTTTCCATATAGATAGAAGAGGATATCTTCTTCGTGAGTGCTATATATGGACTACTTGTGCACGGAGCGCCCTCCGGCTGCCAGTATGAAGAGTTTTTTTTATGAATGAGAGCATGACGCTCGTATTACTATTGTAATAAACCTCGTAGAAATCCCTGCACGTATGTCACAGGATCTCAATAACAACCAGTTGTCTTGGAATTATTATTTTATTTCCAGAAGAACAATCAAGTTAATAATATAGGCACAGGTAACGTTCAATACGCAGGGGGGGATAAGAAACACGGGGCAACCCGCAATACACCACATCAATTCATCGGCACACCGTGAGTTTCATGCTCCATGCATCAAATGTCTCATACTCAAAACAGCACGTCAGCCTACAGTACACAGCATAAAGTGAATAATTCAGGCGGGTGTCTCCGTTAACTATTCCCCGACATCCCTCCCACACCTGCTGCTGTCATACAATCAACAGTACAAATACTACATGAATGAATCAATGTGAAGGTAATGAATGAATTAAAACACTTCCCTCTCCCAAAGGCGAGGAGACCCATCCGTAGATGGTTAGGAGTGTCATACAGTATCGTTGGCAAGGGAGCGCACATCCACGATGAGGCCGCACTTGAATCAGCAGTTCGTTGAAAGTCCGGCGGGCAAAGTTAGTGGCCTGGCAGGAGCAGTTTATAGGCACCAACAGAGCCGTGTTCCGAGGGATTGGTGACACTAAAGTAAATTCCCCCCTCTAACTCCACTCTCTCACACAAGGTCAACTACCTGACTATCTGTCTTCATCTCCGGAGAGCCTATTGCCCCCGGGACACAATTAAGCGTACCCCACAAGTCACCACCTCCTGAAAAACACACACGCTCTCCACTGCACCCCTTTTTAAAATCTCTCTGTGCGCTCCTCCACAGGTGGATGCAATCAAAGTCATGTGATCACCCCGTGACTACACTACACTATTCCCCCTCTAATTCAGAAGAACTCGTCCTCGAGTCGAGGTGATAATCTTTAGCCCACACTGGTAACTTCCTCTGTTGTGGATGTCGAGCCATCTCCGCAGAAGAAGTTAAGGCATTTCGCATAGGACCTCCATCATCAGCAGCCGATTCAGACACTGACCCAGGACTATACTCCAAAATTGGCTCTGGCTGCTGCACTGAAGAAACTGATGACCCAAGTTGGAGATGTCCACCCTTCTCTCCCAAGGAACAAGATTGTCCCTCTGTATCATCTTGTCTCTCAGGTACGACAGGGGGCGTTCGTTGAAGGGTCGGCTGATCGACCAATCGCTGTACCGGCGGTTGTTCAGACTCATTGCTTCCCTCCTGTCTCTCTGAAAAAGATTGAGAAACATAAGGTTTTAAGCGATTGTAATGAACCACTACAGTAACACCACTGTCGACTGACTGTAACTGATACAGTACATCAGACAGTCCCTCAACCACCTTGAAGGGACCCTTGTAATTTCTCTGCAATTTAAAACAAACTCCTTTCTTCCGAGCCTTGTTTCAAACCCAGACTAGCTCTCCAACCGAATAATACTGTACCTGGGCCCGAAAATCAAAATACTTTTTCTGCTGAGAAGAAGCCTGTAACTGGTGTTGCTGTACTGCCCCCACCACAGTGGACAAAGTCTCAGACATACGCTGCACAAATACACTTGGAGATTCGAAAGCCTCCTCCAAGTTTACAATCAACATAACATTCACGGGCAATACCATCTCCCTCCCAAACACAACTTTATGCAGGGTAAAGCCAGTAGTGGCGTGGACACTACTACGATATGCCATCATCACATAAGGTAACAATGAATCCCAATTCTGTTGGTTCTTATCCACAAAAAGTGCCAGCATAGAAAGCAAGGTCCTATTAAAACGCTCAATGAGCCCATCTGACTGAGGGTGGTAAGGAGTGGTACGCGTTTTATTGATCTCTAATAACCGGCATAGTTCCTGAAAAAGAGAAGACTCAAAATTTCGGCCTTGATCAGAATGCAGGCTCCGAGGGACACCATAACGGCAAACCCACTGCTCAACTAAAACTCTTGCAACTGATCGCGCTTCTTGATTGGGCAATGCAAACGCTTCGGTCCACTTAGAAAAATAATCTCCCACAACCAAAATATAGCGATTTTTATCCATGGTTTCTGGAAGCGGACCCAAAATATCCAGAGCAACACGCTCATATGGGCGAGACATAACAGAAGGACATAACAGAGCCTTAGGGTTGAGAGCTGGAAGCTTCCTTGAGGCACAATATGAGCACTCTGTACACAACCTCCTCACATCCGCAAACCACCCTGGCCAATAAAAACGATCTTTAACTTTGGCTTGTAGTTTTTGCACCCCTAAATGGCAACCAGTGACAGCATTATGCAACATAGCCAAGACTTTCGGAACCAAACACTTCGGAAGTACAACCTGTACCTTATCAGCAGCATCAGAATTATGTGGAGGGACCCGCACCAACAACTGATCCTGTATCCGAAGCTGATCCCATACTATTGCAAATTTGTGCAACTCTGGATGGTTTCCTACTTCCCCACGCTCCTCTAATGGCTTAGTTAGCAGCTGTAGCAATTTACACAGCTCAGCATCCTCCCTCTGCAACCTAACCAAGTCATCTTCCGGCCTTTCTCCCAGTAGAGACTCCACACTTGGTTTAGTGACTTGCACTACTCTCACAGGATCTCAATAACAACCAGTTGTCTTGGAATTATTATTTTATTTCCAGAAGAACAATCAAGTTAATAATATAGGCACAGGTAACGTTCAATACGCAGGCGGGGAAAAGAAACACGGGGCAACCCGAATACACCACATCAATTCATTGGCACACCGTGAGTTTCATGCTCCATGCATCAAATGTCTCATACTCAAAACAGCACGTCAGCCTACAGTACACAGCATAAAGTGAATAATTCAGGCGGGTGTCTCCGTTAACTATTCCCCGACATCCCTCCCACACCTGCTGCTGTCATACAATCAACAGTACAAATACTACATGAATGAATCAATGTGAAGGTAATGAATGAATTAAAACACTTCCCTCTCCCAAAGGCGAGGAGACCCATCCGTAGATGGTTAGGAGTGTCATACAGTATCGTTGGCAAGGGAGCGCACATCCACGATGAGGCCGCACTTGAATCAGCAGTTCATTGAAAGTCCGGCGGGCAAAGTTAGTGGCCTGGCAGGAGCAGTTTATAGGCACCAACAGAGCCGTGTTCCGAGGGATTGGTGACACTAAAGTAAATTCCCCCCTCTAACTCCACTCTCTCTCACAAGGTCAACTACCTGACTATCTGTCTTCATCTCCGGAGAGCCTATTGCCCCCGGGAGACAATTAAGCGTACCCCACAAGTCACCACCTCCTGAAAAACACACACGCTCTCCACTGCACCCCTTTTTAAAATCTCTCTGTGCGCTCCTCCACAGGTGGATGCAATCAAAGTCATGTGATCACCCCGTGACTACACTGCACTATCTTTAGAAGGTACCGACGGTTTTCATATTCATAACTCCTGACACATATTAACAAATTACGGTCACTATATGTCTTTGAGAATAAAACAGAGGTCAAAAATGGAAGCTTGAGTCTTAGATCTTTTAAATGATGTATAGTTTGTCTAGGTAATTACTTACATCAGACAGTAATTTTGAGCTAATTTAAACAAAGAAAGCTTCAGTGCGCCCTCGTGCACGATGTGTTTGTTTGAGCTGATGTGTGTGTGGGCGTCGCCTCAGTATTTGAATCTCTATAGAGTGCCGAAGTTATGATGTCACTTTGTAGGCCAAAACGCGGAAGTGAGTTAGCATTTTAGCCCTTCCGGTTCCCTCGCCCTAAAGTCTATGGGTTTTTTGAATGGGTTTTTGCTAAATCGCCTGAAATAAGGTCTGAGGTTAACAAAGCCTCTAAATATTTTCACGTTTTGATCTATGACATAAATCACATTAGTTAAAACCTGCTTGTGATTTTTTTTAAACTTTATTGTGTCTTAAAAACGGTGGTTGCTAACAAGTTGCTAAAAGGGACTACATCCTTTGTGACTTTTTTTTTGATGACTTTAGACGTCATCGTGACAAACAGGCAATCTCTCACTAGCCCGCGTTTCCGCCTTATGAAGAACTTATGTGGCGTGAATAAATCGCGCTATTCGCGCAAAGTTGGATGCTTGAACATTTGGAGTTTACTCTCTTCACATGTTCGTCTCGTTGAGAAATGGCTGACATGGGCTGTGTTTACACGTCTTTTTGTGTTAAAATCTACTGTTAATGTGTGACAAAACGTAGTTTTAAGACTTTTTCAGTCGATAATGTAGTTGTTTAAAGCTCAAATCTGTGGTTTATTTATAAGAAGAGTGCCTATTTTAACATTTTATCTGGTGTTTTAGGAGTTGTGAGCTCCAGTGGGTCAGCGGCGCTCCGCGCCTGTTTACCTGGCGAGAGTAGACTTTCCTCGGCCAGTCCTTCTGCCGTCTGCCGCTGGCTCTGATGTCTCTGTGGCGTCTCCAGCTATAATTCGTCTTGTGGAGATTTAACGGCCATATTTGCTCTCATGCCAAATTTGCTCTCTATAATTTGTTCCCTGGCAAATCGTTTAGGCTGAGGGCAAAGTGAAGTTTCATTACTTGTTTATTTTTAGGCTATAACTGTACGTTACCGTTCTAAGTTAGCCGACTAGCATTGATTTTGAATGTTTTGTAAGAGTCGGTTTTGGTGCTAAGACAAAAGCTGAGATACACACCTCAGCAATTGAACAATAAAAGTCACTAATCTTGAGGAAAAGATCTCACAGAAACTGTGACAACACCCTGACAAACATTCCCCCCCCCCTCCCCATTTTGCCCTCTCCTTGTCCTGGTTTCAAGTCACCAAATGCAGATATATCAGTGATGATGTATTTTGTAAATCTATTGTTTTATCCCTTTCATGTTTGATGTCTTTTTAAAGGTCTCAGTGCGTATGGTAAAATGGTCTCAATTTCACTGCAGTCACTGGTAGTATTAGAAAGATTGGAAAACTAATGAGAATTCAGTTCTCCTTTGAGTAGTCTCTTCAAAGATATCTGATCCACTCCCCCAAAACCAGGTGGGGGTGTTGCAAATATTTACAGCCCTTTTGTTCTAGTTGGAGTATTTAAGGTTGGATGTTCTAACTCTCTGGGGGAATATTCTGCAATCAGACCCCCCGTGCAAACTGCATGTAGATGTGCCAGACATGATGACTCTTTTAAATTATTTTCATATTGCTTTGCAATTGTGTTTTATGTTTTTACGCTGATCAGTTGTGTACCATGGATTCTTGTTTACTTATTTACTTTTCCGGTCTGGCCAAAATAAATGTTAATCTTGATTTATTCTGTATCTTTCTGAAATCATTATTTTATTCATGTCCATGCGGGGTGTGTAGGGGTTACCGCAGATCTCTCTGCCAGGGCAGGCCATACTGGGAACTCCATAGCGGGAGCATTGAGCCATGCATGAGGGAAAACCTGATTTCTGACCTGCCACTGTTATTATAAGTTGCAGTTTCCGTGACTATCACTAAAATTACATGTTTTATTATGAGTGCACATGTGTGACTCACTTAGAGGTAAGATAGTTCACCCTGCAATCCTCTGTAATATCAGAACTGACTAATCTGTGACCGTTAGAGCAAGCGAAATCCGGACGCTTAGCCTATTTGAGACTCCGGGTCCCATGGAGGATATTAATATTTGAAAATAAGTGATACTACGAAAAATCAACGATCTAAATTAAATCGCAACTAATCATAAAATCAGCTGATAAACTCTAAATGTAGCACACTTTATGGAGTCACTTAGAATTGGAGTCAGATAAAATTATTAAGGTCAGAGTCAGATTTAAAATGAGATATCAATAAATTAATAGAACTTCACCGAAAGGCTGAAAAGGCTTACACGCAGAATTCCTTTTGACCAAGTCATTAGTTTTCGGTTTTTGGGCTAATGGATGGAAATTTACAGTTTGACTGAATTGTTTGCTTTATTTAATGTATAGCTTATTATACATTTTACTTATACTTTTGTATTATTGATCATACATAAACTTGCATTTAACAAAAAGAGACTGGGTTGTGTTTCATGTCATTTAATGTTATCACAGTGATAATCATATTGTCTGAAAAAACATAAACAAAAGATAAATCTCAGAGAGGCACGCATAAACAAAATTAGTTTCTAACATTTTTGGAAAAAACGAATGGGCAATATTTCTCATGAAAAAGGGGATAAGTGTTCATACACAGCGCAGATCATAATGAGCGAGCGTGTTTTTTAAATAAAGTTTGAGGAAGCTTGATGATGACGTTGATCCGCGACCATGGTGTGCTGTAGTCCGTTTATAGCCTACCGTTAGCATTTTGTATCTGACGGCTTTATTTAAGCTTCAAAATGTATACATTTTGGATTAATTTGTAAAGATTATCTTGATAGACAAAACGTGTAAGGGTCATAACTCTTTGTTGAACACTCTATAGAGTGCCGAAGTTATGACGTCACTTTGTAGGCCAACCCGGAAGTTAGCGGCGCATGGGTTCCCTCGATCGAAAAGCCATGCATTTTCCCCATAGACTTTTGGAAAATCGCAAAAAATAAGATCTGTGTTCAACAAAGAGTTATGACCCTTACACGTTTTGTCTATCAAGATAATCTTTACAAGTTAATCCAAAATGTATACATTTTGAAGCCTAAATAAAGCCGTCAGATATAAAATGCTAACGGTAGGCTATAAACGGACTACAGCACACCCAGAGCCATAGAGAGATGGCTCTGAGCACTCTCAAATGGCTCTCTCTATGGCTCTGAGCACACCATGGTCGCGGATCAATGTCATGATCAAGCTTCCTCAAACTTTATTTAAAAAACCTGCTCGCTCATTATGATCTGCGCTGTGTATGAACACTTATCCACCTTTTCATGAGAAATATTGCCCATTTATTTTTTAAAAAATGTTAGAAACTAATTTTGTTTATGCGTGCCTCTCTGAGATTTTATATCTTTTGTTAATGTTTTTTCAGACAATATGATTATCACTGTGATAACATTAAATGACATGAAACACAACCCAGTTGTTACAAGTAGACAGGAAGCAGACACAGATGTTAACAGGAATGGTAGTTTATTGACCACAGTAGAGCATGGGAAGTGGAGCAGGTGAGTAAAGCGGTTGATGGTAGTTAGGAAGGTGATATGAGTGAGAGAGTTACTGTCTTTTGCATAGAAGGTGGAATGACGCTGGAGCCTGGAGATTGCTGGAGACTGGAGATCGCTGGAGACTGGAGATCGATGGAGGTCAAAGGGACGGACAGGAACACACCCACACAGCAGACAGGAAACATGGAAGGAGGGATACACGCTGGAGACAGGTAGTATCGATAGGCGAGTCCTTGAGGTAAGCATAGGTAGCAGTATATGCGAACGAGACCGGACGTGGAGTGCTGTGTGGTTGTGACTCTTGTAGTGCTGGTGATGAGTGTGGTGATGAGGTGCAGGTGATGGTGATCAGTACTCTGGGGAAGGAGTGCGCTGTGATTGGTGGAGGGTGGAACCTGACGTGTCTGTGACACCAGTCTCTTTTTGTTAAATGCAAGTTTATGTATGATCAATAATACAAAAGTATAAGTAAAAGATATAATAAGCTATACATGAAATAAAGCAAACAATTCAGTCAAACATTCAAAGTCAGTGCTAGTCGGCTACAATGGTAACGTAAAGTTAAATAGCCTAAAAAAATAAAAAAGTAATGAAACTTCACTTTGCCCTCAGCTTAAACGATTTGCCAGGGAACAAATTATAGATCCATGAGAGCAAAGATCGCCCGTTACATCTACACAAAACGAATTATAGCTGGAGACGCCACAGAGACATCAGAGCCAGCGGCAGACGGCAGAAGGACTAGCCGAGGAAAGTCTACTCTCGCCGGGTAAACAAGCGCGGAGCGCCGCTGATCCACTGGAGCTCACAACTCCGAAAACGCCAGATAAAATGTTCAAATAGGCACTCTTCTTATAAATAAACCACAGCTTTAAACAACTACATTATTGACTGAAAAAGTCTTAAAACTACGTTTTGTCACACATTAACAGTAGATTTTAACAAAAAAAGACGTGTAAACACAGCCCATGTCAGCCATTTCTCAACGAGACGAGCCGGCCGGCAGAAGCCCCTCCCATGAGGCGAATTCACGTCTGTTGTGCAGTGAATGTCCCACGCGAATGAAGAGAGTAAACTCAAAATGTTCAAGCATCCATCTTCGCGCGAACAGCGCGATTTATTCACGCCACAAGTTCTTCATAAGTGAGGCTGAAACGTGGGCTAGTGAGAGATTTCCTGTTTGTCACGATGACGTCTAAAGTCCCCACCAAAGGATGTAGTCCCTTTTGGCAACTTGTTAGCAACCACCGTTTTTAAGACACAATAAAGTTTAAAAAAATCACAAGCAGGTTTTAACTAATGTGTTTTATGTCATAGATCAAAACATGAAAATATTTAGAGGGTTCGTTAACCACAGACCTTATTTCAGGCGATTTAGCAAAAACCCATTCAAAAAACCCATAGACTTTAGGGCGAGGGAACCGGAAGGGCTAAAATGCTAACTCACTTCCACGTTTTGGCCTACAAAGTGACGTCATAACTTCGGCACTCTATAGAGCGCGCGCTTCTTGGGCGTGTTCGCATTAGTCCATAATGAGCCGATCAGGAACGACTAACATCGCTCTGCTTTCAAACTGATTACATAAACACAGAATATTTGTTTTTGATTTGGTTTAGAGTGTTTAAAATCTGACATTTCAGCGTTTCTTCAGACACATTTCTCTTGTTTGTAAGACAAGAATTCACTAAGCTAGAGTTAATTTTCTGAAGACTATCTGAATAAACGTCTTTGACAGAGAGGCTGCAGATCGCGCATCATATTTGATTTCTTTATTTGGCAAAAAGCACAACAATTTGTTTTTATTGTGACTGTACAAAAAAAAAGAAACTTAACAGATTATAATGATGTATAACACTTGCCTGAATGATAAAAAACGACAGAGTTATTTGAGTCTCTTTGGCACTGATAAGAAAAAAAGCAAGCCAATCACACCGGCGTGATTGCCGACTCGAGAGGGTTAAGGACCAGCAATCCCATCTGTAAGCTACCAGCAGACATGTGAGATAGTGGGCATGGCCGTGAGACGGCACACGGCGCGCTGAACACTCAAGCCCTTATGAAAAAGGCAAGATGAACAATGCGCCGAAGTGATTATGCTCTCATGAGAGATGAGCATAGCATAGACCACCCACGAACACAGTCTCAACATGCTTGCGATGCGATAGAGGAGTGAGGGGCCCACGGAGATATACTCGGCGGGGAAGCCTCACTGTAAACCTCAGGTCCCCCAGGCTTATCAGCCAAAGTAGCCCCTTTTCTGGTGCAACAGAAAAGAAACTAGATCGGGGTATAAGCAAAGGGACTCAACCCGTTTGAGGTTTCATAGTCTCGACCGCGCATCTGAGGCGGCGAGCGATTCGCTAACACCCGGCAGCTAGACGGCACACGGCGCGCTGAACACTCAAACCCTCACGCGGACGGCGAGACGAATAGCGCGTCGACGTGATCCCGTTCCCCTGAGAGAACACGGATCACCCACGAACACAGTCTCAACATTTTTATGTGAGAGGGATCGTGGCCGTCAGGACAGGAAACAACCGCATCCAGAAACGCACGAGTGGAATGACGTCTTGAAAAAGACGTTTTGCTCTTTTGTGAGGAAGCGCTCTTTCAATAGTGCTGAAGCACCCAGGGGAAGACCGCGGCAGCACACAGGAGATAAGTGCAGTCCTGTGTCTGCACTTACTGAAACAAACGTCCTCACCAAACCGACAGTTGCTGTGAGAACAGCAGTTTGTTATGCTGATGCAGCGGTGAACATGCGGTCTCGCTGATTGTGCCTTTTCGCCAACAGAAAAGCATCCCTCTCGTTCTCTGGAGTATCCCTCTTGTAGATAGGCTATTCTTTTAGAAAAGCAGTCTTGCTTCATCAACGCCATTCGGCTCCGAAGTGGATGACAATAGTGCGCTGCTCTCGCTTCCTGTTTATACCCGCAGTGCGGGGCGGAGCGCGAGATGCAAATCTTGCACGCCAATGGCCCATTGGCCTGTTCTCTATATCTCGAAGCTGATAGGGACGTACGTCGAAAGTGACCGACTGAAAGGGAACTAAACTTATTTAAGAAACGAACACTTGAAATGAAATAATTGTGATTCAAATCTGCCTAAAATAACAGAAACCAACTTTGGGAAAAAAATTATATGAAGTGTAATTTGATTGTTTCATTTGTCTCGTGTCCATTAGAAAACACGGAGGGGCGAAAAAAGTAGCAAAGGCATCATATACTAGCTGTGGTTTGCTGAAAACAAAATGACAAAATCAGACCAAAGAGAATAAATTGAAAGTTATTGCACAGCAGGTACATGACAAATTAAATCTAAAATAAATTAAATCTCCATAAACATGCAAGTAATTCTGAGGCGCCTTTTGTCCATTTCCTTCATTTGGAAGCGAAACACTAAAGGCTCTTTGGTCAGTTGCTTTCAGGCTCTGTCTCACGCTCTCACGTTGCCCAACTTAATCTCATGCCAAATTGCCAAACCTGCTTTTGATATTAAACAAAGTCTAATATTTATTGAATATTTTGAGATATTTTGGTACTAAATACTATTTGTGCAATAATTATGGTCCATTAATGACCACTTAAAATATTTTTCTTCTAATATTTGTATTATTTATATTACAATTAGTATAGTAATTAAGGTTAAATTAGAGAATTCTTATTCAAAGAGGCAAATTAGAGTCATTTTGTGGCTCGAAAAATAATTTCCATTTGTAATGTACCCACTGGTGCCTTTATGGCTCTTTAATCAATATACATGTATCTAATCTAGTTGCTCAAAAAAGTATTGCAGTTTTGCATTTTAATAAATATTTAGATATGATCAAACACTAGATTTCTTTAAATGTGAAATTTTAAAATGTTAATAACGTACATATCCTTATTTCCTTATATGTAAAGTAGGCTATGAATTGATACTGAAATCGAAATTGATATACCGTCGTATACTGTCAGCCCCTCAACACCAACAGACCTAAAAAAAGAAAAGAAAATCTCACTCCAACCTGATCTTAAAAGTTGGCAACCCTGGCTTTCAACAAAATAGATGCATCTTGTCTAAGTACTGGTAGAGGCATGGGTTGAGGGTTTGCTATTATTAATATTCGTAGTTAGAGAGACTGCAGGAGTCACTAGATTTCAGCCTTGCTGAACTTGTTTTTGGGCACACTGTTCGTGGGCTAAGTGAGTTTCTCCCTATCAGTTGGTCACATTGCTGTTGGCCGACTTTATGCCACTCCTGGTGAAGAAATTCAAGCAGCTTGGCTTTATTTAATAGCTGGTGACCCTCTTGCTTACATTCCAGAGGTTTTCAGTGGAGTTTGTGATCTTGCGGTCCTCCACCCACACCTTGATTTGCCTGGCTGTGTGAATTGGAGCTCTGTTCTGTTCATGGCATAGAATGATTAAACGATTGATAAATTAATGAACATCTTGTGATTTGAACACTGGTTCCGGATATGAAACCACACATAATGGTTAGGCTGGAGAAATGTTTATTCTTACCCTTTTAAAAATTGATCTATTCATCTTCTCAATAAAACTACATTCACCTTTTTGAGTGGATGTTTATTGCACCCATATTCATCATAATTGCAGATAACAACAAAACAAGACTTGATGTTGTTTATTTATTTTTTTATTTTTCCCATGAAGGTCCCATTGAGATTAAAAGAAATCTCTCCTGGCCAAGATGGTCGTATTAAAATTTTACATAAACATAAAGACAAATTCTAAACATTCAAAGCAAAAACATCAATCATAAATCAACAAATTAATTAAAACAGTGACATGATTCATTCATTTTACACTGCAATAATAAATCAATAGAAGTGATCATTACAATGGACAAATTCATGAAAGCATACAATAGTCTCGTATGGATACAAATGAGAAAGTAAATGATTAACTACAGTATAAACGATTAACTGATGGATGTAATATGAAAAAAAAACAAAAAAAAAACATAATTTTCCTACACACACACAAAAAAAAAAACGATTTAAAAACATGAAACCCAAGTTTCAATTAAAACATGCAACAGAGTAACCCTACACACCATTATAGTGATGCAAATTACATTAAGTTCATCGATCAATAGTGTTCAGTCTATTTATCAAACGGTCTTGGGCTGCCGTTCTCTCGATAGATCAGGTCAATAACACCGTTTATAAGTTTCTTGTCAGTTTCGTCCAGATCCTGTACATCAGATTGAGAAGATGCCGGGCCTAGAACCCACTCATTCCAATTCATTTTCTTTGCTCTTGAAAGCACCACCAAAATTGCTCTTTTAGAAACATCACGGAATTTCCCAGTAGGAGGAACTGGTGCGTCGCAGTTGAATCCATTATCTTTCCATTTATCTCCAGTCATATATAGTTCAGAATGTGTCAAAATCTTTTTTATTGGATCACTTTCAAGAAACAACTTGTATGCAGACTCCCACCACATTTCACTCAGGTTCATTTCATCTGCCATCTGTTGAAAAACAGGAAATAGAAACGAGTGTGCTAGTGATCAGTTTGCATCAGTGTTGTTACTTTTGGTCAATTGTAAAATGTTAAATTGCCGAGCATTAAATACACAGATAGTGACATTGAGGTATGTAACTATACACTCTTCGTATGGGTGATATTTTTATGCTCAGTCAAATCATTTTGAATGTATCGTATAATACTGAGTTAGTTATGCTTCAATCATAAATGATCACGCACATTATTAAAACCTTACCGTTTATAGGCTTTGTGATGTCCTGTGTCTTCCTGTAAAAGTGATGCGTTGATACAGAGCGGTCGCAGCTGCTGTGACAATGTCAGTCAAGTGGTTTGATGTGAAAGACACTCGATGACTTTAAAGCTCTACAGGGTGTGGTCGTGTGGCAGTTTGGCTTTCAGTGCACCAATCCGGATGTACCCGCACTTGTCTCATACAAGTATGAGTAATTCTGCAGAATGCTGACTCTATTTACTGTAATAAGTCGTTATACACCAGCAGGGCCGGATTAACAATTTCCTGTGCCCTGGGCAACAAGACTCAAGGGCCCCCCTGCCCCTGCCCCAAAGCAACAATCGCAAAGTCGCTATCACCAAGAGCATATAGCCTATACTTCTATACTAACAAATCAGGCTTCTGCAATGCTCAGTGGCGATGTATGTAATAGCCTCAGCATAAAGTGCATTCAAGAGACAGAACACTAATGATGCACTAATGTTTAACATAACTTTTTACAATGAATCTTTCACAGAACTTGGTGGCTGCTACAGAGTAATTATTAAATGTTTCAATATAGCCAATCACATATATTTTGACTGCAACAGTGAAATAAAGCAGACCGCTAGTGAAGCCTTAACTTTTTTATTTTTTTATTTCTAAAATTGTGGCTATTTTTGGAATATGTTTCACAATGTTGACTAATTTCAATTCATTTTCTCTTTTAAATTTTCTTTTAGCGCTCCTGTTTAAATTTCAGACAGTGTTGACTGATTGGATCGACGATTTCAAGCCAAAAAGCTCACTAAAACCCAGCCAATTCAAGACAAAGACGCCCAAAATTTGAACTGCCAAAATAATGTTATATAATTTTATTGCCATGTCAATCAAGGCTGATTAGCACCATTGTATCTCCTTAAAACCAAATAATGTCAAAATAAAATTAAAATAAAAAACATTTCTCAGGAAAATGGATCAAAACAGGGCATTCAAAAACAGTCATGCATGACTAAAATGTCCAAGTGGAAACTGTCAAAATCACGAAATGAACCGATGATTTTAACCCATGGAAAAACACATGCATCATTTAAGTGCAAAAAGTGGCCAATATAATCTGAATAAACAATGTAATTAGCAGGCATTACGCACACTTTACTGCACATACCACAGCCAAAATGTGTCATTCACTGATGCTGTACAATAAAAAATTAACAACAATAATGCGTTTACCTTTGTGTTTAACTTCAGATAGAACTTCAGTAACGTTATGTCTTTCGTGAAGTACAATATTTATAGAACATAATGCAGAACTAAACACAGTCAAAATGGATGAATCGTTGATTCAACCCTCTTTCAGCAGCTGTTGGGACGAGTACAGCGCAGTCTGGACGGTTTAAAAGGTGCAGATGTCCTGATCAGGCCAGTGTGCTCCTGATGGACAGGAGTCATACACTATTTCAATTCAATCATTCAACCGTGCTCTTTGAGTTAGTTATATGTAAGAGTCTTTGAGTCACAGGTGTAATCCACGTTTTGAGAGTTGGTTCACTCTCCCACTCATTACTGTAGATAACTTACATATTTATGCCACTTTGGCATAGCGATCATTTGATATCCAGCTACAATTTCGCGCTGAAAACCTGTCAGCCATGAATGAGCGCGAGTCGCGACTCCCTGCTGATCGCTGATTGGCTGAAAGTGCGTGCTCGTCGTTGACGTCAACACCAATGCCAGCTGACTCTACGTCATAGAGAAGGGGGATGTGGGCCGGTGTGTGTCATGATGCACACTTGAGTTTATTATTAACCAATTAGACTATAAAATGTAGATGTTTGAAAACAACCAAACTGACCCCAAACCAGGCCAAATTTTGTCCACCCGCCTCAACAGCTGATTTCAGAGCTTCAAGTCACGTGATTCGGCGTGACAGCTCGTCCTCTCGCTGCGCAGCAGCGCAAGAAGCTACAGACACTGTTTTTGACGTGATTTAACATAATATTTTGATCGAACGGGTTGCAAAAATCTGCATATTATTAGGAAAGTGAGGATTGCGTTTATAACGTGATCTAACATAATATTTGACCGTGCCCAGGGCCCCTTAGATGTCCTGTGCCCCTGGGCAAGTGACCAGTTGCCCTAATGGTTAATCCGGCCCTGTACACCAGTGTGCTCACACCAACACAGTTATTGCACAGTGATATAATCTGAGATATGTTAACCAGCTCTACTATTAACTGAACTGAATGTGGCCAACTTAGATATACTGTACATCCCTTTAAAAGGAGTGAAGACCACTAACGTCCATGTCATCTGCACAGATGAGTATCAGAAGGTCAGCTTTACATACAATGTGTAACTTTAAAGTACAATAGTCGTATGTGTAACTAGAGAAACCCATGAATATATCATGTACTCGATGTCTAGTGTTGTGCAGGTGAGTTTCCCCTCGTTTCTGCTCAAAGTTTTCTTACTTGGGCCGATAAATGAGAAAAGTGAAGCCAGGATTGGAAACGGTGTCGCAGTTTTCTCTGCAGAAGAGAAGCGATGAATTGTGGGAGCAACTCTTTACAAACATTAGTAGGAGAACATTCAGTCTTTCATAACATAGAAATATACTCACGATCAATGTTGGGAAGGTTACATTGGAAATTTAATAGGTTACAGATTTCAAGTCACCCTATTTAAAATAATAGTAATGTAACTATTTAAATGACTTTATTACAGTAATATAACTGATTACATTTGATTACTTTTCTATTTTTCAGCACTTGAATACATTTTTATCACTCGCCTTGGTGGAAACTCTCAGGTTGTAGCTTAAAGCTTTCAGCGGCAATGTGGATTGATGTAAAAATTAAAATCGAACCAATAGATAGATAGAACCAGTCAAAAGCATCAGAATAGCATTGCTTCACTAAAAAGACATTGTGCACATCAATAACAGGCAAAGCAACAAATTAATATTATTCAACATATCCTAGCTTTTTACCTAAATACTTTTCCCACATAGTTTTATATACTGTCTTATGAACTTACATTGTTTGAAAATATTGATTTATAATGAAAACAGATATATTCATAATTCGGAGTATGAAAAATTAATTTTATGCATTATATTCATTATGTGCAAAATATTCTGGGGGGCATGAACGTTTTGTGTAAATGATGGCGCTGACATGGAAAGAAACAATTAAAGTACAGTTAAGGTATATTTCAAGTAGAAAATAAAATACAAAAATACCTAAATAGGAACTTAAAGTGCCAAAATAGTAGATAAATAGTAAAATAGACTGTAAGTATGATGTTATGTTCACTTAAAGGAAACTTAATTGCAGTATAAAACGTCTTGGTTATGTATGTAACCCTCATTCCCTAAAGGAGGGAAAGGAGACGTACGTTGGACGTGACAGACGAATTGGGATCATTTCTGAGAGCCCCTATCAGCTTCGAGTGTATAGAGAATGGGCCAATGGCCATTGGCGTGTGAGATTTGCATCTCGCGCTCCGCTCCACAGCGTGGGTATAAATGAGGAAGCGGATGCAGCGCACATTTGTTTTTCACTGAGGAGCCGAACTAGTGACTCGGCCGTGCAGTGATGGTACAGCAACCGTGGCGACGGGACGTACGTCTCCATTCCCTCCTTCAGGGAACAAGCGTTACATACATAACCGAGATGTTTCCTTTCAGTCAGTCCCATTTTCACTGATGAATTTGGATCCCTATGGAAAATTTCACAGCTGTTGCCACTTCCAGCGCCCCCGCATAAGCCCCTCAGATCCCCATCTGTTTGGGGCGGGAACTCCCACAGGGAGAGTCACTGCTGCTGTTCCACAAGACCCACTCAGAAGAGTACTGGATAACGCTGGGAAAGCGTGCCCCGAGGGGACACTGCGGAGACCACATCCTAACCGTAAGGAGGTATCATGTGGAAGATACACATATGGACTGGCCATCTGGGCAGTACAACATATGATATGTCTCTGGGGTGGCCCTGGCCAATCTAGACGGGAGACTACACCGGACGGAGACAGCAGACTAGACGGGAGACTACACCGGACAGAGACAGCAGAGCGGACTCTGCTGAGGGAAATACAAAGGGCTCGCCGTAGGGAGCCGTACCTTGGAAGAATACACATATAGGACCACCGTAGGGGTCACAACGACACCTAGCTCAGCAATGGGCACAGTACTGGTGTGCGCTTATGCTACTGGGCCTGGTGTCAGATGCTCCGCCACATCTGACAGCCATATGGTGGTGGAGGAACTCAACAGGGTTCACCTAGCTGGGGAACTTACTGGATAAATAAGAGCGCACTTATCCGTTCCATGATGAGAGGAATGGCGCAGCAAGCCGACACTTAGAATGGGCACTTCGGTGTTACTGGCTGGTTGAAGCGAGCACACGGGAAGAAACCGGCTCTACACGGAGGCTATAGAATCTAACGAACGTGTTAGGTGTCGCCCAGCCCCCAGCCCGCAGCTCTACATACGAATATCTGTCAGCGAGGCGCCATGCGCCAGACACCAGGAAGAGGCAACACTCCTAGTGGAGTGGGCTCTCAACCCGAGCAGGCAAGGCACGCCTTGGGTATGATACGCCAAGGCAATGCATTCACTATCCAGTGAGCCATCCTCTGCTTGGAGACAGCCTTTCCCTTCTGCTGGCCTCCGTAACAGATTAAGAACTGTTCTGAGGTCCTGAAGCTTTGCGTTCTGTCCATGTATAACCGCAGAGCGAGGACAGCATAGAGAAAAGCTAGGGCTGGGTCTGCGTCCTCCAAGGGCAGCGCTTGCAGGCTCACCACCTGGTCCCGGAAGAGAGTGGTGGGAACCTTGGGCACATATCCAGGCCGGGGTCTCAGGATTACGTGAGAGTTAGCCGGCCCAAACTCCAGGCATGATTCACATATAGGCCCGAAGTGGGGTCTAAGTGTGCAGTGCAACACTTACCTTTTTCCGCTGAGGGGGCGCACAGGTGTGAGGAAGCCTCTTGAGTGCGTCCTGGGCACAGCCAGCGGCAGGCGGACGCCCTCGGCGATGAGCAGGCGGAGGATCTGCAGTGATCTTAGTGAGATTTATAATGAAAACAGATATATTCATAATTCGGAGTATGAAAAATTAATTTTATGCATTATATTCATTATGTGCAAAATATTCTGGGGGGCATGAACGTTTTGTGTAAATGATGGCGCTGACATGGAAAGAAACAATTAAAGTACAGTTAAGGTATATTTCAAGTAGAAAATAAAATACAAAAATACCTAAATAGGAACTTCAAGCAGGATATGCTTGATAGCCTCTGTCTGCTTCTGGGGCAGCCGAGAACTGCTGGGCAAAGCTCTCGACTGCGTTGCCGAATAGCCCAACCATATCCGCCAGGTTGAGACAGAGATGGTGCTCCTGGACCACCATAGTGGACATCGCCTGTCCAAATGCACGAACGGTGACTTTCCTTGCCCGGAGAGTGAGGTCCGGAGCTCCCGGAGGAGTTTTGGGTCAGGTCTACCCTTGTGCTTGTCCATGAATGCCTGGGCCTGGTGCACCTGGAGCAACGCCATTGCATGCAGGGCAGACACAGCCTGTCCACAAGCTCTGTGTAAGCCTTGCCCGTTAGGTTGGATGTAACCTTACAGGCCTTGGATGGGTGACGTAGATAACCACAGCAAGAGGAAGCGGACACCCGATACAGTTGCATCGCGACGGCCTGTTCCACCGGCGGGATCTCCACATACCCCTTGTCTGGCCCGTCAACGAGGTTAGTGAGGAGGGAAGAGCCAATGGGTCGGTTTCTGGCAGAAAAGGGTGCCGTCCACGACCTAGTGAGCTCTTCATGCACTTTCGGGAAGAAAGGCACTGTGAGAACCGCCTCGAGATACCAATCGTCCAGCCTAGAAGGCTCGGGACACGGTGGAGGGTTCCACACGAGCCTGACCTTTTCGGCAGCCCGGGAAAGCATAGCCATCAACTCTGGGTCCGTCTCGGGCAACGCTACTCTCCCAGAGGAAGGCAACGAAGCCAAGTCTTCATCCCCAGATGACTGAAGCTTACCCTCCGATGAAACGATCGACATCCTGTCATCTGCTGGAGCCCCAAAAGCGAGCAAGACGATTGACAGGACGATAGCGGAGGCACAAGCGCAAGATCACTTGTTAATAAAAAAAAACACAAACTGAGGGTTCCCCGTTTTAAAGGGGAATTTCCAAATATCTTTTATTTATTTTTTATAATTTGGGTATAGGTATTTTATGTCATCCTTCTTATTCATTTTTTAACAAAAGTTTAATATACGCAAGTTTTTTTACTGTACTATTTTATTGTTGTTGTATTTTCTTTAAAAATAGGCTAATAACAAACATAAAAATAAACATTTGTTTGAAAGTAATTAAAGAGGAAATTATGAGTTAAGCAATATCATACGAGCAAGAGTGCTATTTTCCAGAGTAGCCTATATCAGCACGATTGCAAAATGCAATATTAATTTTATACAACAGTTCAATAAACAAGAAGTTGTCATTTTTTACAGTTTTGCTCTATTTTTCCAACAGAAATAGATTCAAACAAAGTATAGGTTTCGTTCTCGCATAATTTACCATTTTTGAACAGTCGGTTAGAACGAATTAGTTGAATGATTCTAGAATCTATTACGCCGCCAACTATACTGGCAGTTTATAGTTTCATAGGCCTGGAATAATTTCATATTTCTATAATTGAAATATTATATTTAGAACATAAATCTAAAAATCTCCTTACATTATTTAGGCAATTGTAATTACAGTGTAAGTGGATTTTGATAAATGGTAAGATGGATTTTGTTGATACTGATTCCCTTTAATTCTTATAACAGCCATAGTGTATCGTGGTAAATAGTGTAATGACTTAAAAAGATGGTCAACAATATGTAACTTTACTTTATAAGATGTGTGCGCTAAAAAGTAAGCATGCAATTTTGACAACACCAAGGAAAGAGCACGTTCTTTATTCTGTTTGGATCCTTCAAACACAAGTTTGCTCTGCCTGTTTGATTTACCTGTTTAGCCTAGGCTACACGTTAATAACGTGCATTTTGTCCGACTCATAGCGCGCGTCCTCAACGCGTGATTTACCATATAAGCGCGCGTTCTTAATGTGCGCTCTGGGGTCACGCAAAAATAGCAAATCACGCGTCGGGGACGTGCTTTTTAATATAAAACCCATCGGAAATGCGGAAATGTCCTTGACCCCAAAGCGCACGTTAAGAACACACGTTTTTGTGGTAAATCGCGTCAAGGATGCACGTTTTGCTGTCAAATCGCACGTTTTTGATGTGTCGATGCGCAATCAGACGCCCGCCCAAGCGTATATGAACACTTTGGCTTGCCACCGGCGCCAGACGCGCCCACTTGCGATATTCCATTACTATCCAAAATTCTATTATGGAATCTTATGAGGGCGCCTACTCTAGCCGGTTAGTCCTCTAAAATATTATGTAATATTGAGGAACTACAAGTACTATTTAGAAACGCACAACAGCAGCTACATATAGAAAATACAAACAACATTTTTTTTTTCATACCTTCGCTTTGGCACCCCCAAGGTGCTGCGCCCCTATGCGCCGCATATCGCGTATAACCGCTTTTTGCGCCACTGTATAAATGTAACAAATTATTATTATTAAAGCAAACAGATGTCTGTAAATGCTCTTGGTCACCTGAGTGTCATGGTTGCTGGCTAGCAAGAAGCCAATTTGGTTGGTCTGACGATGGGAAGTAGATGGAGATATGACGGCGAACGCAGCAAAATCAATTATGACAAAATATAGGAAAAGTCACACAGGGTCTGTGCAGGAAGGCTCACTGGGTGAAACGCATACTTGCGGAGGCCCAGCGGTCAGCTATGCGCTAGATCATCCATGCCGAGGGTTCCCTCGGTCAGGGAGTAAAACAAGCGGCGATGGGAAGAGTCGTGGGAGGCAAACAGATCTACCTGTGCGCCGCCGAACTGTTCCCAAATCAGCTGAACCATCTGGGGATGGAGTTTACATTCCCCAGGAAGTGGCTAAAACCGTGAGAGCTTGTTGGCTGCACGATTCAGATATCCCAGGATGTGAATGGCATATAGGAGATGGCAAGTGAGTTGCAACATACGGCGCGAGCGTAGACCACCTTGTTGGTTGGTGTGCTCAACTGTGGCCGTGTTGTCTGACTGGACTAGTACATGTTGGCTCTTGAGCAACGCCCAGAAGCGGTGCAGAGCGAAGCGTACTGCCAGCAACTCGAGGCAATTGACATGCCGAAGGTGCTGGGATCCTGTCCAGGAGCCCGCGGCAGCATGTCCATTGCACATGGCACCCCAGCCCGTGGCAGAGGCATTTGTTGATACAACAACATGCCTGGAAACTCGTTCTAAGGGCCCTCCGGCCCATAGAAAGGAGAGGTTCGACCATGGGGTGAAGGTCTGACAGCAGGCCCGAGTAACTGCTACCCGGAGCGTGCCTGACTGCCATGCCCATCTCGGGACTCGATTGCGAAGCCAGTGCTGAAGTGGTCTCATATGAAGCAGTCTGAGTGGCGTAACTGCCGCTGCGGATGCCATATGCCCCAGGAGCCTCTGAAATAATTTTGGTGGAACCGCATTCTTGCCCTCGAATTGGCTCAGGCAAGTCAGCAGTGACTGTGCGTGCTCGCTTGTAAGCTGTGCGCACATGGCGACCGAGTTGATTTCCATACAGAGAAAAGAGATCCTCTGCACAGGGGAGAGTTTGCTCTTTTCCCAGTTGACCCGAAGGCCCAAACGGTCGAGGTGCTAGAGCACCAGGTCCCTGTGTTCGCAAACCTGTGAGCTAGAATCAGCCAGTCATTGAGATAGTTCAGGATAAGAACCCTGTGTTGCCTGAGTGGCACAAAGGCTGCCTCGACGACTTTGGTGAATACGCGAGGAGACAGGGCTAACCCGAATGGGAGAACCGTGTATTGGTATGCCTGCCCCTCGAAGGCAAACCATAGAAACGGTCTGTGTCGAAGAAGAATGGAGACAAGAAAGTACGCGTCCTTCAGGTAAATTGCTACAAACCAATCCATTGGACGAACGTATTTGAAAATGCGTTTGGTTGTCAACATCTTGAATGGAAGCCTGTGAAGGGTTTGGTTCAAGACGTGCAGGTCCAGGATTGGTCGTAACCCACCGGTTTTCTTGGGTACAATTAAGTAAGGGCTGTTGAAGCCGGACTTCATTTTGGTTGGAGGGACAGTCTCGATCGCACCCTTCACCAGAAAGTTAGCGACCTCCGCATGCATGACAGGGGCATTGCCACCTACCTAGTTTTGATTTGAACAATTCTGATTCCGATTCTGATTCTTACTTTCGATTTCGGTTCTTTTCAATTCTTTGATGGGTGGAGTCACAAAATGTCACAGGATCATTTCACAGAGGACATTTTTATTTTGATTCAATAATGAGTTTTAGTTTTGGGACCTTCTCCGCTGGCATTTTCCCCTGCTTTTCTGCAAAGGAGAATGGAGTTTCACACCGAGTCTCCACCGGTTTAGCAATAGGCAAGGCAAGGCAAGGCAAGGCAAGGCAAGGCAAGTTTATTTGTATAGCACATTTCATACACAGTGGCAATTCAAAGTGCTTTACACAGAAATGAAGTTAAAATAGTTATAAGTGAATAAAATAAAAATATATATAGTATAATAGTTATAAAAGGAATTAAAAGGAAATAAAAATAAAGATGAAATCTGGGGTGGAAGAAAATGGAGAGTCAGGTTTACTTTAAAAATATTTGTCAGGTAACGTTTAGACAGTACCCTTACAGACAAATCTTCTTGGCCTAACTTGAGGGTGTTCTCTAGATGTTTTACCCGCCAGAGCAGATCTAAACGGGTCTTCCTCGCACCAGAGCGAGTACTCAAAAAATATTTGTCAGGTAACTGTGCATTTAAACATTACCCTTACAGACAAATCTTCCTGGACCGGAACACAAGGGCTATCTACTTTGTTCGACCGTCAGAGCGGATCTACACGGTCCTTCCTCTTACCACCAAGGCTATACAGATCTATTCGTCAGAGCAGATCTAAACGGATCGTCCTCGCACCTATGTGGACTCGAACCACAATAACATTTATTCAGTGATGCCACTAATCAGGTAGTCAAAACCAAATTCATGTCTTACCTGATCAGAGACATCACGTCGGGGTCTAAATTGAGGATAACTATGTGGACTCGAACCACAATAACTGTTTAAGCTCCCCCGTCTCTCAACCTCTTCCACCCAGACAGCCTTAACAAAATAAAAAAATTATAAAAATAAAAGTATAATTAAAAACTAAAAATAAAACAGGGTTAAAATGAAACATAATTAAAGTGCAAGCAGTTCGGACAAAGCACAGAGCACATTGAGTAAATGCATAAGATAAGGTGCAATTAGTCGTACAGTTGCACAGCTCATTCAGTAAATGCACAGCTGAACAGATGTGTTTTGAGTCTGGATTTGAAAGTGGCTACTGTTGGAGCACATCTGATCTGTTCAGGAAGCTGGTTCCAGCTACGGCTGGCATAATAGCTAAAAGCAGACTCTCCTTGCTTTGAGTGAACCCTTGGTATTTCTAGTTGACTTGATCCTGATGATCTGAGTGATCTGTTGGGTTTGTATTTAATCAGCATATCTGCAATGTATTGAGGTCCTAGGTCATTTAGTGATTTATATACAAGTAATAGTACTTTAAAATTAATCCTAAATGTAACAGGAAGCCAGTGTAAAGACCTGAGAACTGGTGTGATATGGTCATATTTTCTGGTTCTGCTCAGGATCCTGGCAGCAGCGTTCTGTATGAGCTGCAGCTTTCTAATGGTCTTTTTGGGAAGGCCAGTGAGAAGACCATTACAATAATCCACCCTGCTGGTGATAAAAGCATGAACGAGTTTCTCTAAGTCTTGCCTGGAAATAAAGCTTCTAATTCTTGATATATTTTTGAGATGATAGTAAGCTGATTTAGTTATTGCTTTGACATGACTACTGAAACTCAGGTCTGACTCCAAAATCACACCAAAATTCCTGACTTGATTTTTTGATTTCAGGCCTTTAGCCTCAAGATATGCATTCACCTTGAGAATTTCATCTTTGTTTCCTAATGTAGTAATTTCAGTTTTGTCTTTGTTTAACTGAAGAAAGTTTTGGCACATCCAACTGTTAACTTCATCAATGCATTTACATAGAGAGTCAATGGGGCTGTAGTCATTAGGTGACAGGGCTAAGTAGATCTGGGTGTCGTCAGCATAGCTGTGGTAAGCCATTTTGTTATTTTTCATTATTTGGCTGAGTGGCAGCATATACAGGTTGAATAGGAGTGGTGCAAGAATTGACCCTTGTGGGACTCCGCATGTCATGGATGTCCACTCAGACTTATGGTCACCTATACTCACATAATAACCTCTCCCTTCTAAGTATGACCTGAACCATTTGAGGACCATTCCAGAAAGCCCAACCCAATTTTCTAGCCTGTCAAGAAGTATGTTGTGGTCAACAGTGTCGAATGCAGCACTGAGGTCCAGTAGTACCAGAATCGATGTTTTGCCTGTATCTGTATTGAGGCGAATATCATTTATAATCTTTATGAGCGCTGTCTCTGTGCTGTGATTTGGTCGGAAACCAGATTGAAAATTGTCAAAGTATCCGTTTGAGTTCAAGAATTTGTTCAGCTGACTGAAAACAACTTTTTCAATGATCTTGCCTATGAAGGGGAGATTTGAGATTGGTCTGTAGTTGCTCAATATGGAGTTATCCAGATTTCTCTTTTTAAGGAGAGGCTTTACTACTGCAGTTTTAAGGGAGTTTGGAAAAGTCCCAGAAAGAAGTGAGGAGTTTACCACTTCTAGGAGATCTGCTTCTAAACAGTTAAACACACTTTTGAAAAAAGAAGTGGGGAGTGTGTCAAGGGCGCAGGTTGATGTTTTAAGGTGCTGTACCGTTTCTTCTAAAATTTTACCATCAATTGCTTCAAAATCAGTCATAATAATTTTCTGAGGCTGTGGTCTGATCTGACTCACCTCAGAGCAACTCAAGGATGTGCTGATCGCATTTCTGATATTAATGATTTTCTCGGAGAAGAAGGAAGCAAACTCACTACATTTGCTGTCTGAGAGCATTTCACTGGGAATGTGACTCGGGGGGTTTGTTAGTCTCTCTACAGTAGCAAAAAGAGTGCGTGTGTTGTTTATGTTTCTATTTATAATATTTGAAATGAAGGTCTGTCTAGCTTTGCCTAGTTCCACATTGAAAGCACGAAGACTGTTTTTATAAATGTTGTAATGGACAACAAGTTTTGTCTTTCGCCACAAGCGTTCAGATTTCCTGCATTGTCTTTTCATTAATTGCACTGCTGTTGAGTTTCTCCAAGGTGCTTTTTGTTTGCCACTCTTTTTTCTGACTTTTACAGGAGCAATATCATCAATTACACTCTTAACTTTTGAGTTAAAAGAGTCAAAGAGAAAATCAACAGAGTCTGCAGATATGCTTGGTGTTAGAGATATAGCCTTCATAAACAGCACACTAGTGTTCTCATTTAAGCATCTCTTTTTGACAGAGACAGATCTAGTTTCAATGGCAGGAGAGATTGATATATCAAAGAAAATACAGAAATGATCAGACAGTGCCACATCCTTAATAACTATCGATGAAATGTTTAGCCCCTTACTGATAAGTAAATCTAGAGTGTGTCCACGATCATGTGTGGGTCCATGTACATGTTGTGTCAAATCAAAAGTGTTAAGAACAGTCATGAGATCTTTTGTTGTACTGGATTCAGCATTGTCAATGTGAATGTTAAAATCCCCAGCAATAGCAAAACAGTCATACTCAGATGAGATTGCTGATAACAGCTCTGTAAAGTCATCAATAAAGGCCGGAGAATATTTCGGAGGCCTATAAATAATGATAAGCAGGATGCGTGGTGCACCTTTTAGCACAATGCCCAGATATTCTAGAGACAAATAATCACAGAATGATACTTGCTTACATTGATAAACATCTTTAAATAAAGCTGCGACCCCCCCCCCTTCTGATTGGTCTGCAGACACTCATAAAAGTAAAATTAGGAGGGGCTGTTTCATTGAGGACTGTTGCACTGCAGCTGTCTTCTAGCCACGTTTCATTTAGAAGCAAAAAATCTAGGTTGTTTGTGGATATTAAGTCGTTGACTAGAAATGATTTGTTTTTAAGTGAACGGATGTTTAAAAGTGCTAACTTAGCAGTATTAATTTTAATTTTTTCCCCCACAGTAATCTTAGTTTGATAAGTAACAGGCAGCAGATTAGATGGGTTTGCCATACGGCCTGAGAAAGCCTTGGACTTTCTATCACGTAACAGAACAGAAATAGAGAAAGAAGCAGGCACACTGGATTCACGCATGTTTTGTAAACATTTGATAAGATTGCTGTTGACGTTGCGTGGACCCAAAACACGTCACTGAGAGCTGGTATCAGTTGTTTTTGGTGCAGATGGAGGAGGGTGTGTGCCATGGCGTAGTGACCGAAGAAATCTCACAGGAGGAGGGGCAGAGCGAGCTGGGCCCACAGTCTTTGGTGGTTGTGGGGCTCGACGCTCTTTGGTTGATATCTGGGGGCTCGCAGTGATCGAGTGTGATTGTCTGTTTCCAGTGTAAACAAAATCCATTTTCTCTGTGAAGCTCAGAAGCGGGGATGCTGTAGAGTGGGATAACATGTTTGGTGAGGGGGGCTGTTTCTCTGGTGTTACCGGAAGCTGCAATATGTTATCGTCCGGTTTAAGGAGTGACATTTCTTCCAGCTTATTGCTTATATCACATATAAGTTGTAAAAGTTCACCAGTTTCACCCCTGAAGGTCCCCATTTTTACCAGTGCCTCCACAGACTCCACAGTATGGGCTGAGATGTTACTGTTTAGTGGCTCGATCTGTGTCACTTGGAGCAGTTCTAATCCGTCACAGTCTGTCTGTGGTGAGCTCTGAGGGCGGGGCTCTGCTGGGAGTTTGTCCATGAGAAGTGGTTGTTGTGGCTGCGTGGTGTTATCATTGTCCTTGTGGGGTGTATCAACCGCATGTCCAATCAGATGCTGAAATGAAGTCCTGTGATCGTACTGTACTGGTGTGTGTGTGCCATCCAGGTTGAGTGGGTTAGCACACACAGCTGAAGGATGATAAAGGGAAAAATGAATATTGTCCTTTAGCACTCTTGCACCGAGTTTGTTTGGGTGGAGGCCATTTGATGTAAACAGTTGTCTCTGACTCCAGAAGAGATTAAAATTGTCGATAAAGTTCACTCCCTTCATGTTGCAGGTTTTTTGCAGCCATGTATTAAGCCCAAGTAGCCGTGAGAACCTATTTGTTCCTTTTGCTGGAAGTGGTCCACTGATGAACGGCTGAACTTTCAGTTTTCTAAGTGTTTCAAAAAGTTCATTGAAATCCCTCTTTAGGAGTTCTGACTCCTCTCTCTGAATATCGTTCTTTCCCACATGAATGATAAGTCGATTTGCAGTCTTATGTTTCATCAGAATGTTCTTAAGTTCCCTGTTTACATCAGAAACTGTTGCTTGTGGAAGGCAGCATGTTGAGTCGCCCACTATCAGAGTCCTGGGCTCGGCTGCGCTCTGAGCTGAGGGCCGCTGTCTGCTCGACCTTGAGCGCCTGTTAGCATTAGTGTTAGCTGCGGGCTGATTCAATCTGTGTTCGGTCACATTTATCACGTTTGTGGATTCCTCACCCACATTCATTAGCACTTCAAATCTGTTTTCAAGATGTATATTTGGTGGTAGAAAACTAGTGTTTGCAATCCTTGAGTCTGGGGTAGAGCATGCTACTGCGGCAATATGTGATGCTCGTGACAATCTGATGTCTCGAGTGCCTTTTGGTCTTGCTCCCTGTTTGTTCCATCGATTAGTGTGTTGATCAGTTACTTGTTTCTCTACATGTTGAGTAGCACTACATTTATGGGACTCACCGGCAGTGTGCAGAGGGCGATCATGATGAAGCTCTGCTGTGTGATTCGTCTGGTTGGATGGTTCCGCAAATAACTTTGTTTCAAGAACTGCAATCCTTTGTAAAAGTCTGTGGCAGTTTGTGCAGCAGGTAGATTCTAGAAGAGGCATTTTCTTATCCTTTTGAATGTAGGCAGCTGTGTTTTCCCTTCTCCGGAATGTAAGCTGAAGGCAGTGGGAGGCTGGTCGGTTGAAATATTCCGCTTTTTGTTTAGGAATTCAGTCACCAGAGTTTCTAATTTTATCATTAGAGTCAAGCTTTGTTGTTTGAGCACTGTGCTGATTTGCTGAAGTTGTAAAATATAGAAGCGATAGAGCAAAGCGCGGAGCAGTAGGCAAGAGCGTCCGAACAGTAGCGAAGCAGGAAGTAGGAATGCATTAGCAATAGCATTAGCAGCAGTCATATTAGGACTGCTACTAGCGTGGGCAATTTGCGTAAAGCTACATTAATCTACGAGGGGGAAAAAAATATTTCAGTAACGTTGTTGTTCACCACAATTAGCAATTTGGTCAAGGGCTTTGTTATTACACTACAATCACTTACCTGATTGTGACGAGGTAACATTAATCAGACTGATCTCATGAAATAGCGTATGTATGACACAGCAATTCGCTATGCCATTTTGGCGTGCTATCAAGACGCATAATCGCTTTTTAGCGTGTTTATGAACGCCGTTTCATTCTATCCTCCTACACTGC
This sequence comes from Gobio gobio, assembly GCF_949357685.1. NCBI lineage: Eukaryota > Metazoa > Chordata > Actinopteri > Cypriniformes > Gobionidae > Gobio > Gobio gobio. The sequence goes on along the minus strand of NC_137115.1, from coordinate 53,800,464 downwards.
TCCTACCCCTAAACCTACCCATCACACACACAAACACACTTACACACACACACTGCCCCTGCCCCTAAACCTACCCATCACAAGAAACATTCTGCATTTTTACATTTTCAAAAAAGCGGCATACACCGTGTGAGATGGTGGTCCAGTGGGTTAAACCGTGGAGCTGATACGCAGAAGGTTGCTGGTTCGATCCCAGCGGTCACCACCAGTGTGTCCTTGAGTAAGGCACTTTACTCCATGTTGCTCCAGGGAGATTGTCCCTGTAATAAGGGCAATGTAAGTCGCTTTGGATAAACGCATAAATAAAAAATAAATAAATATGTACACATACACGCGGAGATGATGTTCGTTTCGGCGTACACATACACGCGGAATCACACGGCGCAGACATACACGCGGAGATGATGTTCGTTACACGGCGTACACATACACGCGGAATCACACGGCGTACACATACACGCGGAGATGATGTTCGTTTCGGCCTACACATACACGCGGAGATGATGTTCGTTTCGGCGTACACATACACGCGGAGATGATGTTCGTTTCGGCCTACACATACACGCGGAGATGATGTTCGTTTCGGCCTACACATACACGCGGAATCACACGGCGTACACATACACGCGGAGATGATGTTCGTTTCGGCGTACACATACACGCGGAATCACACGGCGTACACATACACGCGGAATCACACGGCGTACACATACACGCGGAATCACATGGCGTACACATACACGCGGAGATGATGTTCGTTTCGGCGTATACATACACGCGGAATCACACGGCGTACACATGCATGCGGAATCACACGGCGTACACATACACGCGGAATCACGCGGCGTACACATACACGCGGAATCACGCGGCGTACACATACACGCGGAGATGATGTTCGTTTCGGCGTACACATACACGCGGAATCACACGGCGTACACATATACGCGGAGATGATGTTCGTTTCGGCGTACACATACACGCGGAATCACACGGCGTACACATACACGCGGAATCACACGGCGTACACATACACGCGGAGATGATGTTCGTTTTGGCGTACACATACATGCGGAATCACACGGCGTAGACATACACGCGGAGATGATGTTCGTTTCGGCGTACACATACACGCGGAATCACACGGCGTACACATACGCGCGGAATCACACGGCGTACACATACACGCGGAGATGATGTTCGTTTTGGCGTACACATACATGCGGAATCACACGGCGTAGACATACACGCGGAGATGATGTTCGTTTCGGCGTACACATACACGCGGAATCACACGGCGTACACATACACACGGAATCACACGCTGTACACATACACGCGGAATCACATGGCGTACACATACACGCGGAGATGATGTTCGTTTCGGCGTACACATTCACACGGAATCACACGGCGTAGACATACACGCGGAGATGATGTTCGTTTCGGCGTACACATACACGCGGAATCACACAGCGTACACATACACACGGATAGCTCAAAATGCGTACAGATAACACGCCATTTGGCTTTAGAAAGTGAGGTGTATGTTTATGCAAAGTCATGATGTCATGTTGCGTTAAAGGGATAACGTTAGTTCACCCTGAAATTAAAATAAAGCCATCTTTTACTCACCCTGCTGTTGTTCTAATGCGCGTTCCTGTGTGTGCGCACTCCAAACCATCAGTAGCCTCATGCAATATTGTCATGACAACCGGTACACAACATTCACTTCAGGAGGTTTTATTATTAGTATTTCTTATCATATACAGTAGGTTATAGAAAAGACGAGAGTCGCGTTTGTTTCTATTGAGCCTGATTTCTCAAAATGGTGTGTGTGTGTGTGTGTGTGTGTGTGCTTATCCTGGGTGCCATGACAACAGTGCGAGTTATAGTAGGCATGAGCCCCGGCGGCTGCTGACGGCTCTGAGTCCACACACACAGGAACGCGCGCAGAGTAACGGCGAAGCTCAGTGTTTTGACTGAATAATACGGTTTCATTCTCGCAAAACCTTATAGTATGCCTCTGAACACTTTCCATATATGTCACGCGTCTCAATGTATCATTGCGTGATACATTTGTATATTTTTGTAATGTTTTAGCCTGGCTGCTATTCACTGCCATGATAGGAAGGAGCGTGTGCAGGACTATTTTTAAAATTTCTGCTTTTGAGGTCCGAAAAAGATAGAAGGACATAGTGCACCGGGACAACAGCAGGGTGAGTAAAAGATGGCTTTATTTTAATTTCAGGTTGAACTATCCCTTTATTAAAGTTGGTTAGCACAGGGTTGCCCGAGGAGGACGAGACAGTGGACCTGCGCAGCATGTCAAACATGCTACACTCGTTAATTCCAAATATTTGTAGTGCGTCCTCCAGTGCAAGAAATAAGTTTGTCACATGTGTTGCACTGTGCCGACCCAGGCTTTTTTAAAGTGAAATAAAGCCACACTTTTGAGCGTCACTTACCGTGCTCCATGGCTGCAGCAGAACAAATGAGAACACCAAGCACTTCCGGAAATCCGGTGGCCACTATGGAAACCCAAACTTGCGCATTTGGAACCGATGATCGGAATCGAAAACAAATTTTTTAAACGGTTCCAAGTTTGAACCACACTGGTGCATAACGACTTATTACAGTAAATAGAGTCAGCATTCTGCAGAATTACTCATACTTGTATGAGACAAGTGCGGGTACATCCGGATTGGTGCACTGAAAGCCAAACTGCCACACGACCACACCCTGTAGAGCTTTAAAGTCGTCGAGTGTCTGTTCTTTCACACCAAACGACTGGATTGTGGTGGAAATTAACTTCCTTTTATGAAATGTATGTGTTTGCATAACAACAGACAACTGATCTTAGTGGAAAATGACTGTGTGCTATCTCATGTATCAGACAAGACAAGTGTTAAAGGTTAATAGACATCCTGATGTTTTTGTAGAAGTGGCTCCTCTATTAGGGGCCTAGAGAATGAGAGATGGGTTTTGCCTCCTTATATGGTACAAATCTTCCATTCTTATTGTGAATCTCCTTCTATAGTACATATCTTCAATTTCTATTTCGCATAACAGGAACACAGCAGGGTGAGAGGGGAGAGCGGGGAACAACCTAACGCTTTTTGACCTTCCAGTTTGTGTAAATAGTATTGAGTAGTTAGTATTGAGTATTTATTTTTTCCCTCATTAATTTCACACGTCTAGTACAATTATGTGATTTTGTTTCATTAATACAGTGGGGGTTTTTTTCTTTTCTTCTTTCTTCTTTTTTTTCCATATGTGGGTACATTGTAACATGTGAGCGGCACGATGTAACATTAACATATGACAGATTAAAATGTTACCTGATATAATAAAAAAATATCCCAGACAAACTAAAATATTTTTTCAATAAAATACAATTATAAACTTTTTAAAATAAAATAATGGCATTTTTTAATCATTAAAAATAAACTAATTTTTGAGTTTGACAACAAACACACCTCAAAACACAGTTATAAAGCATAATTCAAAACATGATAATTACAGACTGATCTCATGAAATAGCGTATGTATGACACGCCAATTCGCTATGCCATTTTGGCGTGCTATCTAGATGCATAATCGCTTTTGAGCGTGTTTATCAACGCTGTTTCATTCTATCCCCCTACACTGCCCCTACCCCTAAACCTAGCTATCACACACACAAACACACACACACACACACACACACTGCCCCTGCCCCTGCCCCTAAACCTACCCATCACAAGAAACATTCTGCATTTTTACATTTTCAAAAAAGCATAATTTAGTATGTTTATAAATCCATTTACATTCACGCAGAATCACACGGCGTACACTTACATGCGGAATTACTCGGCGTAGACATACACGCGGATAGCTCAAAATGCGTACAGATAACACGCCATTTGGCTTTAGAAAGTGGCGTGTATGTTTATGCAAAGTCATGGGGCCCTATCTTGCACCCAGCGCAATTGACTTTGTACACCGACGCATGTGTCATTCCTATTTTGCACCCGCGCAAAGCGCGCTTTTCCCTCCACAGAAGCACGTCGCTAAACTAGTGAATGAACTTGCGCTACCTGGGCGGTTCAGCGCAAAAAAGGAGGCGTGTTCCGGCGCAAACAATCCCTGGTGCTATTTTGCTGTTCCATTAAACAATTGCGCCACTGACCAGAAAACACCTAGTCTAAAGTCAGTGGCGCGTTGCGCGTTGTTCATTATGCTATTTTAAGGGCGCATGCTTGACCATAATGTATAGCATGCACAAGGCGCATACACTTTGCTCATGTAATCTACACAGATGCAACAGTTATTTTTGCAAATCATAAATTGTTACACTAAAAAATATTAACACATGAGATGACGGAAATCATTGTGGTGTGCCACGATTCACGAAGATGTGAAAAAATAGGCATAAATCTAGCTTACAAATTATTCAGGCTAATTGTAGTCTAATAATTAAGGAGACCTGTTTGCCCAATAGTGGCAACTTCTGGCAAGACATATGTATATAAGGACATCTAACAAATTGGTTTGTCCGTCAAGAACCAGGAAAAAAAATCGGTGAGGGTGGACGCAGCGATGTCCTCTGCTGGCGTCAGGTCCTGAGTAGAGGCAGATCCACCTCCCGTTACACGGCGTGCCCGATTGATGCTGGCAAGCTTGGACTTTCCCCGTCTTCTGATGTCATTGTAGCGCTTGCGGCACTGGTGCGACGTCCTGGGAATGCCAGCTGATGAAACAATTGTGGCTATTTCCTCCCACGCCTGTTTAACCGACGCTATTTTGGGTGGGTTTCTCCCATCCCCATACAACTTCACTTCTCTGTCTTTCACTGCTCTTACAAGCACATCAGTCTCCTCGGCTCTGAACCGCTCCTGGCGTGCGCCTGGTAAATACGCCATAATAATAGCAATCCATAATGGAACTTGCCATCGACTTCCGCCGCGTACTGTCACTGAAGCGGAACCGGCGTTTACCATGGTTACGGTCATAAGCGGTAACTTAAACATGTGGGAACACAGCTTGTTACACCTCAAACAGAATAATGTTATTATACCTCTGCCTTCTACTGTTGTGGGATGGGAGGACGACCTGAAGAAGTGGCCTCAGATAACTTACACAAGTATATTTAGCTACTTTATTGACTCTATTGACTTGCTACGGACGGTGAAGCGATGAACAATCTGAAAAGCTCCGAGGCTTATCAGTACTTCCACAGCAATAAAGCCACTAAAGAGTTAAAATTTCCACGACAGTATCACTTTTACAGGAAGACACAGAAGATTCATAATGATTTGACTGAGCATAAAAATATCACCCATACGAAGAGTGTATATTTACATACCTCAATGTCACTATCTGTGTATTTAATGCTCGGCAATTTAACATTTTACAATTGACCTAAAGTAACAACACTGATGCAAACTGATCACTAGCACACTCTTTTCTATTTCCTGTTTTTCAACAGATGGCAGATGAAATGAACCTGAGTGAAATGTGGTGGGAGTCTGCATACAAGATGTTTCTTGAAAGTGATCCAATAAAAAAGATTCTGACACATTCTGAACTATATATGACTGGAGAAAAATGGAAAGATAATGGATACAACTGTGACACACCAGTTCCTCCTACTGGGAAATTCTGTGATGTTTCTAAAAGAGCAATTTTGGTGGTGCTTTCAAGAGCAAAGAAAATGAATTGGAATGAGTGGGTTCTAGGCCCGGCATCTTCTCAATCTGATGTATCGGATCTGGACGAAACTGACAAGAAACTTATAAACGGTGTTATTGAGCTGATCTATCGAGAGGACGGCAGCCCAAGACCGTTTGATAAATAGACTGAACACTATTGATCGATTAACTAAATGTAATTTGCATCACTATAATGGTGTGTAGAGCTGGTTAACATATCTCAGATTATATCACTGTGCAATAACTGTGTTGGTGTGACCACACTGGTGTATAACGACTTATTACAGTAAATAGAGTCAGCATTCTGCAGAATTACTCATACTTGTATGAGACAAGTGCGGGTACATCCGGATTGGTGCACTGAAAGCCAAACTGCCACACGACCACACCCTGTAGAGCTTTAAAGTCATCGAGTGTCTGTTCTTTCACACCAAACCACTTGACTGACATTGTCACAGCAGCTGCGACCGCTCTGTATCAACGCATCACTTTTACAGAAAGACACAGGACATCACAAAGCCTATAAACGGTAAGGTTTTAATAATGTGCGTGATCATTTATGACTGAAGCATAACTAACTCAGTATTATACGATACATTCACAATGATTTGACTGAGCATAAAAATATCACCCATACGAAGAGTGTATAGTTACATACCTCAATGTCACTATCTGTGTATTTAATGCTCGGCAATTTAACATTTTACAATTGACCAAAAGTAACAACACTGATGCAAACTGATCACTAGCACACTCGTTTCTATTTCCTGTTTTTCAACAGATGGCAGATTGGCTAAACATAAACGAGAAAGTGGATGAAGAGTGGTGGGAGAGGGCATACCAGTTGTTTCTTGAATATGATCCAATAGAAAAGATTCTGGGACATTCTCGATTATGTATGAAAGGAGATAATTGGGATGATTTTGGATTCAACCGCAAGACATCAGTTCCTCCTCCTGGGAAAGTCAATGATGTTTCTAAAAGAGCAATTTTGGTGGTGATTTTAAGAACAATGAGAAAAACATTTAATTTGAAGGATCTTCCAAAATCTTATAAATCTGTACCAGATCTGGATGAAAATCGCAAGAAACTTATAAACTGTGTCACTGACCTGATCTATAAAGAGGACGGCAGCCCGAGACTGTTTGATAAATAGACTGAACACTATTGACTGATGAACTAAATGTAATTTAGTTTTCATCACTATAATGGTGTGTAGGGTAACTCTGTTGCATGTTTTAATTGAAATTGGGATACATTTACTTGCCTTTTACAAATACTTTATTTGCCTTTTATTTTTCATATTACATCCATCAGTTAATCAATTATATGTAGTTAATTTACTTTCATTTGTATCCATACAAGTCAATTGTATGTAAATTTGATGATGTAAATTTGTCCATATAATGATCACTTCTATTGATTTATTAAAATTGATTTATACTCAAGATCAAGGTCTTGTTTTGTTGGTATCTTCAATTATATATGATTAATATGGGTGCAATAAACATCCACTCAAAAAGGTGAAATGTAGTTTTATTGGGAAGATGATTAGTAAAAGATTAAAAAGAATATGAATAAATAATTTCTTCTGCCTAACAGTCTTTGTGGTTTCTTAAAAGCATCAGTGCTCGAAGTGGCTTATCACATGTTGTAGACTGTTCATTAATTCTATACATTGTGCGTTTTTAGCTTTTATAAGCTGTACGAGCTGAATGGATCATTTATCTGCTCAATACAACTGAAGCATAGTATTAATATTAGTATTAATTTTAATTTTTTACATAGGCCTAAGGGGTGCGCATATTTTTGTGAGTGGCAGCGTCGGCTTTGACCAATCATCGAACAGGTTATTGATCACTGTAAGGAGATGAGGAGATCACTATTAAGTTTGTGTACTAAAGCCGCGTTTCCACCGAAATTACCCGGAACTATTTGTACCAGGAACTTTTTTCCCAGGAACTTTTTCTCCCCCAGACCTGCTACAATCTGCGTTTCCACCGCGGTCTAAAGTACCGGGGAGATTAGGCAAATTAGTCCGGTGACGTGGGAATGCGCGCGACTGCTCCTCCCAGTTACCGACGGACAGTAATCACTTTTGCGCGATAATGTCTACAACAATAACAAGTGTAGGTGATGCAAGCAGCGCTGCTTTTGCTGATTATGTACACACATTACCAACACTGTTTATTTAAACGTGCACTTTCACCTGGTTTGACCATTTTAATGCAAAATGGGATGATGGGCAATCCAAAATCTGAATGTGTTGTAATAGCTCAATTCCAAAACAAAACATTTTCTATAAAAGGATAATGAGGTTTCAGTCATATGGGGCGCCGTTTGTAAAGCGACTCACGCTGAAAATAACAGCAACATTTTGACACATTTAGCTTCAAACAATGTTTAAAAAACTGGTATGAATTTTTGGCGGTCACTTTTTTAGCACATTTACAACAATATTTATCAACTTAGAGATATTTTAAATAGTTAAATCTAAATGTTAAATCTAAATGTTAAATCTAAATCTAAATGTTAAATCTAAATGTTAAATCTAAATTCTAAATCTAAATGTTAAATCTAAATGTTAAATCTAAATGTTGAATCTAAATCTAAATGCTAAATCTAAATGTTAAATCTAAACGTTAAATCTAAATGTTACATCTAAATCTAAATGTAAAATCTAAATGTTAAATCTAAATACAAAATCTAAATCTAAATGTTAAATCTAAATGTTAAATCTAAATATAAATGTTGAATCTAAATGTTTCGGGTGAAACTAAATATTTAACTAATATGCAAATTCAGAATGCAGATAACCGGTTTTAACATTTAGATTTAACATTTAAATTTAACATTTAGATTTTATATTTAGATTTAGATGTAACATTTAGATTTATCGTTTAGATTTAACATTTAGATTTAGCATTTAGATTTAGATTTAACATTTAGATTTAACATTTAGATTTAGATTTAACATTTAGATTTAGATTTAACATTTAGATTTAACATTTAGATTTAGATTTAACATTTAGATATAACATTTAGATTTAACATTTAGATTTAACATTTAGATTTAACAATTAACATTTAGATTTAACAATTAACATTTAGATTTAACAATTAACATTTAGATTTAACATTTAGATTTAACAATTAACATTTAGATTTAACATTTAGATTTAACTATTTAAAATATCTCTAAGTTGATAAATATTGTTGTAAATGTGCTAAAAAAGTGACCGCCAAAAATTCATACCAGTTTTTTAAACATTGTTTGAAGCTAAATGTGTCAAAATGTTGCTGTTATTTTCAGCGTGAGTCGCTTTACAAACGGCGCCCCATATCAGTCATGACAGATGTGTGAAAAGTTAATTGAATGAAAACAATAGACTGAATTAAGCAGTTGAAAGATTAGGTACTAGACTGCAAGTATTTTATTTTTTATCACAATAACATCTCTTAACATTCACAAAAAAAATTTTTTCACATGACTAGTATTACAATATGCTTCATTAAATGCATAATTTTAGAGACTTCTTCCTCAAATTTGAAATGAAGCAGGACCACACTTATGGCTTCACTTAAGTTGTGGTTATAAGTTATTATACTACATTCACATAGTTATACATTTAAAAATATATTATTTGGGTTTTCTAGATATGTTTATGTGCATATTCAGAAAGACTTGCGAGCAGCAGCCCTTTTATTTGCTTCCTACACTATATGAATACAATTAGAATGTGGTTATATAGTTAGAATGTGGAAATTAAAGACACAGTGACATTTTACACATTTTACTTTATTTTAGACAGATTAGTTCTTACAAAATGAAAATAAAAGTGTGCAAAGACAAATAAATTACTAGAACAATAACATGAAAATATAAAATGTGAAAACAACAATATAAAAAAAAGTGTATTTTTCAGTAACCTTTCCAAGAGCTGTGCCAACACGTACAATATATAAAGTACAAGTGTGGTAGAGCAAATGCTTCATTCAAGCGGCTGGTCATTGTGGCTACTTCTTGAACGACTGGACAAACTGTCCAAGAACAGACAGAAACCCGGTCTGAAAGTCCCTCTGCTGCCGTCTGCTTTCTTCCGCTTCTGACTGGTGGAATGCCAGCTCTTGCCTCCTCATCTCTCCTCGGCCTGGCTATCCAGTAACAGCTGCATATATTGGTCAGGCTGTTCTTGTCCATGCTGCAGGACAGCCCGGTTAGCATCCTCCATGTCCCTCAGTGCATCAAAAAAGTCACAGTCCCTTTTCCTTTTCTCTAAGTAGAAAAATTGCACAGAAACACATGGAAATTAATACACAAGGCAACCATGAAACAATAGAAACCATCAATTAATTATTTAAAGTGTTTTCACTACAAATAATGAACAATTGTTTGCCCAGCTTGAACAATGCCCAGTGTGCAATTTTTATCATGGGCAATTTAAGTTTACAATTAAAAACAACAAAACCATTAAGGATTACACATACGTTTTTAAATATATACACTAAATCACCAACAGCAAAGTTTCTACGTGGTTTCCTCCATTTTTGTCGTTCCTGAAGCAGTGGAAGATACTCCCTGATCCACCTTTTCCAAAAAAGATCTGACAGATATTGGACTTGTCGCCATCTACGTCTGATATACAAATCACTTTCTTGAAAAAGTCCTGGTGGAAGAAGTGGTTTTGATCTTAACTGATATGGTTAGGCGTGAGAGCTTCCAAGGTGTTTGGATCATCAGAAAGCTTTGTGATAGGGCGGTCATTAAGAATAGCTTCAGCTTCACAAAGAATAGTGTGAAAGCTCTCATCATCCAAGCATTGTTGTCGAAGAGTAGACTACAACACTTTCTTTACAAGACGAATAAGCCTTTCCCACACGCCTCCATGATGGGATCCAGCAGGGGGATCAAATGTCCACTTTATTCCTTCTGATAGGAAAGTACACTGTAAAAAATATTTTTGCGATTTAGTTATTTCAACTAATTTTTTTCAGTAGAGATAACCAGGGGTGGACTGGGACAAAAAAGTGGCCCTGGACTTTCTGGCACATCCGCTCTGCAACACACCTCACCATAAACCCACCAGCTCATTATACACAGAGCAATCTTAAACCGAAGCTATTTATACAAAAATATGAATTATATTAATTGTTTTATTTAAATGCTTATCATACTGAATGACTTCTTTAGGTTATAATTTGTCTTTCCTGGTGCACATGGCAAATAGTATTTTTTATACAAATTTTGAATTCTCTTTTCCATACACTTAAGTTTAATATCACTAAGTTCAATACCTACCATAAAATCAGACCATATACAATGCTATGGTCTAGAGGACTTAGAATGTAGTGCAGAATGTGGACTGTTTTAGGGTGCCTTTCTAGTGGTTAAAGTATCTAGATATCTGTAATTTTATGGAATATAGCTCAAATACTGGAAGAGTTTAAAAATTATATGAAAAAAACAGCATATTAAAATGATTTCTGAAGGATCATATGACACTGACTGAAGTGTGGAATAATGATGCTGAAAAGTCAGCTTTTACAGGAATAAATTACATTTTACAATACATTCTCATAGAAAACAACTAGGCCTATTGGAAATTGTATTAATATGTTTTAATATTTGTGGTTTTACTGTATTTTTGATCAAATAAATTCAGCCTTCTTCTTTCAAAAACATTTTAAAAAGTCTTAATTATTTCAAACTTTTGATTACCAGTGTGTAAAATAATGCATGTGAACTAACTAGCAAATTATATATTTATTTTAATATATGACACTTTTCTACATAGGCTACTTGAATATGAAAGTTGCCAGTTTTACCATGTATGTGTAGTGTCACGGAGCGCACACCTGTCACTGAGTGCGCGTCTTCACCTCCCTCCGGTCTCACACGCTCCTTGTCACCGGAGTTCTAGAACTGCAATTCCCATCATTCCCCTCTGCTATCATTAGTTCCCAGCCCTGTCTGGTTGTCTATTCATTATCCTCACATCCACCTGTTTATCATTATCCACCCTTTATCTGGACTGCCTTGTTCTTTGTTCTTTGTGAAGTGTTGTTTTGCCACGCTGCATGTTGCGACGTGTTTCCTTTGTGGTTTACTTCTGAGATTCCTTGTTTCATCATCTGTATTAATAAAGTTCTGCAGATGGATCCGCTTGCCTCTACTTCGTCATTACAGATACAGGCTACGTAATTTTACTATATTTATTCTTCATATATATTTACGTAGGAATGAGCCGGCCCACATTGTCCAGCGACCCACCGGGTAATTGCCCAGTGTGCCAGATAGCCAGTCCGCCCCTGGAGATAACTAGATTGTCCAGACAACAAGGCATTTTAAGTTTTCTTGTCCTCAATTTGACTGAAAGTTAAGTGAACAAGTAGGCTATAATTGTTGTTTTAACTTAAAAACATAAGTTGAAACAACTGCTCTAGATTTTCTGCAGGCTTTACTCCAATTATACTTTAGCCTATTTCTTTAACTGCAGTAAACTAAACTTAATTTACTATGTACAGCTATAAAACACTCTTATTATATAGATATGAACACATTTATTTAACTTATTTATACATATCACACCATATAAACCTAAAATCCTAATTCAAGGAGTCAAGGAGTAAAGAGTTCAAGTTTTGTATTAACACCGCTAGTGAAAACAGCGCCATCTGGCAGAGAGTGTAGTTACGTACATCCAGGAAATGCACGTGCTGTGTGCGCGCGCGCGCCCCTAGGACTGACCTTTACTGTCTATGGGACTGACAGACCATTTCCTTTCACTCGCGATGCTGAGCAAACGAGTAGGGTTAACACAGAGACAGGCCCTGTTCCAGAATCAAATCACTGAGGTTGCTTCAGAAACTACTGAGGGTGCTCTAGTAAAGTGCAGATAGGCTAAGCAACGGCTCCACCATAGCAGTGTGTACAGTGAGAAATGTATGATTATTTATTTACAAGTCATTTACCAATAATTGGAATTTCAAAAATATTGTCTATTAATCTATTAGTCTGCCTTTACATTGCTTTAATGCGTTACTAGTCTTTTAACATATCTTCCTGGGAACCAGAAAAAAAGGTTTTGTGAATTCACATTTGTTTTTTCCCGGTCATTATTGTTTGGAGCATAAAAAACATATATATTTTTTTAAATTCCTATGTTATATGTTATATCCAATAGACCATATAGACAAACAATGGCATTTTTGTTTTCATTCACCAATACATTTTTATGCTTCAAGTTTTTTTTATCCAAACTTTGTATAAAGATGATTCTCAATGTTATGAAAGATACAGAATAATTTAATATACCAATTTACTTAATGCAATATGTGTGTAAACATGGCCATAAATGCCATTCCCATTCTAGGCAACACATCTATACACTGTATCTAATTTGCATATTAAAGAGTTTTGGGACAATATGTAAATGTAAAAAGACGTGTAATAATACTTTCATAAGAATGTCTTGTATTTCATAAGAATATCCATACTAAAAACTGTGTATGTTGTCAGAGAAATTCGCAAAATAATGTCCTCAACAGAGGCAAAACATCTTGGGTTATGTATGTAACCTCTGTTCCCTGAGAACAGGGAACGAGACGCTGTGTCGGAAAGACGCTACGGGGAATGATATACCAACGCCACCATGCTGAGGGGAGTGTCTGCCCACTGGCAGTGACAACTGTCAGCACAAGCAAATTCAACTGAAAAACCTGAGCCACTCCCCCTCCGGTCACACTGGGCTGACAGTGACAGCACTCCCTACGGTCATAGCCCAAGCTATACGCCTAAAGAGGAACCATAATGCAACTCCATGAGGTCCTATCCAGACTGCTCAAAGGCCTGGGACCAACTACTTCAACAGAAGGGGTCCCTTTAAGGGAATGTGGCTAGGGGACCTGAAGGAACCCCAGCCAAATCCCTACCCGGGGAACATATTCGCCCGAGTGCCACCAGGGAGGCCTGACCTGGTGCCCTAAGTGATTGGGCACTTCGGTTTGGCCAACCCTGTCTGTTCAGAAACAGATCCTCCGGATGGTGCCTCAGTGAGGCATCCAGACTAAGGGACTGAAAAACTGGCAGTCCCTCTTAGCCCGGATCTCAGAGACGGGTTATCCCAGAGAGCAACACTCAGCATAGTGCTTTACAACCCTTGCTAGCGAGGGGAGTCTAACTGCTCAAATCAAGGATCTATCAAGTACTTGTGTTTCAAAGTAATAAGGAGGCCGGACAGGCCTACGGATTGATCTAACAGGGAGGCCTCACGAGAGGCCTGCGACCGTCTGATCAGACTCAGGTGGCTGTGTGCTCATAGATGACCCTCAGTGAGGGGAGCACCTGAACCTGCCTGGCGGGTAACCACCAGCTGTAGGTCAAACTACCAAAGTCTCTACTCACAGAGAACTGGTAACAAAGAAGTGCCTAAACTTGGGAACTTTGCCCTCAAGGAGGCCCAGCGGGGCCTACCAACTGATAGCAATTTTCTCAGGGAGGCCTAGAGAGGCCTACCACCTGATAGCAATTTATGCCGGCTTCTAGAGCGTTCTAGCTCACCTTCAGGGAGGCCTGGTGAGGCCTACTACCTGCCAGTGATGCATGCTAATCCCAAGCAGCTGAGATCACCTCTAGGGCAGCCCGGTGCGGCCTACTGTCTGATAGCAATTCATGCTAACTGTCAAAGTGACCACAACCTGGGAGCTCACCCTCAGGGAGGCCTAGTAAGGCCTTCCACCTGATAGTCTGCTAGGCTAAATACCCAGATGCCGTACATCGGTACTCGCCTTCAGGGAGGCCTGGCTGAGGCCTACAACCTGATAGCCAGCAGGCTAAATACCCCAATGCCACACATCGGTACTCACCTTCAGGGAGGCCTGGTGAGGCCTTCCAACTGATAGCAAGCCTTCAGGGAGGCCTGGTGAGGCCTACCACCTGATAGCCTGCTAGGCTAAATACCCCAATGCCACACATCGGTACTCACCTTCAGGGAGGCCTGGTGAGGCCTTCCAACTGATAGCAAGCCTTCAGGGAGGCCTGGTGAGGCCCACCACCTAACAGCCTGCCAGGCTATTTAACCAGATGCCATACATCGGTACTTGCCTTCAGGGAGGCCTGGTGAGGCCTTCCACCTGACAGCCGGCCTTCAGTGAGGCCTGATGGGGCCTATAACCAGATAGCCAGCCAGGCTAGTTATCCCGATGCCATACATCGGTACTTGCCTTCAGGGAGGCCTGGTGAGGCCTACCACCCAATAGCAAGTCATGCTAGCTGCCCGAGCACCCTGCCTCGGAAGCTCACCTTCAAAAAGAAGCCTAGCGAGGCCTTCTATCTGATAGCAAGCCTTCTAGGGAGGCCTGGTGAGGCCTACCACCTGCTAGCATAAAATGCTAACCGTCAAGTGACTGAGACTCAGAGCACTCCTCCAGAGAGGCCTAGTGAGGCCTACTAACTGATAGCAATTATGAAAATTGTCAGAGTAACCAAAAGACCCTGGGGGCTCGTCTTCAAGGAGGCCTGGTGAGGCCTACCACCTGATAGCCAGTCAGGCTAGCCGTCCGGATGCCAAACATCGGCACTCACCTTCAAGGAGGCCTGATGAGGCCTACTACTTGATAGCAAGCCATGCTAGCTACTCAAATATCCAACTATGGAACTCGCCTTCAGGGAGGCCTGGTGAGGCCTACCACCTGGTAGCAAGTTTACAACTGACTGCTATGAAAACCTTGGCAGTTAGACTACTGGCTGACTAATAACTACCCATTGCACTGATGGGGACTCGTCCTCAGGGAGGCTTCGTAGAGCCTACTAGCTGGTAGCTGGTAAGTCTTCACAAAGCCAACGTCTCTGGGAAGCATATCACACCAATTCACACAAACTGGGGCCACCCACAGGAGGCCTCTAAAGGCTAGCTACCTGGTCGCAGTTGCTATGCGCCCAGACCTTAGAAAAACTGGCGAGCTCTGACCGAGCGACTCTCATATGAGAGGAGGCTGATAACACAGGGATGGTATATGGGCTCAAATTCACGTAGTGAACAGCCAGTGGTGATAGTGCCTCAGCAACGCACCTCCATCATCCCTACAGCCAAGGCCAACTAAGCCAACATACCCAACTGAAGCTCCAACTGCTCTAACCTGCGGTGGCTAAGGGAACTGGAGACACAAAGTAAAAACCCCAAGCGGTAGTAAGCACTCCATTCTCCCAGAAGGACGTCCTACCGCTTAGTACTCCGCTAACATTTTGGTGGAAATGAGCGGCGGCCTCAACATAACTTTCACCATGAGAGGAGGCCTAAGTTTACATGCATATGAACCACATGAGCGGTGGCCTGCCCCGCGATTCCTTAGAGGGGAAAGCCAACACACACTCACCTCCACAACCCAGAGCCTGGCGCTGTATTAAGCCACCTACAGGGGAAACTTCAGTTAACTTCCTCCTTCCTAACGGTTGACATAAAACCCATACTCTATACAGGGAACGAAGGTCTGTAAGAAATACATATTTTAGTGTTATGACACAAAATAGACCACTCTCACCTGCGGCGTGTAGAGCGAAGACTCACCACACCGTTCTCATATGACCTCGGTGTACTACCACCCTTGCATGCCTGAAAGAGGCGCTCTCACTGATCAAGCCAAGGCGGGCCGTCGAATATCCTTCCACCCAGCCCCAGGCCTGATGTAAGAAGCGCCTAGAGAAAAGCTTGAAAAACTAAGAGGGATCCTTCTTCCTCCGGGAGTCCCGCCTCTTTTGCGACCTACTCCTATGAGGGGGCGCACGAAAGGCAATACTGGCACTCTGGCCCTGTCTCCAGCCCTCGGGCCATGACGGGGCAGGCCCTCCCGCCTGCCTGGGCGCGGATCCCGATCTCAGCGGTACGCAGGTTAAACGCTGCCGAACGCGCCTTCGCCTCTCCAAACTTTCCCACCACCGCCCCAACGGAGGCGGCGGAAAAGTTTGAAAGGCGAAACCGGCGAATCAGCCGAGTCCGACCACAGATGTCTCGCCGCGGCCATCATCGCGCCAACGATCAACTGATCGCGGCAGCTGCTTTGTTTGGTGGCACGGAGAGCTAGACCTGTGGTGCGGCGCTGAGGTGCGGCCCTGATTGAGATCCCTCAGCAGATCTGCCTGGTATGCCTGAAACACCGCCATGGTGTGAAAAGCAGCACCAGCCTGACCTGCTGCCATGTATGCCCTGCCATTAAAGCACAATGTGGTTTTGAGAGGTTTAGATGGCAGAGTTGGAGCTTTCAGTGTTGATGCCCACCCATATGCGAGAAAGTCCGCAAACGTCCCATCAATCGGTAGCGTCAACACATACCCATATTCCCCTGTCCCCTCGACATCAGCGTTTTAACTTCGATGAATATTGGGCCGAATATGGATTCTTCCATGCCCTCTCGATCTCTGTAAGAAGATCAGGAAGGAATGGAAGGCTCATCTGAGCCGATGGTTTATGGCCAGAGAGAAATCGATCGTGCAATCTATCACAAGCGATCTCTCCTCTAATGCGCCAACATGGCAGCCTCAAGAAGAGAGCCAGATGAGAGCGGTGCAATCTCAGATTGAAAACCGCTCACACTTACACA
Source organism: Gobio gobio (assembly GCF_949357685.1). Lineage (NCBI taxonomy): Eukaryota > Metazoa > Chordata > Actinopteri > Cypriniformes > Gobionidae > Gobio > Gobio gobio. Next base: position 53,783,176 of record NC_137115.1, on the reverse strand, counting down.
CAAACAACTTCATATGAACTGATTGTGCATGCTCTTGATCCCAGGCAGTAAATACACACTCGTGTGTAAAATAATGAGTTTGTATTACCTTAACTCGTATAGCACTTCAGACAGAACAGTCCCTGAAGACGAAAAGCTGTGTATGTGTTGGCAAGGCGCCCTCATATGCCACCTGTCACGCTGAGGCGTTCCCCTGTAGCGTCTTTCCGACGCAGCGCGAGTTCCCTTTCGAAAGGGAACCTCTATTCTGGGTCTCAGGAGGATATTTCTGTCTCGTGCAGAGTGGCATTTATATTTAGATGTCACTTCCAAAACTTTGCTGCATTTGGCCGTCGGTCCTCTTAGCAATAATAGTTTTATTCCATGAATGACTGTAGCCTCGAAAGTGAGCCAAGCCAAGACCGCTACGATCACTAAAATGCTGTTGCTTTGTCAGTTCATCGCAATCTCACAAAGTTCCATTATAAAAATGAAGTCGTCAACAATAAATCTCTTACTTACATCGTGTCTTGACTTTGTTTGTTAATAAGAGGTTTCGTGAGCCTGCATTAATGCCGCCTTCACGTGGTATCAGAAATGTTATTCCGACTTCTGAAAAATCGTGATTACGAGCTCACTGCATTCAAGTTTCATTGCATTCAATGTGAGGGCGTTCATGTGCAATTTTACCTAGGAAACTCATATTTATGATAATCGTGAAGCACGTGAAGGCAGCATAACTCAGCACTGAATAAAAACTCTTTGCGTTTTGAGCGGTGAGATTCTGATCGCGTTCTAGAAATCAACAACTATATCTGTGATTGGCTACATTACTCACCGCTGCAAAAACCTTGCTGTAAATAGATGCATTTGAATTTACCAAATCTGTTTCGCCAATATTATTACAGTATCAACTGAGGGTGCTTTTGCTTGCATTTGGTAGAACCGGGCCTGCACCGAGATAAAACACTATCTCATTAACAGTATAAAGTTTATAACATTATATTGTTTTAGGATGGTATCTATGATGTGTGTGTGTCCGTGCGCACCTAAACTTTCCTCAAAGATATTTTCTTTGACTCACGGACGGTGCGGAGCAGATGAGGTAAACAGACGAGATAACTTTTTTTTACAGGGAAACCTAAAGTAAGTGTTTTATCTCATTTACCATTTGTTTTTTTTTTATAATGTATTGATTTATAGCAATATGTATATGCTGTGCGCGTTTAAACGAGCCAAAACTTTTCTCTCAGGGGAGTGAGGGGACATGACTTGCCGTTCAGTGCAGACATGGAGTTTACTTTTAACCAAGAGAACACAAAATAAGTGTTTGACCTCATCTACAAAGTGTATTTATGACGTTATATTGTTTTATAAATGATATTTTTTGTGCTGTGCGCTCCCAGAGCCGTTGAAATACAGAGTTGCAACATGCTTTGATCTTGCTGTCACTGGGTTCATGGAGCTCTCAACAACTCGCGCCGTCTATCTGTTCGAATCGTTGGAGGAGGATCAAACTTTTAAAATGTAATTTATTCCTGTGATCAAAGCTGAATTTATCATCATTACTCCAGTCTTCAGTGTCACATGATCCTTCACAAATCATTCTCATATGAGGATTTGCTGCTCAAGAAACATTTATGATTATTATCAATCTTGAAAACTTTAATATTTTTGTAGAAACTGATACATTTTTGACTAAATTGACGAATAGAAAGTTCAAAAGAACAGTGTTTATTTTAAATATAATCTTTTGTAACATCATAAATGTCTTTACTGTCACTTTTGATCGATTTAATGTGTTTCTTGCTAAATAAAAGTATTAATTTCTTCTATTTTTAAATCATACTGACCCAAAACTTTTGAACTCTTATGTCACACTTAAAGTCTGAATGTCATTGCATTAGATAACAAAATATCTAAGCATTTGTTATAAAGAAAGACAGCATTAAATGGCATAATCCTTTTCCTTTTTCTGCAGTAAATTGTTCATGGCAGGAAACGTCCAGGCCGCTGTCAACGCTTATAATCTGGCCATAAAACTCAACAGGAAGATCCCGGCTTTATTCTCTAATCGAGCGGCCTGTCATCTCAAACTGAGAAATCTTCACAAAGCCATTGAGGACAGCTCTCAGGTCAGTGTTTTCCTCTCTTAAATGACATGTTGCGGTTGTTTTCACACACGGCGGACTGATCCCTTCTCTCTCTCAGGCCCTTGAGTTGCTGACGCCTGCGGTCGCTGCAAACGCTGCGGCTCGACTGAAGGCTCATGTGAGGCGAGGAACAGCGTTCTGTGAGCTCCAGCTCTATGTGGAAGGTACGGGATCATATTCTGCTTTCATGCAAAACAGTCAGAAACATAGAGTTATCTATGTGTGTGAGAAATCTATCTGCACAAGTCCCTTTAAAACGAGTCATTTCACTGGTGGCCATCTTTGAAACACCTCTCGTGCATGAAAGTGCAGCTTCGGTCTCTTTGAATGTAGAAACAACATCAAATTCTCCAAAACTGTTCGCCAAGCTTACGATTAAATTTCATATTTGAAATTCCAATGAAATCTGACAACAACTGTCTCATAAATTTTGTTTCCAAACGCTCGAATCATGACTGCATTTTTCAGCCTTGACAAACTAATGCGCATGTGCAGTCCTTAGCGCACATCAACGATTGGCTCTTTCATTTAGAAGGCGGGGCTTATTCGCCAAATTGGGCCTTGCAATTTCTCCCATTCATAAGTAATCGGAGTGCACCGCCTTCCTATATACAAAGTTTTTGAATCACTTTAAGCAGCTAATATAAAAATATCTGGTGCTCTCTTTAGGATTGGAAAAAAAAATCTGATTTTAAAATGTGGCATCTGTTATGATTATGATATGTAGAGTCTGTTCAGTGCTGTTCAACGTTCAATAATATCAAAATCAATCAGCACATCCATCATTAATGAACAAAATGTCCATCACAGGTTTCATATATCAGAATACAACTTCACTTAATTGAATATTCACATCACCGGTTCCCCGGCCATTGCCCATAACCTAGTTACTTTTTCAATTCATGTTAATGATTTAAATTCAAATTAAATAAAATGTATAAATATTAACAATTCTGCATCCTTTTTGCAATTTCAATGCGAATGTAATTCAAACTCAGGAATCATGCGTTGTTCATTTCTGGAGTGGAGTTGTAGCATCTATCTATGTTATCTATCTACCTATCAATATCTATGATATTTTTTAGGTCTTCTGGACTACCAAGCGGCTTTAAAAATCGACCCACTAAATGAAGCCCTGCGAACTGATACAGACAAGATTCGTGAGGTCATACAGGGCACCAGGTCACCATCCAGCTCCTAAAAATACACAGACAACTAAAGGATTATGGGTGCAGCTGTAATCAATGCAGGAATGTGCATGAGCACACATCAACATGTTATGTTTATCTGTGGAATAAAAATATACAGCGGTTTTATAATTACTATATGTCTCAAATACAACATCATTTCTATGAACGAACCAATGTTTGTAAAGAGCTGCTCCCACAACTCATCTCTCCTCTTCCGCAGTGAAAACTGCAACACCGTTTCCAATCCTGGCTTCACTTTTCTCCTCATTTATTGGCCTAAATAAGAAAACTTTGAGCAGAAACTCACCTGCACAACTCATGAATCAAGTACATGATTTCTTCATGGGTTTCTCTACATACGACTATTGTACGTTAAAGTTACACTGTATGTAACGCTGACCTTCGGACGTTAGTGGTCTTCACTCCTTTTAAAGGGATGTACAGTATTTCTAAGTTGGCCACATTCAGTTCAGTTAATAGTAGAGCTGGTTAACACATCTCAGATTATATCACTGCACAATCTAACAGTGTATGGTGTGACTGCACTGGTGCATTATTACAGTAAACAGGGTCTGCATTGTGCAGTATTACTCATTCTTGTATAAGACAAGTGTGAGGGACGTCCGGATTGGTCGAGCTGCTTGATTATATTTGCATGGGCGTCACTGAAATCAAACTGCCACACCTGTAGAGCTTTAAAGTCCTCGAGTGTCTTTCACATCAAACCTCTTGACTGACAGTGTCACAGCAGCTGCGACCGCTCAACTTTTACAGGAAGACACAGGACATCACAAAGCCTATAAACGGTAAGGTTTTAATAATGTGCATGATCATTTATGACTGAAGCATAACTAGCTCAGTATTATACGATACATTCACAATGATTTGATGAAGGGTGTATAGTTACATACCTCAATGTCACTATCTGTGTATTTAATGCTCGTCAATTTAACATTTTACAATTGCCCTAAAGTAACAACACTGATGCAAACTGATCACTAGCACACTCGTTTCTATTTCCTGTTTTTCAACAGATGGCAGATTATCAAAGCTTAAACGAGAAAGTGGATGAAGAGTGGTGGGAGAGGGCATACCAGTTGTTTCTTGAAGATGATCCAATAGAAAAGATTCTGGGACATTCTCGATTATGTATGAAAGGAGATAATTGGGATACTTTTGGATTCAGCCGCAACACACCAGTTCCTCCTCCTGGGAAAGTCAATGATGTTTCTAAAAGAGCAATTTTGGTGGTGATTTTAAGATCAAGGACAAGATATGGGGATTGGAAGGATCTTCCGAAATCTTCTAAATCTGTACCAGATCTGGATGAAAATCGCAAGAAACTTATAAACTGTGTGACTGACCTGATCTATCAAGAGGACGGCAGCCCGAGACTGTTTGATGAATAGACTGAACACTATTGACCGATGAATTAAATGTAATTTTCATCACTATAATGGTGTGTAGGGTAACTCTGTTGCATGTTTTAATTGAAATTGGGATACATTGACTTGCCATTTACAAATACTTTATTTGCCTTTTATTTTTCATATTACATCCATCAGTTAATCAATTATATGTAGTTAATTTACTTTCATTTGTATCCATACAAGTCAACTGTATGTAAATTTGATGATGCAAATTTGTCCATATAATGATCACTTCTATTGATTTATTAAAATTGATTTATACTCAAGATGAAGGTCTTGTTTTTGTTGGTATCTTCAATTATATATGATTAATATGGGTGCAATAAACATCCACTCAAAAAGGTGAATGTAGTTTTATTGGGAAGATGATTAGTAAAAGACAAAAAAGAATAAGAATAAATAATTTCTTCTGCCTAACAGTCTTTGTGGTTTCATATTAAAAGCATCAGTGCTCGAAGTGGCTTATCACATGTTGTAGACTGTTCATTAATTCTATACATTGTGCGTTCTGAGCTTTTATAAGCTGTACGAGCTGAATGGATCATTTATCTGCACAATATGACTGAAGCATAGTATTAATATTGGTATTCATTTAAATTTTTTACATAGACCTAAGGGGTGCGCATATTTTTGTGAGTGGCAGCATTGCCTTTGACCAATCATTGAACAGGTTATTGATCACTGTAAGGAGATGAGGAGATCACTATAAAGTTTGTGTACTAAATAGCAGGAGCGGACTTAGGATAAAAAGTGGCCCTGGACTTTCTGGCACAGAGCAGCCCATCACAACCGGTCCGCAACAAAACACACCATAAACCAGTTCATGTGCACAGAGCACTTTTTAACAACACTTACTAACATAAAAATACCACACAATACAGAAATATAAATGCTATTTACATTTTTTTTAATTGAAATGCTTATCATTAACATTAATGAATGCCTGGCATACTTCTTACATTATAATTGGTCTTTCCTGGTGTACAATACCATAAAATCATATCACACAATGCTCTTGTATGGTCTAGAACAGCTAGAATGCAGGATGTGGACTGTTTTTATTCTAGTGCTTATAGTATCTGTCCTTTCAGGAGCTTGACATCTCCTGTCATTTTATGGAATAGAGCTCCAATTGTGGAAAAGAGTGTAAAAATTCTTATGATGATGAAAAAAATAGTAAAACATTATAAACTAACCCTATTGTGAAATATTATAAAGTATTGTAAAAATTGAAACAAAATGATAGTGGACACTGAAAATTCAGCTTTGATCACAGAAATAAATAAGGCCTACATTTAAAAAAATATACATGTAAAATAAAAGTTATTTTAAAATGTAATGTATCATTACAAAAGTGTTTTACTGTATTTAAATAAATTCAGCCTTCTTCTGTCACAAACATTTAAAAAGTCTTAATTATTTCAAACTTTTGACCACCGCTATATATAAAATAATGCATGTGAACTAATTAGCAAATTATATTTTATTAATAGGCTATAAATAAAGGCTATGACACTTCCTAATCAAGGGAAAGTGAAATTTGTCAGATTTACCATGCTCTGGTGGATAAAGTACTTGAAAGCCATACTTGAGTAAAAGTGTAGATATCTTACCAGAAAATGACATAGAAAATGACAGAAAATGGTAGAAGTTAGTAACTGTTTAGAATATTACTTTTACTAGAGTAAAGGCTTTAACGTATGTGATATTTATTGTAGGCCTACTTAAGTATTAAAAGTAAAAATTCAAGTAAATGCAAAATACAAAAAGAGCAAAAAGAATAAATAAAAAAATTGTTCTATACTCATTTGAGTAGCAAGATTGTGTTCAAACTCTTTCATTTTGATTTATTTTAATTAAAAAATATATATATATTTTTAAATATAAAAATACTAATATATTAATTATATCTTGATTATTCATGTTAATTCCTAGTACAGTAACTAATGTAAGAGACAACATTAAAATGTTAAAATGTATTAGTAAATATTGAAATTAACAATAACAATACCAACACTGTTATTAACCTTATTTAATGTTACTTGTAAAGTGTTACCAATTCATTGAAACACATTGAAATTATACAAATATGTATATTATATATGTATACTTTCAAATTTTATTTGTTTCTATTTTAAAACACTTGATAAATATCCAATCAAAATGTGTTACAGTAAAAAAAAAAATTTCTGTCGGCTGCATGATAAGGATACAGTTTAAATATGCAATTTCGATGGATAACGAATGTATAAAAGCAAACAAATGGATATAAACTAATGCAAATAGATGTTAACAATTGTGAGATTAAACAAAATTAAGGTCAGATTTGCGTGTGTTCTTGTCACATTGTTTTAACCGTTTGAGGTACTACTAATGTTCCTCTCAGCCTCGATGGCAAACAAACTGTTTGCTGCTGTTCTCCACTCATGCAGCATCGTCAACATACGAAATGATGTTTTATTAATGTAGTTCGGGAGAAACACGTCAAATAAGCCACTCTCAAGTGTCACCAGCTGTCTACAATCAGTAATAAACAAATACCCTAGTATCACCAGCTGTCTACAATCAGTAATCAACATATCTACCCAATCAGCATGAAGGCAAGCCATATATTTTCACAGTCAAACTCACCTATGGATTCGCCACAGTCTTCAGAACAGGTTTTGCCTAACAGCCGCCATGTCAGAGATTGAACTCTTCCTGTCTGATGACGAATCTCTCTACTGCCAGGATTTTTCGTCAAATCCAGCGACCCCAAGGAGCGCCAATACACCATCAGGTGCCGGCGCAGAGTCTCCAGCTCCGGGGCGTGGTCGCCAACCGATCCGCTCCGCTATTCATACTCCAGAGCGACAAAAACAGCGCTCACCTCCACCGACGAGACGCACACCTTTTTCCTCTTCCTCATCCTCATCCTCATCCTACTCCCTGGCACAGCCAACCATTCCCGCAATCGGGAAATGGACAGTGCTGGGTCTAAGGCAAGCTTTGACCAACGCGGACATCCATTACCCTAGACGGATGAATAAAACCAAATTATACCAACTATACACTAACCTTCAGTCAACGTGCGCCCCCTTTAAACCTACATCTCCCTCTAAGGTCTCCAACAAAGCGACAAACAAAACCAACAAAGGTAAAAAATCACGTACCTCCCAAATCCAGTGTTCCTCCACAGCGAGACCAGACCACCGCCGATCTTCGGGTAGGGGCAGTGCGCCTTCAGCGAGCCTGGGACGAGATCCCGCCACCGCCAGACCAACACCTTCTCTGCCTTCTGCTCAGCACCACTCAGTGGGTTTTTCCAACGCTGTTCCGCCTCGTTCGGAACTACCGGCTGATTGCAACTATCAACTTCCCCCTAGCTTGAGGCTGCCTCCGCTAGCAGGGCAGGCGCAACTTGCAGCTACCATCCCAAATCCTCTCCATTGTTCATGGCCTGTGTCTCCTGAGGTGAGGCTGCCTCCGCTTGAATTGTGGGCCCGGACAACTTTCCCCTCTCCTTCCCCTCTGGCTAACTTTTTTCCCCAGCTGGGGCCTACAGCAAACCCTAGCGTGAGGATGCCTCCGCTAGGAGCACAGACCTAGTCTTATGTTCCACCTCAGCTTTCTCTCTCCTTATCAGTCGCTTCCCAAGCTGCAGGGGCCGATGCAAACGCAAGACCACCTCCGTTTTCTACGTTGGCCCTGGGTTATCTTCCCCAAAATGTGCTTCCTCAGGTAAAATCACCATTCTCTCTGTTTACAGCAACCCAGATGCCCATACCTCCAAACGCCATCGCTTCGGAACCGCCCCCTGTCGCCAGCAACATCCGAGCGCAGATCCTATCAGAAATCCAGACAGCTGGCTCCAGAAACGGACCCCAACCCAACGCCAGTACCTCACTATTCAGAATTAATCTTCCCGTAAACCACTCCTTGAGACCTCTGCTCGATGCTTCTCTCGATTAAATTTTCCAAGCCTTTTCCCCCAGAACTCTCCAATCATATCTAACAGCTTGGAAATGTTTTAAAATCTTTCATTTAATTTTTAACCTATCCTTCCCGGATTTTTCTCTGCTCTCAATTACGTAATTTGTCTCCTACCTCAACACAGCCAAAAACCTCCAAGTTGGTTCCATTAAAGGCTACTTAAGTGGAATCAAATTTTTCCACAAATTAATTTTCGGCTCACCCTCTCCTGCTTTAACAAACTCACAGGCATTACTGCTTATTAAAGGCATCCAAAAGACCCATCCTACCCACCCAGACGCTAGACAACTCCTAACGTTAGACCTACTCACCAAATGCATCCGTACCCTCCGCCTAGGCTACCATTCTATGAACACAGCTCGCACATTGGACGCAATGTTCATTTTGGCTTTTTTCGGGTTTCTCAGATGCCCTGGACTCGCCATTACCTCTAATTTTAACCCAAAAATTCACCCCACCCTTTCAGATTTATCCTTAGTAGATGACGAAACTATCTCCTACTTTATCAAACAGAGTAAGACAGACCAGTCCAAAAAAGGTCATTTTATATATATTTTCAACCTCCATCCAACCTTACCAAACCCTCAAATCCTAGTAAAGACCCTTTAGACCCACTTTTTGCAAACGATTCAAACCAACCAGTCACGCGCTTTTGGTTTCAAAAACATCTAAAATGAGTCCTGACACAATCTGGCATCCCAGCTGAACAGTTTTCAGGCCACTCTTTTCGCATAGGCGCTGCAACCACAGCCTCCCAAAAAGGACTCTCACAGCAACAGATTCAAGCTCTTGGTCGCTGGTCACCCGAAGCTTTCAAAAGCTACATTAGATCAAACCGCTTCCACATCAAAAAAGCACACCAAACCCTTATCAGCTAAACCAACTCTAACTCGTTTGATTACCGGCGGGGCTTACCCATTCGATCGCTGTAAGTATTGAACTCCCGTCATATGGTGCGAGAGCCCTCCCAATCAAAAATAATAGCTAAATACACCTCATCATCATCAGCGGGGCTTACCCGTCCGATTGCAGCGAGTATTGAACTCCCGTCGGATGCCACAAAAGCCTTCCCAATCTAATAGCTAATTATACACCTCATCATCAGCGGGGCTTACCCGTCTGATCGCAGCGAGTATTGAACTCCCGTCGGATGCCGCAAAAGCCTTCCCAATCTAATAGCTAATTATACACCTCATCATCAGCCGGGCTTACCCATCCGATCGCAGCGAGTATTGAACTCCCGTCGGATGCCGCAAAAGCCTTCCCAATCTAATAGCTAATTATACACCTCATCATCAGCGGGGCTTACCCGTCCGATCGCAGCGAGTATTGAACTCCCGTTGGATGCCGCAAAAACCTTCCCAATCTAATAGCTAATTATACACCTCATCATCAGCCTGGCTTACCCGTCCGATCGCAGCGAGTATTGAACTCCCGTCGGATGCCGCAAAAGCCTTCCCAATCTAATAGCTAATTATACACCTCATCATCAGCGGGGCTTACCCGTCCGATCGCAGCGAGTATTGAACTCCCGTCGGATGCCGCAAAAGCCTTCCCAATCTAATAGCTAATTATACACCTCATCATCAGCGGGGCTTACCCGTCCGATCGCAGCGAGTATTGAAATCCCGTCAGATGCCGCAAAAGCCTTCCCAATCTAATAGCTAAATATACACCTCATCATCAGCGGGGCTTACCCGTCCGATCGCAGCGAGTATTGAACTCCCGTCGGATGCCGCAAAAGCCTTCCCAATATAATAGCTAATTATACACCTCATCATCAGCGGGCTTACCCGTCTGATCGCAGCGAGTATTGAACTCCCGTCGGATGCCGCAAAAGCCTTCCCAATCTAATAGCTAATTATACACCTCATCATCAGCCGGGCTTACCCATCCGATCGCAGCGAGTATTGAACTCCCGTCGGATGCCGCAAAAGCCTTCCCAATCTAATAGCTAATTATACACCTCATCATCAGCGGGGCTTACCCGTCCGATCGCAGCGAGTATTGAACTCCCGTTGGATGCCGCAAAAACCTTCCCAATCTAATAGCTAATTATACACCTCATCATCAGCCTGGCTTACCCGTCCGATCGCAGCGAGTATTGAACTCCCGTCGGATGCCGCAAAAGCCTTCCCAATCTAATAGCTAATTATACACCTCATCATCAGCGGGGCTTACCCGTCCGATCGCAGCGAGTATTGAACTCCCGTCGGATGCCGCAAAAGCCTTCCCAATCTAATAGCTAATTATACACCTCATCATCAGCGGGGCTTACCCGTCCGATCGCAGCGAGTATTGAAATCCCGTCAGATGCCGCAAAAGCCTTCCCAATCTAATAGCTAAATATACACCTCATCATCAGCGGGGCTTACCCGTCCGATCGCAGCGAGTATTGAACTCCCGTCGGATGCCGCAAAAGCCTTCCCAATATAATAGCTAATTATACACCTCATCATCAGCGGGGCTTACCCGTCTGATCGCAGCGAGTATTGAAATCCCGTCGGATGCCGCAAAAGCCTTCCCAATCTAATAGCTAAATATACAACTCATCATCAGCGGGGCTTACCCGTCCGATCGCAGCGAGTATTGAACTCCCGTCGGATGCCGCAAAAGCCTTCCCAATCTAATAGCTAAATATACAACTCATCATCAGCGGGGCTTACCCGTCTGATCGCAGCGAGTATTGAACTCCCGTCGGATGCCGCAAAAGCCTTCCCAATCTAATAGCTAATTATACACCTCATCATCAGCGGGGCTTACCCGTCCGATCGCAGCGAGTATTGAAATCCCGTCGGATGCCGCAAAAGCCTTCCCAATCTAATAGCTAAATATACAACTCATCATCAGCGGGGCTTACCCGTCCGATCGCAGCGAGTATTGAACTCCCGTCGGATGCCGCAAAAGCCTTCCCAATATAATAGCTAATTATACACCTCATCATGAGCAGGGCTTACCCGTCCGATCGCAGCGAGTATTGAAATCCCGTCGGATGCCGCACAAGCCTTCCCAATCTAATAGCTAAATATACAACTCATCATCAGCGGGGCTTACCCGTCCGATCGCAACGAGTATTGAACTCCTGTTGGACGCCGCAAAAGCCTTCACATTCTGAAATAATAACTAGATATACACCTCGTCAGCGGGGCTTATCAGTCCGATCGCAGCGAGTATTGAACTCCCGTTGGACGCCACAAAAGCCTTCACATTCTGAAATAATAACTAGACATACGTATACCTCTACATCAGCGGGGCTTACCCGTCCGATCGCAGCGAGTATTGAACTCCCATTGGATGCTGCAAAAGCTTTTCCAATCTAAAATAATTACTAGACTTACACCTCATTGTCAGTGGTGACTTACCCATCCGAGCAGTGAGTATTAAACTGTTGGGGTAACAGCTTAGGACCCAGGACCAGTAGTGAAAAATGAAGACCAAGAGTCAGGAGTTAGATTAATTAAAGAAAAATTTACTGAAGAATAGTTTGCAGTTTCATCAGCAGTAGCCAGCTCAAGAGGAGTTCGTAGGCCGCACTCCCTCTAACAGTCTCCCCGCCTCCGTCTAACGTACATACAATTTTCTGAACAGTTATACTGTTTTCAAGGTCTAGACACGTCATTACTGCCATGTGGAATGATTCTGATTGGTTCTAACAATATGCAATGTAAGCAACTTTCCACACGTAGACAGATAGGAGCATATATCTCTAAAAATGCGTAGACTCGATGTCGCCCAGGCCCAGATTAGTCCCCAGTGACCTCGGAGGTCATAGAAAAGACGCCTCCAGGTCTAGAATCGCCTGCCGAAAGGACCATCTCCAATACTGGATCTGCACAGAATCATGAAACGCACACACACAATGCTCCAAAGAATAGCAGTTTCCTCAAGGTTGGGAACATCTTAACTAACTATCAACAAAGCACTTCTCCAAAACATGCTGATACTTACTCTAGTTCAGAAGTGACTTTATTCTATTCTATTAAGACAGAAAAGTATATCAAAGAGGTACATTTCTCTGAGTCCTCAAAGAGTCCCATAGCCAGTGATGGGAATAATGGCGTTACAGATAAACAGCGTTACTAACGGAATAATTTTTTTCAGTAACGAGTAATCAAACGAATTACTGTTTCTCCCGTTACAACGCCGTTAGCGTTACTGAGGAAAAAAAATGCGGCGTTAGTCGCGTTACTATAATTGAGCTCACTGAAGCGCTTTTCATCCGAACAGGCTCTCTGTCAGTCGGACCTGCAACGTGTGTGTGTGTGCGTGTGCGCGTGCACCAGCCATGCGTGTTGGGGGTGGGTGCAGTGGTACACATAACTGATGATGATTGGTGGGTGGGAGACTAGGTTGAAGTTGATAGGTTGAGTTCACACCTATTTTTTTCATGGCCTATGGTTCACACACACACACACACACACACACACACACACACACACACACACACACACACACACACACACCTATGACGCACACGCATATGCACATTCAGCGATTGTCCAACGACTTCAAAGGTAGCTTTCACAAACTGGAAGTATAAGCGCAACTTTTCCCTCGTTGAGGTGAAAGGTAAGAATATTTATGTAACGTGCAACTGACTCAAGAAAGAGTCTCTCCACGCCGGTGGCAAGTGATTCTGAAGGGCCTCACATCATCATATGCCACAAAATTAGTGGCTAAAAACCCAGGTGATAACGTGAGCTCCACTACCAAAGGAAAGTATAGTACTGATAATATTTACACAATATTTACACTATAGTAGGCCTACTGATAATATTTACAATAATGCATTGAATTTGATAGGTGTCTCACATTGTCCCACAGCAACATTACAATAGTGTACATTAATGTACAATGTTTTATAATAATAATTTATTCTATTTAGTGTCCAATTCATTCATTTAACATATCTAATATTGGGGGCATCCAAGTTATTTGACATATTTGAACATTTAAAAAAAAAAAAGTAACAGTAATTACTTTCCCTGGTAATTAGTTACTTTTATAATGATGTAACTCAGTTACTAACTCAGTTACTATTTGTAAGAAGTAACTAGTAACTATAACTAATTACTTTTTTAAAGTAACGTGCCCAACTCTGCCCATAGCTGTAACATAGGTGACCCCGGGGGTCACTTTAGGAAGACATACAGTTAACACATGCTGAGCCCTTCTCACTCCCTGGGGTGTTATTACACACACCAAGGACAGTTGCCTGTCAGCACGTCTTGACACAGACATCAGAGCAGCACCTAAAGAATGTGGATCCAAAATCACACAGCAAATATAAAGAACCGATTTATCAAATGTAGGAAATGGTTATAACTTGATTATCATTGATTCTTATTTTAATATTGAACATAAAATCATTCTTGAAGGATATGGGTCTGATGAAGAGGCAAGTGATGTTTGTCTTGACCCTTGACCCTTCAGAACTTCCACTGGATATAAAACGAAACCTCCCGATCCAGCAATCAGCTGTCTCCTCGCAAACACCGCAACATCAGCCTCATCGGTTATATATTTTTGGGGGGTACAGTTCTTGGCTGCTGTCCAAAGCTAACTTTGCATTTTTGGGGGATACTCTGCGTTCAGGCCAATTACCAAGCTCAGAGCCTTCTCCCCGGACAGCACGCCAAATACGTTCACCAAATTAATCTATCCGACTTATTTGTAGGTGTGACCTCGTGAAATTATGTTTTATTAACGTAGTTCGGGAGAAACACGTCAAATAAGCTACTCTCAAGTGTCACCAGCTGTCTACAATCAGTAATCAACATATCTACCCAATCAGCATGAAGGCAAGCCATACATAATCACAGTCAAACTCACCTATGGATTCGCTACAGTCTTCAGAATCCCTCCACCACCCCGTCTCCTCTCACTTACTAGGATACTTCCTATAGCCTACCTGGGGGGATACTCTGCGTTCGGGCCAATTACCAAGCTCAGAGCCCTCTCCCTGGACAGCACGCCAAATATGTTTACCAAATTAATCTATCTGACTTATTTGTAAGTGTGAACTCGTGAATTACTTTATAGTGATATGAAAGCATGTATTATAGCTGTATAACATACCGTTTTGTTGTCTATGTTTTGAATCCGTTTTTGAAGAGCCCCCCCAGCCTCACGTCACGTTTCAAAACCATAGACCGTAAAAAATATGGACGGCGCGTCTTCATTTGCTTCCGGCGAAGTAAGTGAAGCATCCGGAGGTCTGAATACGGCGCTGACATCGTGCGCAGATTTGGGACCTGAGTCTGCGGTAGAGAGCAGGAAGTAGAGGCGTGATATCAAAAGCCCGCCCACACTCTCACAGATGCAGAACAATTAATTACATTGGTGTGAAATAAACAGTTATGGAAATGTAGAAATTAAAGCTAAAGCTCCGCTCTCCTCCTGAAAATCCTGAAAAAAGTCAGTTGGTGCCTCAGTGACTACTTCACTCAGAGAAGCCGTCAATCTCAGCTGTCAATCATGACGTCACACCCCCCGTTTTTATAGCATCAAATAACTAACTAAAACGTCTCGGTTACGTATGGTAACCCTCGTTTCCTGAAGGAGGGAACAGAGACGTACGTCGGACGTCACCGACGAATTGGGATCACTTCAGCCCCTATCAGCTTCGAGATATAGAGAACAGGCCAATGGGCCATTGGCGTGCAAGATTTGCATCTCGCGCTCCGCCCCGCACTGCGGGTATAAACAGGAATCGAGAGCAGCGCACTATTGTTTTTCACTGAGGAGCCGAACTAGTGACTCAGCCATGCAGTGATGGTACAGCAACTGTGGCGACGGGACGTATGTCTCCGTTCCCTCCTTCAGGGAACGAGGGTTACCATACGTAACTGAGACGTTCCCTTTCAGTTGGTCACATTCGACGTACGTCACCGACGAAGTGGGATCCCTTTGGAAAACGCCACAGTTACTACCACTTCCAGCGCCCAGCGAAGAGCCCCTCAGACCCTGTCTGTTCTGGGTGGGAAAACTCATGCAGGGAGAGTCACACTGCTGTTCCGCAAGAGCCACTCAGCAGACTATTGGGTAATGCTGGGAAGCGTGCCCGGAAGGGCCGCTGCAGAAGCCACATCATGGCCGGAGGGAGTTACCATGTGGAGAATACATGTATGGACTGGCCTTACATGTATTCTCCACATGTTGCACTGGGCAGTGCAACATACGGAAGTCCCAGGGCTTGCCCCGGCCAATTACGGCGGGAGAACAACACCGTACTGGGACGGCAGAGGAGCTCTGCCGAGGGAAAGACACGAGCTCGCCGAAGGGAGCTGTACCGTGGAAGAATACACATATGGGACCGCCGTGGGGGTCACAACATATGGAACCCAGCCTAACACAAGTGCATACGAGTGTTAAACCTGGCGTCGGATGCTCCGCCACATCACACGGGAAGCACAAGGGAAGCTACCGGCTCTACACCTAGGCTATCGAATCTAGCGAACGTGTTAGGTGTCACCCAGCCCGCAGCTCTACAAATATCTGTCAGCGAGGCGCTACGAGCCACCGCCGAGGAAGAAGTAACCCCTCTTAACCCGAGCGGGCAGGGCACGTCTTGGGTTTCATACGCCAAGACGATGGCATCTAGGGTTGGGAATCGTGAGAAATTTTCCGGTTCCGGTTCTGGTTCCGGTTCTGCCTAACGATTCCGGTTCCGATTCCGGTTCCATTAAAATTATTAAACAAATAGTGGTAAAGGAAAAAGGCACAATACGCAACTCAAACAATCCATTTTGTGTTTATTACTTGCTCTAAAATTAATTTACAGGTTGGCAATGTCAAAAAAGTCCTGTACTGTACATATATTACAGTATTAATTAAGCCATTCTTGCAACACATTTTTTTTCAAATGAACACCTCTGAAATTGTCTTATTACATTTTATCTCTCTGTCTCTGAATAAAACAAAGTTATAAATTATATTTATTAGTTATATTTATTAATTAATTGTATATTAATTTAATAGTAATTCAGTTATTCAGTGAACTTGTAAATAATAAATTGCAATTCAGCATTACAAAGGTAATTGTGCCTAAACGCTTACCTAAACCATGGTGACTCAACGGTTGACAAATATATATTCAACGGTTGACAAATATATATATATATATATATAGGCCTTTCACTATAAATCTGGTATAAGCCCTGTGGCACTCTGTGCTGTAGCAAATGTTTTGTCAAATTGCTAGTGCAGCCTCCTTAGCATGTTATTAACTTTTCACATGTGTTACATTTTGCTTCATTATCATTCATTCTTTGGAAATGAATCCATACTTGTGACTTTCTCTTCGCCATGCTGGTGGTCAACGAGAAAATATCTGACGCAAAACCGTAAATGTGTAGCGCGAGGGCTTTCAGTGCTGAACTGCGTTGCACTCCTGGAAGCGGCAGGCAACGTAATTAATATTAATGATGAGGTGAGCCAGGGTTGCCAGGTTTTCACAACAAAACCTGCACAATTGCTACTCAAAACTAGTCCAAAACAAGCCCAATCGCGTTTCAGGGGGGCTTCTCCAGTAAAATTCGCATTTCCGGGGCTAAATATCACATAATTGGGGTCGCTTCAACCCGCGGACATGAAACACAGCCCGCGGCAACAGTGGAAAACGGGAAAGCGGGAAAACCATGGACTTGGCAACACTGGCTGTCACTCGCTATTAAAGGATACGCTTCCAGTGCTTTGCACACACATTGCACCAGAACCGTTTTCGGAACCGAAGCTTAGGAATTTCGCGCGGTTCTGGTATTTTTCAAAAATCAGTTTCGGTTCTGCATAAGAACCAGTTCTCGGTTCCCAACCCTAATGGCATCCACTATCCAGTGGGCCATCCTCTGCTTGGAGATAGCATTTCCCTTCTGCTGTCCTCCGTAACAGATGAAGAGCTGCTCTGAGGTCCTGAAGCTTTGCGTTCTGTCGATGTAAGTCCGCAGGGCGCGGACCGGACAGAGAAAAGCTAGGGCTGGGTCTGCCTCCTCCGAAGGCAGCGCTTGCAGGTTCACCACCTGGTCCCAGAAGGGAGTGGTGGGAACCTTTGGCACGTATCCAGGCCGGGGTCTCAGGATTACATGAGAGTTACCAGGCACGATTCGTCGACCGAAAATGCCTGCAGGTCCCCTACCCTCTTGTTGGAGGCCAATGCAGTCAGGAGTACTGTCTTCAGAGACAGAACTTTTAACTCAGCTGACTGCAAAGGCTCAAGGGGCGGTTAGCACCAGAGTTAAGTCCCAAGAGGGTATAGAGGGAGGGCGAGTCGGATATAGTCTCCTCGCCCCCCTCAGGAACCTGACGATCAGAACATGCTTACCTAACGACTTTCCATCTACCATCACATGATTAGCGGCGATAGCGGCAACATAAACTTTGAGGGTGGAGGGAGACAGCCTTCGCACCAACCCGTCTTGTAGGAAGGAAAGCACCGAACTGATCAAACATCTTCGGGGGTCTTCTCGGCGAGAAGAGCACCGATCAACGAACAGGTTTCACTTCAACGCATAGAGCCGTCTCATAGAGGGAGCTCTAGCGGAAGTGATGGTGTCTACACTGTCTTGTGGTAGGCCCCCTAGAACCTCTGCGTCCCGTCCAGGGACCAGACATGGAGTTTCCAGAGGTCTGGACGTGGGTGCCAGAGGGTGCCCCGTCTCTGAGTCAGGCGGTCCTTCCTCAGAGGAATGGGCCAAGGAGGTGCTGTTGCGAGGAGCACTAGTTCCGGGAACCAAGTCCGGTTGGGCCAATACAGGGCAACCAAGTGTCTGTACAAGAAGGCTCACTGGGGAAAACGCATATTTGCGTAGGCCCCGGGGCCAGCTGTGTGCCAGAGCATCCGAGCCGAGGGTCCCCTCGGTCAGGGAATAAAACAACTGGCAGTGGGTCGTGTCCGGGGCAGCAAACAGGTCTACCTGTGCGGTCCTGAAGTGACTCCAGATCAGCTGAACCACCTCGGCTGCACGATTGAGCAGGCCCGGAATGTGAATGTCATGAAGCGACCTCAGATGCTTCTGACTCCAGAGGAGGAGGAGATGGCGGGCGAGTTGTGACATGCGACGGGAGCGTAGACCACCCTGTTTTCTTTGACATACCCAACGGCATACCGTGCTGTCCGTACTGACCAGAACATGCTTGCCTCTGAGCGGCTCCTTGAAGCGGCTGAGTGCAAGACGAACTGCTAACAACTCCAGGCTATTGATATGCCATTGCAGTTGAGGCCGGTCCACAGACACGAAACTGCAAGCCCGTTGTACGTGGCACCCCAGTCTGTGGATGAGGCATCCGTGGAGATAACAGCATGACTGGACACTTGTTCTAGAGGCACTCTTGGCCGTAAAAATGAAGGGTCCCACCACGGGCTGAAGGTTTGGCGGCATCTCGGCGTCACTTGGACACGGAGGGTTCCGCTGTGCAACGCCCATCTCGGGACTCGGTTGTGTAGCCAGCGTTGAAGCGGTCTCATATGAAGCAATCCAAGTGGCGTTACTGCGGCTGCGGATGCCATATGCCCCAGGAGCCTCTGAAAATGTTTCAGTGGTACCGCTGTCCTGCATTTGAACGAGTTCAAGCGGTTCAACACAGACTGGATGCGCTCCTCAGTGAGGCGCGCTGTCAGACCGACCGAGTCCAGCTCCGTACAGAGAAAAGAGATCCTCTGCGTGGTGCAGAGTTTGCTCTTTTCTCCCTTGACCTGAAACCCCAACCGGCTGAGGTGCCCCATGCTCTCTCATAGAGGTGGAAAGATTAACAAAATATTCTACTCAAGTAAAAGTACTATTACTTCAATTAAATTTTACTTAAGTAGAAGTAAAAGTACTTGCCTAAAAATGTACTCAAGTAAAAGTAAAAAGTAGGTCATTTAAAATGTACTCAGAGTAAAAGTTACTGAGTTACTTTTTTAACAGCGGGGTGGGGAACTCTCCCGTGTAGGGTTGTGGTAGAATGAGATTTTCACGATATAAAAACAGTTTTCACAGCATCACGGTATTAATTATTTAATAAATAAACTGTATTATTAAATGATGGTTATTATTATCACCAGTTAAAACGGCATTAAATTAATGAAAACTTTTTTTTTTTTTTTTGGTTGAACAAATGCTTTATTATAACAAACTTGAAACCACATTTTTAAATTTTATTTTTTTAACATTTCAATAAAACATGTCTAATGAACTAAATAAATTATTATAAATTAGATTAACAACTTTAAGAATAATAGAGTCCTAAGAAATTTTTCTTTTTATGATTTAATACAAATACATTCAGGGGCGTAGCCATCTTTTCAGAAGTGAGGGGGACAGAAATGTCAGGTGTAATACCAGTTTTTTTCTGACCTTTGTCTAATTGACAGATTTAATTGATGTCATCTCTTGCTTTTAATTCAGTAAGATATCAAATACACTGCTGAACAATAACCACTAATATCTATAATGTTTTCCCTATATGTTATGCCAATTTTATGATTGGTTTATGTACTTGTGCATTAAGTCCCCTTGGATTTTAAGCTTTGTAAAAAAAAAAAAAAAAATCACTGAATAAGGCAGAAAATATACAGTACCTATCAAAAGTTTGGAAACATTACAATTGTTAAATGTTTTTGAAAGAAGTCTTCTGCTCACCAAGGCTGCATTTATTTAATAAAAAATGCAGTAAAAAAATAATACAGTGAAATATTATCCCAATGTAAAGCAGCTGTGTGAATATATAGTAAAAAAGAAAAAAATCTTTGTTTATTTATTCCTGTGATCAAAACTGAATTTATCATCATTACTCCAGTCTTCAGTGTCACATGATCTTTCAGAAATCATTCTAATATGTTCATTTGATGCTCAAGAAACATTTATGATTATTATCAATGTTGAAAACAGTTGTGCTGCTTAATTTTTGTGGAAATTATGAAACTATTCAAACATTTGTGGTAAGATAAAAAAAGAGAGAAATTAATACTTTTATTCATCAAACATGCATTACATTGATCAAGTGGCATTTATAATATAACAAAAGATTTATACATGCTTTATTCAATACAAATAAATGCTGTTCATTTAACTTTCTATTAATTAAAAAATCCTGAAAAATAAAATGCATCATGATTTCCACAGCTCTTTTCAACAATGATTATAATCATAAATGTTTAAAAGTAAGAGCGGTGCGACTAGACGCCGGTTCGAATCCCGCACAGAGTGGGTTGACTAGGACCGGTGCGACCCGGTAAAAGTGCGGGGGACGAATGTACGTTTTATGACATGTCCCCCCCGTGCCCCGCATAATCTACGCCCATGAAAACGGTGGTAATCAAATACTTATCCTTTCATTTTTTTGGGCAAAGTGCTGCTGTTTTACTAAATTAAACCATGGATTTAAAAATATATTCTTAAATAATGTTTAAATTATGTAATATTATTATTGTTGTTAGTTATTATTATTATTATTTTGACAAGTATTCTATAGGCCTACAATAGTAATAGATTTCTGTCACAATTTCATCTAGTTAAACCGTTTATTTTGACGGGTTTTAGTGAGGACATTTCAGGGAAGATCTGTTTCAGAGTGTATTTGATAATGGCTTTTAATCAAATAAAATTATGAAAATGTTCATTAGGGGGTCTCAGATCAGCTCTGGAAATGTTCATACTGTATGATCATGCCCAAATATGTTTTTTGAGACATTAAACACCACGAGCATCGCGTAAGCTACTTAAGTATGTAGGCTAGTAGACGAAACGGCGCTGCTCATTCACACAGATCATATATTCATATAGCAGTGTTTTGAGCTTTAAATTCACAGACCATGTCGCGATTTGATTTATTGTACAGCTCTACTGTCGATGTATTCATTCATCCATCAGTTTGCGTGTTTTACGTGACATCTGCGTTATACTGTAATTCCGGGATTCCCTCTGCATCACAGAAAACATTCGGCCTTAAGTTATAAACGTACCTTTATGTACACAGAGGGATGGTGTTCCCGATCATGTTCTATGTGTTTCCTCCTGTGCATCAAACATTTTTTTTGCTAATTTGATATCCTCCAGGACAACACCCGGCTATTTTATATCTATATCCAAAGCTTTTCCATACCATCCAGGGGTTCACGACGGCGTTTCGCTTTCAGCTGGGTCTGACGTCTGTCCGTCCGTCTCCATCTTTTTGTGATTTTTGCGTTCGTTCTCCCGCCTTCAATTCAATGCAGTCGTTTCCGGATCGCGTTTTCCCCCCTTTGTATTATTTATTTTTACTCAGTAACTATGTGGTTTAAAATTTAGCGAAGTACAATACTTCGAACAAAACATACTTAAGTAAAAGTAAAATTACAGATTTTTAAAACTACTTAAAAAAGTAGAAGTACGCAGAAAAACTACTCAATTACAGTAACGCGAGTAAATGTAATTCGTTACTTTCCACCTCTGCTCTCTCATGGGAGCAATGGCCGCCTCCGCGACTTTCGTGAAGACACGGGGCGACAGGGGCAGCCCAAAGGGTAAGACTCTATACTGATGTGCCCGTCCCTCGAACGCAATGCGTAGGAATGGTCTGCGTCGAGGGAAAACCGAGTCATGAAAGTACAGGTCCTTCAGGTCGATCGCTGCTAACCAATCTTGGGGACGGATGCACCTGAAGATGCGTTTCTGCGTTTAGCATTCTGAACAGCATTTCTTTAAGGGACCGATTCAAGAATTGCAGATCCAAGTTCGGCTATAACCCGCCGCTTTCTTGGGTACAATGAAGTACGGGTTGTAGAAGCCGGTCTTCATATCGGCTGGAGGGACCGGCTCTATCGCGTACTTCGCCAGTAGGACTGCGATTTCCGCCTGGAGCACAGGGGCGTCCTCCTTCGACACGGAGGTGAAGTGAACGTTCCTGAACTTGGGGGAGCGCCAGGCGAACTGAATCGCACAGGCGAGTCTTATGGTACGGACGAGCCGAGGAGATGGGCTGGGAAGCACTATCCAGGCTCCCAGTGACCGTGCAAGCAAACCAACAGCACCACAGACGTACTCGCAGTGGGGCAGCGTAGCGGCGTGCAGGGACCCGACTCGGACGGCATGGTAGCGGCCCAAAGTGGGGTCTGAGTGTGCTGTGCAACACTACCTGCTTCCGCTGAGGGGGTGTGCGAGTGTGAGAAGGCCGCTTATGTGCATCCCCACAGCCAGCACCCCCTGCTGGCGATTTGGAGAGGCACACGAGGGTGACAACGCATGGGAGTGTCGTACACCGGCAAGCGCACTCTCCAATTGAAGGAGGGGCTGAGCGTGGCAAGGCATTGTGGCATCACACACGGCCTGCCTCACCTCCTTCCTCAGCGGGGAACAAGAGCGGCGAGGCATAGCGTCGCACACTGTTGTCCTCGCACCGCTGAGAAGAGGGGAATGGGAGTGGCAAGGCTTTGTAGCGTCACACACACTGCCATTCTCACTCTCTTGTGGGGGGGGAAATGAGAGTGGCGAGGCTTTGTAGCGTCACACGCTGACATTCCTGAACTCCCGAGACCCAGAGGTATTGGAACTGCTCTTAAGAATTTGGGTATCACTGGCTGTTTTTAACACCAGTGGCAGAACAGAATTACCAATGGTTTTCCCCCGTCCCTCCTCCGGGGAAAGAGCAGCTCCTGACCAAATCCGGGTCAATGGTGTTTCTGGACAAGGGTGGACATCGTCTGGCCAAGGGCCAGCGCTGTGCGCAGCTCAACCTTGGCTCAGAACGTCTCGGTTACGGATGTAACCCTCGTTCCCTGAGGAGGGAACGGAGACGTAACGTTAGTGACTAACGAATGGGGGTTTCGCTTAGAAGCCTATTATCTTCGAGCTTTAAGAAAACGCCCAATGGCGTGCCAATGCCATGGGGCATGCGGAATTTGCATACGTAACTCCGCCTCACCATGTGAGTATAAAAGGAAGTACGTGGCAATATCGCATTATGTTACCTGCTTGAGGAGCCAAGACTGAAATCCTGCGTTCCAGGTAGCACAGCTGATGTGGCAACGGGACGTTACGTCTCCGTTCCCTCCTCCGTTCCCTCCCTCCTTTCGTTCAGTCACTACGACGTAACGTTAGTGACTAACGAATGGGGGTCCCAATATAATCCCGCCACTCAGCTGTCTTCCAGTGCCCTGCGTAAGTGTGAGTACCCTGTCGTAAGACTAGTACGGACGAAGGACTCCCACTTATCACAGGAATACCAAGGTACACTGGGAAGCATATCCCAGTGAGGGAATGCGAAGATGCCTACCCGTGGGGAGGACTTAAGAGTACACATATGACCCGCTAAGGGCTGCATATGGGAAAACTCAAGGGTACCAGCCGAAGGTGGATTTTTAACCCTAGGGGTGGCGGGGACACGCCAAGGGAAGAAACCCGCTCACTGCGGAGGCTTAAGGTGAAATACACGTGTGTGGACCGCCGGAGGGGAACCATGCACACTGGGCACCTGGCCGGACACGAGGGTCTGGGCTCGCTAGAGGGCAGACACACAGGTATCGGCGTAAGCAGTGCTGGAGGAACTCAGGGCTCTCGGGGAGCTCACCTGAGGAAAATATCGCACGTATCCAGTCCGAGGAGTGGAGTGGCGAGCAAGCGAAGACACCTGAGCCTGGTCCATTACCGGCCCCTCGGGGGCGAGTACATAGTCGGACACTGGCTCCACTCGGAGATTGTAGAATCTGGCGAATGAGTTAGGTGTCGCCCAGCCTGCAGCTCTGCAGATGTCTGTTAGCGAGGCGCCATGCGCTAAAGCCCAAGAGGAGGCGACACTCCGAGTGGAGTGTGCCTTCACACCAAGGGGACATGGTCGACCTTGCTGCTGGTAAGCCAAAACAATGGTGTCCACTATCCAGTGAGACAGCCTTTGCTTTGAGAGAGCACTTCCCTTCCGCTCTCCACCATAACAGACAAAGAGCTGGACTGAGGTCCTGAAACACTGCGTCATGTCTACGTAGGCGCGGAGAGCGCGTACTGGACAGAGCAGTGCCAAGGCTGGGTCTGCCTCCTCCAAAGGCAGCGCTTGCAGGTTCACCACCTGGTCTTTGAACGGAGTGGTGGGAACCTTGGGCACATATCCAGGCCGGGGTCTCAGGTTCACGTGAGAGTTAGCCGGCCCGAACTCCAGGCACGCTTCGTCAACCGAAAATGCCTGCAGGTCCCCGACCCTCTTAACGGAGGCCAATGCGGTCAGCAGAGCCGTCTTCATCGACAGGAACTTAATATCAACCGACCGCAAAGGCTCAAAAGGAGGCCTCTGCAGAGCACTTAGAACTACTGAGAGGTCCCAAGAGGGTACGAGAGGAGAGCGAGGAGGATTCAGTCTCCTCGCCCCCCTCAGGAACCTGATGACCAGGTCGTGCTGACTTACCTTTTTGTTCTCCAAGAGATCGTGGTGGGCAGATATTGCGGCCACATAAACTTTGAGGGTGGAGGAAGACAGCCTTCGCTCCAACCCCTCTTGGAGGAATGAGAGCACGGACCCGATCGGGCATTTCCAGGGGTCTTCTTGGCGGGAAGAGCACTAGGTGACGAAGAGGTTCCACTTCAACGCATAGGCATGCCGAGTGGACTCTGCCCTAGCGGAAGTGATGGTGGCGACCACCGTAGGTGACAGGCCACTCAAACCTGCCACGTCCCGTCCAGGAGCCACACGTGGAGGTTCCACAAGTCGGGACGCGGGTGCCAAAGGCTGCCCCGTCTCTGAGTAAGGACTTTTTTCTTTTGGTCCGATCTCAGAGGAATAGGCCAGGGAGGGGCTGTCTCAAGGAGTATGAGTTTGAGGAACCAGGTCCGGCCGTGCCAGTACGGGGCGACCAAAAGGACCTGCTCCTTGTCCTCCCTGATCTTGCACAAGAGCTGACAGGGCAAAGTTGCTCTTTCCCCAGTTGACCCGAAGGCCCAGACGGGCTAAGTGGTGAAGAACCAGATCTCTGTGTCCGCAAACCTGCTCTCGAGAGTGACTCATTATGAGCCAGTCGTCAAGGAAATTCAGGATGCGAACCCCGTGCTGCCTGAGGGGCGCAAGGGCTGCCTCGACAATCTTCGTAAAGATGCGAGGGGACAGAGATAGCCCGAATGGGAGGACCACGTACTGACATGCCCGCCCCTCGAAAGCAAACCGTAGGAACGGTCTGGGTCGAGGTAGGAGGAGACATGGAAGTAGGCGTCCTTCAGGTTGATCGCTGCAAACCAATCGACCGGACGAAAGCATTCGAAAAGGCGTTTGGCTGTCAACATCTTGAACGGAAACCTGTGTAGGTAACGGCGGCGAGCGGACCGAGGCGACTGACCCGGCGGCTGGGTGCAGCAGCTGGCCGCCGGGGCAGTACGTGTTACAGCCTCAGTCTGCTCTGGAGCGGCCGAGAACCGTTGGGCGCAGTTCTCAGCCGCGCCGCCGAAGAGGCCAGCCTGGGATATGGGTGAGTTGAGGAGGCGGGCCCGCTCAACGTCCACCACATCACCAGGTAAGGCCAGGTGTTCTCCCGGACCACAGCTGTGGACATCGCCCGACCCAGGGAGCGTGTGGCCACCTTCACCGCCCGGGGGCGGGATCAGTTGTGCCACGCAGCTCATTGAAGAGCCCTGGGTCGGCTCCACCCTTGTGCATGTGCAAAGGGGCGGCGGCCTGCCCGTAGCTCTGCAGGACCACGCCACCGAAGTAGACGAGCCCACAGGCTTTGGGAGGGTGCTTAGGACAGCCACACCACGCCACGTCAAAGCCCTCTGTGGACACCGTAGTGCGCAACAGAGAGTTCAACAGTGGGGGGGAGGGGGCCCCAGTGTACCCTAGGCCGCGGCCCCATCAAGGGCAGAGAAGGCGGAGGAGGCCACCAAACGGTCGCGGGAAGCACGGGGACTTCCGGGACCGCGTGATCTCCTCATGCACCTCGGGAGCGAAAGGCATTGAGGGCGGGGCCCAACAGCTGTCGGGTGCCGCCCCCAAAAACCAATCGCGCAACCACGAGCACTCGCGACTGGGCGGAGTTCCACACCAGCGCGAGACTCGCAGCTGCCCGAGATAACATGGCTGTCAACTTTAGGTCGGATCAGGCAGCGCTGACACACCCGGAGGCGGAGCACAACCTAATCGTCATCCCCAAAGGACTCCAGCCCACCTTGGGATGCGGCGATCGACATCTCACTGCTATCCGGAGCGTGAACTGAACGAACGAGGCGTCAGAGACGGGCCGCTGTTTCAGTCCAACACTCGCGGGAAGCGATGTGCGAGAGGGGGCGAAGGCCAAAGTACCATCTCACTCGGGGACTGTAGATTGGGGTGTGGCAGAGGGGACTCTCTCACCTCACGGAGATCATTGAGTCTCGACCGCGACATCGCAATGGTCACGTTCCCGCAATGGAAACATGACACATCCGCAAACACTGCCCGAACATGCTGAAGCCCAAACACGTTGAGCATTGCATGCGTCCATAGACAACAGTGGAAATCGATCGCACCCGGAAGTGCACGGGCGAGCCGTCTTGAAAAAGACGTGCCACGCGCAAGCTCTTTTTGTGAGAGGAAACCTCGCAGTCGATGCCGAAGCGCCCAGGGAAACACACACCAGCCGTCTAGCAGACCACTGCGCAGATCAGCAGGCAGGAAGTATGCGATCACTGGAACGCGCCGTCACACCAACACCGACTGGAAAGCCGCTCGTCTCGAAGAGGCTGACAGAGTCTCAGAAGGCTTGTGAGGAGTGAAGAGGTAGGTACTCTTGGCTCCGAAAGCAGAAACATAATGCGATGTTGCCACGTACTTCCTTTTATACTCACATGGTGAGGCGGAGTTACGTATGCAAATTCCGCATGCCCCATAGCATTGGCACGCCATTGGGCGTTTTCTTAAAGCTTGAAGATAATAGGCTTCTAAACGAAACCCCCATTCGTTAGTCACTAACGTTACGTCGTAGTGACTGAACGAAAGGGAACTAGCCTCGTGCACAAAGAGCGCAGGGCGGAGGTGGCCTGCCAGTGGCACTGCCACCCCACCGATGAGGGTAGTGAGAAGAGGAAAACTTTATGCAGATTATGGCCTTTTTGGTGTTCCATATTTTGTCACCAAATAGTCCCACAATGACAAAGCCTTCCAATGCACATCCGGGAAAAGGCAAGGGACGGGCAAGGCGATTTATGCGTTGCACCACGCCTTAGCCACCCGGGAAAGCATGGCTGTCAAGTATGAATCTGATTCAGCATGAGCGCCCACTATTATAGTGGGAATCTCAGCATCACCATTTCCAACACATAACAGCCCTCTCTCTGATGCAGCAATTGACATCTGTCCTCTGCTAGAGCCCCAAATGAAATGCTAGATCCTTTTTTTTTTTTACCCTCTGGAGTCTGAGCTCTTTTGGGGCCCTTTAGAAGTTTTGACATGCTCTGACATTTGTGTTTTTTTCAGTTGCTTATAAACACATTAATGGCAAAAGTGTAATTACACTGTATTCAGCACAAACTGGGCTACCATAATATGTGAGCAACATTTTTGTATTTGTATTTTGTATTTTTGAGAGAAAAATGTTTATGCACGGATTTTGAAAAAACATAAAAAATTTGTTTTAAAATTAAGGCCTCAAAACACACAATAGATATGTGTTCACAACACTTTTGACTCCATCTTGTATTTCCATAGAGTTTTTTCTTTAAACTGATGTGAGAATCATTGAGCCTACTTATTCACATAAAACAATACACTGATTTAAAATTTGTTTAACAGTTTCTCTTCTCAAAGCCAAAATGCGAGGAGGCGTGATATCTAATGAATAATGACGAGATAGCACCTGAGATAACAAAGGACTCGCATTAATGAGCTGCATAATGAAAGAGCTTCAGGTAAGTCTGTGACAGAGAGCAACAGGGCAAAGGAAATATATATTTTTTGTAGTTTATTATATTTGGAATGTAATCAACAAAGGCCTATTATATTTTAAATGATTAGAAGATTTGACTACACTGCAAAAAATGCTCTTCTTATTTGGTATTTTTTCTTGTTTCCAGTCCAAATATTTAAAATTCTTAAATCAAGATTAATTTACTAGGTAAGTACAAATTTCTGGGCAGAAAATCAAAAAAATTCATAAAAAAACTCTTCATACTGGCAGCCGGAGGGCGCTCCGTGCACATGTTTTCCATATAGATAGAAGAGGATATCTTCTTCGTGAGTGCTATATATGGACTACTTGTGCACGGAGCGCCCTCCGGCTGCCAGTATGAAGAGTTTTTTTTATGAATGAGAGCATGACGCTCGTATTACTATTGTAATAAACCTCGTAGAAATCCCTGCACGTATGTCACAGAATCTCAATAACAACCAGTTGTCTTGGAATTATTATTTTATTTCCAGAAGAACAATCAAGTTAATAATATAGGCACAGGTAACGTTCAATACGCAGGGGGGGATAAGAAACACGGGGCAACCCGCAATACACCACATCAATTCATCGGCACACCGTGAGTTTCATGCTCCATGCATCAAATGTCTCATACTCAAAACAGCACGTCAGCCTACAGTACACAGCATAAAGTGAATAATTCAGGCGGGTGTCTCCGTTAACTATTCCCCGACATCCCTCCCACACCTGCTGCTGTCATACAATCAACAGTACAAATACTACATGAATGAATCAATGTGAAGGTAATGAATGAATTAAAACACTTCCCTCTCCCAAAGGCGAGGAGACCCATCCGTAGATGGTTAGGAGTGTCATACAGTATCGTTGGCAAGGGAGCGCACATCCACGATGAGGCCGCACTTGAATCAGCAGTTCGTTGAAAGTCCGGCGGGCAAAGTTAGTGGCCTGGCAGGAGCAGTTTATAGGCACCAACAGAGCCGTGTTCCGAGGGATTGGTGACACTAAAGTAAATTCCCCCCTCTAACTCCACTCTCTCACACAAGGTCAACTACCTGACTATCTGTCTTCATCTCCGGAGAGCCTATTGCCCCCGGGACACAATTAAGCGTACCCCACAAGTCACCACCTCCTGAAAAACACACACGCTCTCCACTGCACCCCTTTTTAAAATCTCTCTGTGCGCTCCTCCACAGGTGGATGCAATCAAAGTCATGTGATCACCCCGTGACTACACTACACTATTCCCCCTCTAATTCAGAAGAACTCGTCCTCGAGTCGAGGTGATAATCTTTAGCCCACACTGGTAACTTCCTCTGTTGTGGATGTCGAGCCATCTCCGCAGAAGAAGTTAAGGCATTTCGCATAGGACCTCCATCATCAGCAGCCGATTCAGACACTGACCCAGGACTATACTCCAAAATTGGCTCTGGCTGCTGCACTGAAGGAACTGATGACCCAAGTTGGAGATGTCCACCCTTCTCTCCCAAGGAACAAGATTGTCCCTCTGTATCATCTTGTCTCTCAGGTACGACAGGGGGCGTTCGTTGAAGGGTCGGCTGATCGACCAATCGCTGTACCGGCGGTTGTTCAGACTCATTGCTTCCCTCCTGTCTCTCTGAAAAAGATTGAGAAACATAAGGTTTTAAGCGATTGTAATGAACCACTACAGTAACACCACTGTCGACTGACTGTAACTGATACAGTACATCAGACAGTCCCTCAACCACCTTGAAGGGACCCTTGTAATTTCTCTGCAATTTAAAACAAACTCCTTTCTTCCGAGCCTTGTTTCAAACCCAGACTAGCTCTCCAACCGAATAATACTGTACCTGGGCCCGAAAATCAAAATACTTTTTCTGCTGAGAAGAAGCCTGTAACTGGTGTTGCTGTACTGCCCCCACCACAGTGGACAAAGTCTCAGACATACGCTGCACAAATACACTTGGAGATTCGAAAGCCTCCTCCAAGTTTACAATCAACATAACATTCACGGGCAATACCATCTCCCTCCCAAACACAACTTTATGCAGGGTAAAGCCAGTAGTGGCGTGGACACTACTACGATATGCCATCATCAAATAAGGTAACAATGAATCCCAATTCTGTTGGTTCTTATCCACAAAAAGTGCCAGCATAGAAAGCAAGGTCCTATTAAAACGCTCAATGAGCCCATCTGACTGAGGGTGGTAAGGAGTGGTACGCGTTTTATTGATCTCTAATAACCGGCATAGTTCCTGAAAAAGAGAAGACTCAAAATTTCGGCCTTGATCAGAATGCAGGCTCCGAGGGACACCATAACGGCAAACCCACTGCTCAACTAAAACTCTTGCAACTGATCGCGCTTCTTGATTGGGCAATGCAAACGCTTCGGTCCACTTAGAAAAATAATCTCCCACAACCAAAATATAGCGATTTTTATCCATGGTTTCTGG
This sequence comes from Gobio gobio, assembly GCF_949357685.1. NCBI lineage: Eukaryota > Metazoa > Chordata > Actinopteri > Cypriniformes > Gobionidae > Gobio > Gobio gobio. The sequence continues at coordinate 53,752,189 of NC_137115.1, read as the reverse complement.
AAGCGGACCCAAAATATCCAGAGCAACACGCTCATATGGGCGAGACATAACAGAAGGACATAACAGAGCCTTAGGGTTGAGAGCTGGAAGCTTCCTTGAGGCACAATATGAGCACTCTGTACACCACCTCCTCACATCCGCAAACCACCCTGGCCAATAAAAACGATCTTTAACTTTGGCTTGTAGTTTTTGCACCCCTAAATGGCAACCAGTGACAGCATTATGCAACATAGCCAAGACTTTCGGAACCAAACACTTCGAAAGTACAACCTGTACCTTATCAGCAGCATCAGAATTATGTGGAGGGACCCGCACCAACAACTGATCCTGTATCCGAAGCTGATCCCATACTATTGCAAATTTGTGCAACTCTGGATGGTTTCCTACTTCCCCACGCTCCTCTAATGGCTTAGTTAGCAGCTGTAGCAATTTACACAGCTCAGCATCCTCCCTCTGCAACCTAACCAAGTCATCTTCCGGCCTTTCTCCCAGTAGAGACTCCACACTTGGTTTAGTGACTTGCACTACTCTCACAGGATCTCAATAACAACCAGTTGTCTTGGAATTATTATTTTATTTCCAGAAGAACAATCAAGTTAATAATATAGGCACAGGTAACGTTCAATACGCAGGCGGGGAAAAGAAACACGGGGCAACCCGAATACACCACATCAATTCATTGGCACACCGTGAGTTTCATGCTCCATGCATCAAATGTCTCATACTCAAAACAGCACGTCAGCCTACAGTAAACAGCATAAAGTGAATAATTCAGGCGGGTGTCTCCGTTAACTATTCCCCGACATCCCTCCCACACCTGCTGCTGTCATACAATCAACAGTACAAATACTACATGAATGAATCAATGTGAAGGTAATGAATGAATTAAAACACTTCCCTCTCCCAAAGGCGAGGAGACCCATCCGTAGATGGTTAGGAGTGTCATACAATATCGTTGGCAAAGGAGCGCACATCCACGATGAGGCCGCACTTGAATCAGCAGTTCATTGAAAGTCCGGCGGGCAAAGTTAGTGGCCTGGCAGGAGCAGTTTATAGGCACCAACAGAGCCGTGTTCCGAGGGATTGGTGACACTAAAGTAAATTCCCCCCCCTAACTCCACTCTCTCTCACAAGGTCAACTACCTGACTATCTGTCTTCATCTCCGGAGAGCCTATTGCCCCCGGGAGACAATTAAGCGTACCCCACAAGTCACCACCTCCTGAAAAACACACACGCTCTCCACTGCACCCCTTTTTAAAATCTCTCTGTGCGCTCCTCCACAGGTGGATGCAATCAAAGTCATGTGATCACCCCGTGACTACACTGCACTATCTTTAGAAGGTACCGACGGTTTTCATATTCATAACTCCTGACACATATTAACAAATTACGGTCACTATATGTCTTTGAGAATAAAACAGAGGTCAAAAATGGAAGCTTGAGTCTTAGATCTTTTAAATGATGTATAGTTTGTCTAGGTAATTACTTACATCAGACAGTAATTTTGAGCTAATTTAAACAAAGAAAGCTTCAGTGCGCCCTCGTGCACGATGTGTTTGTTTGAGCTGATGTGTGTGTGGGCGTCGCCTCAGTATTTAAATCTCTATAGAGTGCCGAAGTTATGATGTCACTTTGTAGGCCAAAACGCGGAAGTGAGTTAGCATTTTAGCCCTTCCGGTTCCCTCGCCCTAAAGTCTATGGGTTTTTTGAATGGGTTTTTGCTAAATCGCCTGAAATAAGGTCTGAGGTTAACAAAGCCTCTAAATATTTTCACGTTTTGATCTATGACATAAATCACATTAGTTAAAACCTGCTTGTGATTTTTTTAAACTTTATTGTGTCTTAAAAACGGTGGTTGCTAACAAGTTGCTAAAAGGGACTACATCCTTTGTGACTTTTTTTTTGATGACTTTAGACGTCATCGTGACAAACAGGCAATCTCTCACTAGCCCGCGTTTCCGCCTTATGAAGAACTTATGTGGCGTGAATAAATCGCGCTATTCGCGCAAAGTTGGATGCTTGAACATTTGGAGTTTACTCTCTTCACATGTTCGTCTCGTTGAGAAATGGCTGACATGGGCTGTGTTTACACGTCTTTTTGTGTTAAAATCTACTGTTAATGTGTGACAAAACGTAGTTTTAAGACTTTTTCAGTCGATAATGTAGTTGTTTAAAGCTCAAATCTGTGGTTTATTTATAAGAAGAGTGCCTATTTTAACATTTTATCTGGTGTTTTAGGAGTTGTGAGCTCCAGTGGGTCAGCGGCGCTCCGCGCCTGTTTACCTGGCGAGAGTAGACTTTCCTCGGCCAGTCCTTCTGCCGTCTGCCGCTGGCTCTGATGTCTCTGTGGCGTCTCCAGCTATAATTCGTCTTGTGGAGATTTAACGGCCATATTTGCTCTCATGCCAAATTTGCTCTCTATAATTTGTTCCCTGGCAAATCGTTTAGGCTGAGGGCAAAGTGAAGTTTCATTACTTGTTTATTTTTAGGCTATAACTGTACGTTACCGTTCTAAGTTAGCCGACTAGCATTGACTTTGAATGTTTTGTAAGAGTCGGTTTTGGTGCTAAGACAAAAGCTGAGATACACACCTCAGCAATTGAACAATAAAAGTCACTAATCTTGAGGAAAAGATCTCACAGAAACTGTGACAACACCCTGACAAACATTCCTCCCCCCTCCCCATTTTGCCCTCTCCTTGTCCTGGTTTCAAGTCACCAAATGCAGATATATCAGTGATGATGTATTTTGTAAATCTATTGTTTTATCCCTTTCATGTTTGATGTCTTTTTAAAGGTCTCAGTGCGTATGGTAAAATGGTCTCAATTTCGCTGCAGTCACTGGTAGTATTAGAAAGATTGGAAAACTAATGAGAATTCAGTTCTCCTTTGAGTAGTCTCTTCAAAGATATCTGATCCACTCCCCCAAAACCAGGTGGGGGTGTTGCAAATATTTACAGCCCTTTTGTTCTAGTTGGAGTATTTAAGGTTGGATGTTCTAACTCTCTGGGGGAATATTCTGCAATCAGACCCCCCGTGCAAACTGCATGTAGATGTGCCAGACATGATGACTCTTTTAAATTATTTTCATATTGCTTTGCAATTGTGTTTTATGTTTTTACGCTGATCAGTTGTGTACCATGGATTCTTGTTTACTTATTTACTTTTCCGGTCTGGCCAAAATAAATGTTAATCTTGATTTATTCTGTATCTTTCTGAAATCATTATTTTATTCATGTCCATGCGGGGTGTGTAGGGGTTACCGCAGATCTCTCTGCCAGGGCAGGCCATACTGGGAACTCCATAGCGGGAGCATTGAGCCATGCATGAGGGAAAACCTGATTTCTGACCTGCCACTGTTATTATAAGTTGCAGTTTCCGTGACTATCACTAAAATTACATGTTTTATTATGAGTGCACATGTGTGACTCACTTAGAGGTAAGATAGTTCACCCTGCAATCCTCTGTAATATCAGAACTGACTAATCTGTGACCGTTAGAGCAAGCGAAATCCGGACGCTTAGCCTATTTGAGACTCCGGGTCCCATGGAGGATATTAATATTTGAAAATAAGTGATACTACGAAAAATCAACGATCTAAATTAAATCGCAACTAATCGTAAAATCAGCTGATAAACTCTAAATGTAGCACACTTTATGGAGTCACTTAGAATTGGAGTCAGATAAAATTATTAAGGGAGTCAGATTTAAAATGAGATATCAATAAATTAATAGAACTTCACCGAAAGGCTGAAAAGGCTTACACGCAGAATTCCTTTTGACCAAGTCATTAGTTTTCGGTTTTTGGGCTAATGGATGGAAATTTACAGTTTGACTGAATTGTTTGCTTTATTTAATGTATAGCTTATTATACATTTTACTTATACTTTTGTATTATTGATCATACATAAACTTGCATTTAACAAAAAGAGACTGGTTTGTGTTTCATGTCATTTAATGTTATCACAGTGATAATCATATTGTCTGAAAAAACATGAACAAAAGATAAATCTCAGAGAGGCACGCATAAACAAAATTAGTTTCTAACATTTTTGGAAAAAACGAATGGGCAATATTTCTCATGAAAAAGGGGATAAGTGTTCATACACAGCGCAGATCATAATGAGCGAGCGTGTTTTTTAAATAAAGTTTGAGGAAGCTTGATGATGACGTTGATCCGCGACCATGGTGTGCTGTAGTCCGTTTATAGCCTACCGTTAGCATTTTATATCTGACGGCTTTATTTAAGCTTCAAAATGTATACATTTTGGATTAATTTGTAAAGATTATCTTGATAGACAAAACGTGTAAGGGTCATAACTCTTTGTTGAACACTCTATAGAGTGCCAAAGTTATGACGTCACTTTGTAGGCCAACCCGGAAGTTAGCGGCGCATGGGTTCCCTCGATCGAAAAGCCATGCATTTTCCCCATAGACTTTTGGAAAATCGCAAAAAATAAGATCTGTGTTCAACAAAGAGTTATGACCCTTACACGTTTTGTCTATCAAGATAATCTTTACAAGTTAATCCAAAATGTATACATTTTGAAGCCTAAATAAAGCCGTCAGATATAAAATGCTAACGGTAGGCTATAAACGGACTACAGCACACCCAGAGCCATAGAGAGATGGCTCTGAGCACTCTCAAATGGCTCTCTCTATGGCTCTGAGCACACCATGGTCGCGGATCAATGTCATGATCAAGCTTCCTCAAACTTTATTTAAAAAACCTGCTCGCTCATTATGATCTGCGCTGTGTATGAACACTTATCCACCTTTTCATGAGAAATATTGCCCATTTATTTTTTTAAAAATGTTAGAAACTAATTTTGTTTATGCGTGCCTCTCTGAGATTTTTTATCTTTTGTTAATGTTTTTTCAGACAATATGATTATCACTGTGATAACATTAAATGACATGAAACACAACCCAGTTGTTACAAGTAGACAGGAAGCAGACACAGATGTTAACAGGAATGGTAGTTTATTGACCACAGTAGAGCATGGGAAGTGGAGCAGGTGAGTAAGGCGGTTGATGGTAGTTAGGAAGGTGATATGAGTGAGAGAGTTACTGTCTTTTGCATAGAAGGTGGAATGACGCTGGAGCCTGGAGATTGCTGGAGACTGGAGATCGCTGGAGACTGGAGATCGATGGAGGTCAAAGGGACGGACAGGAACACACCCACACAGCAGACAGGAAACATGGAAGGAGGGATACACGCTGGAGACAGGTAGTATCGATAGGCGAGTCCTTGAGGTAAGCATAGGTAGCAGTATATGCGAACGAGACCGGACGTGGAGTGCTGTGTGGTTGTGACTCTTGTAGTGCTGGTGATGAGTGTGGTGATGAGGTGCAGGTGATGGTGATCAGTACTCTGGGGAAGGAGTGCGCTGTGATTGGTGGAGGGTGGAACCTGACGTGTCTGTGACACCAGTCTCTTTTTGTTAAATGCAAGTTTATGTATGATCAATAATACAAAAGTATAAGTAAAAGATATAATAAGCTATACATGAAATAAAGCAAACAATTCAGTCAAACATTCAAAGTCAGTGCTAGTCGGCTACAATGGTAACGTAAAGTTAAATAGCCTAAAAAAATAAAAAAGTAATGAAACTTCACTTTGCCCTCAGCTTAAACGATTTGCCAGGGAACAAATTATAGATCCATGAGAGCAAAGATCGCCCGTTACATCTACACAAAACGAATTATAGCTGGAGACGCCACAGAGACATCAGAGCCAGCGGCAGACGGCAGAAGGACTAGCCGAGGAAAGTCTACTCTCGCCGGGTAAACAAGCGCGGAGCGCCGCTGATCCACTGGAGCTCACAACTCCGAAAACGCCAGATAAAATGTTCAAATAGGCACTCTTCTTATAAATAAACCACAGCTTTAAACAACTACATTATTGACTGAAAAAGTCTTAAAACTACGTTTTGTCACACATTAACAGTAGATTTTAACAAAAAAAGACGTGTAAACACAGCCCATGTCAGCCATTTCTCAGCGAGATGAGCCGGCCGGCAGAAGCCCCTCCCATGAGGCGAATTCACGTCTGTTGTGCAGTGAATGTCCCACGCGAATGAAGAGAGTAAACTCAAAATGTTCAAGCATCTATCTTCGCGCGAATAGCGCGATTTATTCACGCCACAAGTTCTTCATAAGTGAGGCTGAAACGTGGGCTAGTGAGAGATTTCCTGTTTGTCACGATGACGTCTAAAGTCCCCACCAAAGGATGTAGTCCCTTTTGGCAACTTGTTAGCAACCACCGTTTTTAAGACACAATAAAGTTTAAAAAAATCACAAGCAGGTTTTAACTAATGTGTTTTATGTCATAGATCAAAACATGAAAATATTTAGAGGGTTCGTTAACCACAGACCTTATTTCAGGCGATTTAGCAAAAACCCATTCAAAAAACCCATAGACTTTAGGGCGAGGGAACCGGAAGGGCTAAAATGCTAACTCACTTCCACGTTTTGGCCTACAAAGTGACGTCATAACTTCGGCACTCTATAGAGCGCGCGCTTCTTGGGCGTGTTCGCATTAGTCCATAATGAGCCGATCAGGAACGACTAACATCGCTCTGCTTTCAAACTGATTACATAAACACAGAATATTTGTTTTTGATTTGGTTTAGAGTGTTTAAAATCTGACATTTCAGCGTTTCTTCAGACACATTTCTCTTGTTTGTAAGACAAGAATTCACTAAGCTAGAGTTAATTTTCTGAAGACTATCTGAATAAACGTCTTTGACAGAGAGGCTGCAGATCGCGCATCATATTTGATTTCTTTATTTTGCAAAAAGCACAACAATTTGTTTTTATTGTGACTGTACAAAAAAAAAGAAACTTAACAGATTATAATGATGTATAACACTTGCCTGAATGATAAAAAACGACAGAGTTATTTGAGTCTCTTTGGTACTGATAAGAAAAAAAGCAAGCCAATCACACCGGCGTGATTGCCGACTCGAGAGGGTTAAGGACCAGCAATCCCATCTGTAAGCTACCAGCAGACATGTGAGATAGTGGGCATGGCCGTGAGACGGCACACGGCGCGCTGAACACTCAAGCCCTTATGAAAAAGGCAAGATGAACAATGCGCCGAAGTGATTATGCTCTCATGATAGATGAGCATAGCATAGACCACCCACGAACACAGTCTCAACATGCTTGCGATGCGATAGAGGAGTGAGGGGCCCACGGAGATATACTCGGCGGGGAAGCCTCACTGTAAACCTCAGGTCCCCCAGGCTTATCAGCCAAAGTAGCCCCTTTTCTGGTGCAACAGAAAAGAAACTAGATCGGGGTATAAGCAAAGGGACTCAACCCGTTTGAGGTTTCATGTCTCGACCGCGCATCTGAGGCGGCGAGCGATTCGCTAACACCCGGCAGCTAGACGGCACACGGCGCGCTGAACACTCAAACCCTCACGCGGACGGCGAGACGAATAGCGCGTCGACGTGATCCCGTTCCCCTGAGAGAACACGGATCACCCACGAACACAGTCTCAACATTTTTATGTGAGAGGGATCGTGGCCGTCAGGACAGGAAACAACCGCATCCAGAAACGCACGAGTGGAATGACGTCTTGAAAAAGACGTTTTGCTCTTTTGTGAGGAAGCGCTCTTTCAATAGTGCTGAAGCACCCAGGGGAAGACCGCGGCAGCACACAGGAGATAAGTGCAGTCCTGTGTCTGCACTTACTGAAACAAACGTCCTCACCAAACCGACAGTTGCTGTGAGAACAGCAGTTTGTTATGCTGATGCAGCGGTGAACATGCGGTCTCGCTGATTGTGCCTTTTCGCCAACAGAAAAGCATCCCTCTCGTTCTCTGGAGTATCCCTCTTGTAGATAGGCTATTCTTTTAGAAAAGCAGTCTTGCTTCATCAACGCCATTCGGCTCCGAAGTGGATGACAATAGTGCGCTGCTCTCGCTTCCTGTTTATACCCGCAGTGCGGGCGGAGCGCGAGATGCAAATCTTGCACGCCAATGGCCCATTGGCCTGTTCTCTATATCTCGAAGCTGATAGGGACGTACGTCGAAAGTGACCGACTGAAAGGGAACTAAACTTATTTAAGAAACGAACACTTGAAATGAAATAATTGTGATTCAAATCTGCCTAAAATAACAGAAACCAACTTTGGGAAAAAAATTATATGAAGTGTAATTTGATTGTTTCATTTGTCTCGTGTCCATTAGAAAACACGGAGGGGCGAAAAAAGTAGCAAAGGCATCATATACTAGCTGTGGTTTGCTGAAAACAAAATGACAAAATCAGACCAAAGAGAATAAATTGAAAGTTATTGCACAGCAGGTACATGACAAATTAAATCTAAAATAAATAAAATCTCCATAAACATGCAAGTAATTCTGAGGCGCCTTTTGTCCATTTCCTTCATTTGGAAGCGAAACACTAAAGGCTCTTTGGTCAGTTGCTTTCAGGCTCTGTCTCACGCTCTCACGTTGCCCAACTTAATCTCATGCCAAATTGCCAAACCTGCTTTTGATATTAAACAAAGTCTAATATTTATTGAATATTTTGAGATATTTTGGTACTAAATACTATTTGTGCAATAATTATGGTCCATTAATGACCACTTAAAATATTTTTCTTCTAATATTTGTATTATTTATATTACAATTAGTATAGTAATTAAGGTTAAATTAGAGAATTCTTATTCAAAGAGGCAAATTAGAGTCATTTTGTGGCTCGAAAAATAATTTCCATTTGTAATGTACCCACTGGTGCCTTTATGGCTCTTTAATCAATATACATGTATCTAATCTAGTTGCTCAAAAAAGTATTGCAGTTTTGCATTTTAATAAATATTTAGATATGATCAAACACTAGATTTCTTTAAATGTGAAATTTTAAAATGTTAATAACGTACATATCCTTATTTCCTTATATGTAAAGTAGGCTATGAATTGATACTGAAATCGAAATTGATATACCGTCGTATACTGTCAGCCCCTCAACACCAACAGACCTAAAAAAAGAAAAGAAAATCTCACTCCAACCTGATCTTAAAAGTTGGCAACCCTGGCTTTCAACAAAATAGATGCATCTTGTCTAAGTACTGGTAGAGGCATGGGTTGAGGGTTTGCTATTATTAATATTCGTAGTTAGAGAGACTGCAGGAGTCACTAGATTTCAGCCTTGCTGAACTTGTTTTTGGGCACACTGTTCGTGGGCTAAGTGAGTTTCTCCCTATCAGTTGGTCACATTGCTGTTGGCCGACTTTATGCCACTCCTGGTGAAGAAATTCAAGCAGCTTGGCTTTATTTAATAGCTGGTGACCCTCTTGCTTACATTCCAGAGGTTTTCAGTGGAGTTTGTGATCTTGCGGTCCTCCACCCACACCTTGATTTGCCTGGCTGTGTGAATTGGAGCTCTGTTCTGTTCATGGCATAGAATGATTAAACGATTGATAAATTAATGAACATCTTGTGATTTGAACACTGGTTCCGGATATGAAACCACACATAATGGTTAGGCTGGAGAAATGTTTATTCTTACCCTTTTAAAAATTGATCTATTCATCTTCTCAATAAAACTACATTCACCTTTTTGAGTGGATGTTTATTGCACCCATATTCATCATAATTGCAGATAACAACAAAACAAGACTTGATGTTGTTTATTTATTTTTTTATTTTTTCCATGAAGGTCCCATTGAGATTAAAAGAAATCTCTCCTGGCCAAGATGGTCGTATTAAAATTTTACATAAACATAAAGACAAATTCTAAACATTCAAAGCAAAAACATCAATCATAAATCAACAAATTAATTAAAACAGTGACATGATTCATTCATTTTACACTGCAATAATAAATCAATAGAAGTGATCATTACAATGGACAAATTCATGAAAGCATACAATAGTCACGTATGGATACAAATGAGAAAGTAAATGATTAACTACAGTATAAACGATTAACTGATGGATGTAATATGAAAAGAAAAAAAAAAAAAAAACATAATTTTCCTACACACACACAAAAAAAAAAAACGATTTAAAAACATGAAACCCAAGTTTCAATTAAAACATGCAACAGAGTAACCCTACACACCATTATAGTGATGCAAATTACATTAAGTTCATCGATCAATAGTGTTCAGTCTATTTATCAAACGGTCTTGGGCTGCCGTTCTCTCGATAGATCAGGTCAATAACACCGTTTATAAGTTTCTTGTCAGTTTCGTCCAGATCCTGTACATCAGATTGAGAAGATGCCGGGCCTAGAACCCACTCATTCCAATTCATTTTCTTTGCTCTTGAAAGCACCACCAAAATTGCTCTTTTAGAAACATCACAGAATTTCCCAGTAGGAGGAACTGGTGCGTCGCAGTTGAATCCATTATCTTTCCATTTATCTCCAGTCATATATAGTTCAGAATGTGTCAGAATCTTTTTTATTGGATCACTTTCAAGAAACAACTTGTATGCAGACTCCCACCACATTTCACTCAGGTTCATTTCATCTGCCATCTGTTGAAAAACAGGAAATAGAAACGAGTGTGCTAGTGATCAGTTTGCATCAGTGTTGTTACTTTAGGTCAATTGTAAAATGTTAAATTGCCGAGCATTAAATACACAGATAGTGACATTGAGGTATGTAAATATACACTCTTCGTATGGGTGATATTTTTATGCTCAGTCAAATCATTGTGAATGTATCGTATAATACTGAGTTAGTTATGCATCAGTCATAAATGATCACGCACATTATTAAAACCTTACCGTTTATAGGCTTTGTGATGTCCTGTGTCTTCCTGTAAAAGTGATGCGTTGATACAGAGCGGTCGCAGCTGCTGTGACAATGTCAAGTGGTTTGATGTGAAAGACACTCGACGACTTTAAAGCTCTACAGGGTGTGGTCGTGTGGCAGTTTGGCTTTCAGTGCACCAATCCGGATGTACCCGCACTTGTCTCATACAAGTATGAGTAATTCTGCAGAATGCTGACTCTATTTACTGTAATAAGTCGTTATACACCAGTGTGCTCACACCAACACAGTTATTGCACAGTGATATAATCTGAGATATGTTAACCAGCTCTACTATTAACTGAACTGAATGTGGCTAACTTAGATATACTGTACATCCCTTTAAAAGGAGTGAAGACCACTAACGTCCATGTCATCTGCACAGATGAGTATCAGAAGGTCAGCTTTACATACAATGTGTAACTTTAAAGTACAATAGTCGTATGTGTAACTAGAGAAACCCATGAATATATCATGTACTCGATGTCTAGTGTTGTGCAGGTGAGTTTCCCCTCGTTTCTGCTCAAAGTTTTCTTACTTGGGCCGATAAATGAGAAAAGTGAAGCCAGGATTGGAAACGGTGTCGCAGTTTTCACTGCAGAAGAGAAGCGATGAATTGTGGGAGCAACTCTTTACAAACATTAGTAGGAGAACATTCAGTCTTTCATAACATAGAAATATACTCACGATCAATGTTGGGAAGGTTACATTGGAAATTTAATAGGTTACAGATTTCAAGTTACCCTATTTAAAATAATAGTAATGTAACTATTTAAATGACTTTATTACAGTAATATAACTGATTACATTTGATTACTTTTCTATTTTTCAGCACTTGAATACATTTTTATCACTCGCCTTGGTGGAAACTCTCAGGTTGTAGCTTAAAGCTTTCAGCGGCAATGTGGATTGATGTAAAAATTAAAATCGAACCAATAGATAGATAGAACCAGTCAAAAGCATCAGAATAGCATTGCTTCACTAAAAAGACATTGTGCACATCAATAACAGGCAAAGCAACAAATTAATATTATTCAACATATCCTAGCTTTTTACCTAAATACTTTTCCCACATAGTTTTATATACTGTCTTATGAACTTACATTGTTTGAAAATATTGATTTATAATGAAAACAGATATATTCATAATTCGGAGTATGAAAAATTAATTTTATGCATTATATTCATTATGTGCAAAATATTGTGGGGGGCATGAACGTTTTGTGTAAATGATGGCGCTGACATGGAAAGAAACAATTAAAGTACAGTTAAGGTATATTTCAAGTAGAAAATAAAATACAAAAATACCTAAATAGGAACATAGTAATATACTTAAAGTGCCAAAATAGTAGATAAATAGTAAAATAGACTGTAAGTATGATGTTATGTTCACTTAAAGGAAACTTAATTGCAGTATAAAACGTCTTGGTTATGTATGTAACCCTCATTCCCTAAAGGAGGGAAAGGAGACGTACGTTGGACGTGACAGACGAATTGGGATCATTTCTGAGAGCCCCTATCAGCTTCGAGTGTATAGAGAATGGGCCAATGGCCATTGGCGTGTGAGATTTGCATCTCGCGCTCCGCTCCACAGCGTGGGTATAAATGAGGAAGCGGATGCAGTGCACATTTGTTTTTCACTGAGGAGCCGAACTAGTGACTCGGCCGTGCAGTGATGGTACAGCAACCGTGGCGACGGGACGTACGTCTCCATTCCCTCCTTCAGGGAACAAGCGTTACATACATAACCGAGATGTTTCCTTTCAGTCAGTCCCATTTTCACTGATGAATTTGGATCCCTATGGAAAATTTCACAGCTGTTGCAACTTCCAGCGCCCCCGCATAAGCCCCTCAGATCCCCATCTGTTTGGGGCGGGAACTCCCACAGGGAGAGTCACTGCTGCTGTTCCACAAGACCCACTCAGAAGAGTACTGGATAACGCTGGGAAAGCGTGCCCCCCGAGGGGACACTGCGGAGACCACATCCTAACCGTAAGGAGGTATCATGTGGAAGATACACATATGGACTGGCCATCTGGGCAGTACAACATATGATATGTCTCTGGGGTGGCCCTGGCCAATCTAGACGGGAGACTACACCGGACGGAGACAGCAGACTAGACGGGAGACTACACCGGACAGAGACAGCAGAGCGGACTCTGCTGAGGGAAATACAAAGGGCTCGCCATAGGGAGCCGTACCTTGGAAGAATACACATATAGGACCACCGTAGGGGTCACAACGACACCTAGCTCAGCAATGGGCACAGTACTGGTGTGCGCTTATGCTACTGGGCCTGGTGTCAGATGCTCCGCCACATCTGACAGCCATATGGTGGTGGAGGAACTCAACAGGGTTCACCTAGCTGGGGAACTTACTGGATAAATAAAAGCGCACTTATCCGTTCCATGATGAGAGGAATGGCGCAGCAAGCCGACACTTAGAATGGGCACTTCGGTGTTACTGGCTGGTTGAAGCGAGCACACGGGAAGAAACCGGCTCTACATGGAGGCTATAGAATCTAACGAACGTGTTAGGTGTCGCCCAGCCCCCAGCCCGCAGCTCTACATACGAATATCTGTCAGCGAGGCGCCATGCGCCAGACACCAGGAAGAGGCAACACTCCTAGTGGAGTGGGCTCTCAACCCGAGCAGGCAAGGCACGCCTTGGGTATGATACGCCAAGGCAATGCATTCACTATCCAGTGAGCCATCCTCTGCTTGGAGACAGCCTTTCCCTTCTGCTGGCCTCCGTAACAGATTAAGAACTGTTCTGAGGTCCTGAAGCTTTGCGTTCTGTCCATGTATAACCGCAGAGCGAGGACAGCATAGAGAAAAGCTAGGGCTGGGTCTGCGTCCTCCAAGGGCAGCGCTTGCAGGCTCACCACCTGGTCCCGGAAGAGAGTGGTGGGAACCTTGGGCACATATCCAGGCCGGGGTCTCAGGATTACGTGAGAGTTAGCCGGCCCAAACTCCAGGCATGATTCACATATAGGCCCGAAGTGGGGTCTAAGTGTGCAGTGCAACACTTACCTTCTTCCGCTGAGGGGGCGCACAGGTGTGAGGAAGCCTCTTGAGTGCGTCCTGGGCACAGCCAGCGGCAGGCGGACGCCCTCGGCGATGAGCAGGCGGAGGATCTGCAGCCAGCGGGTGGGTGGAGGCAGCAGCGGCCCGCTGGGGCAGGATGTGCTTGATAGCCTCTGTCTGCTTCTGGGGCGGCCGAGAACTGCTGGGCAAAGCTCTCGACTGCGTTTCCGAATAGCCCAACCATATCCGCCAGGTTGAGCCAGAGATGGCGCTCCTGGACCACCATAGTGGACATCGCCTGTCCAAATGCACGAACGGTGACTTTCTTTGCCCGGAGAGTGAGGTCCGGAGCTCCCGGAGGAGTTTTGGGTCAGGTCTACCCTTGTGCTTGTCCATGAATGCCTGGGCCTGGTGCACCTGGAGCAACGCCATTGCATGCAGGGCAGACACAGCCTGTCCACAAGCTCTGTGTAAGCCTTGCCCGTTAGGTTGGATGTAACCTTACAGGCCTTGGATGGGTGACGTAGATAACCACAGCAAGAGGAAGCGGACACCCGATACAGTTGCATCGCGACGGCCTGTTCCACCGGCGGGATCTCCACATACCCCTTGTCTGGCCCGTCAACGAGGTTAGTGAGGAGGGAAGAGCCAATGGGTCGGTTTCTGGCAGAAAAGGGTGCCGTCCACGACCTAGTGAGCTCTTCATGCACTTTCGGGAAGAAAGGCACTGTGAGAACCGCCTCGAGATACCAATCGTCCAGCCTAGAAGGCTCGGGACACGGTGGAGGGTTCCACACGAGCCTGACCTTTTCGGCAGCCCGGGAAAGCATAGCCATCAACTCTGGGTCCGTCTCGGGCAACGCTACTCTCCCAGAGGAAGGCGGAAGGCAACGAAGCCAAGTCTTCATCCCCAGATGACTGAAGCTTACCCTCCGATGAAACGATCGACATCCTGTCATCTGCTGGAGCCCCAAAAGCGAGCAAGACGATTGACAGGACGATAGCGGAGGCACAAGCGCAAGATCACTTTTGTTAATAAAAAAAAACACAAACTGAGGGTTCCCCGTTTTAAAGGGGAATTTCCAAATATCTTTTATTTATTTTTTATAATTTGGGTATAGGTATTTTATGTCATCCTTCTTATTCATTTTTTAACAAAAGTTTAATATACGCAAGTTTTTTTACTGTACTATTTTATTGTTGTTGTATTTTCTTTAAAAATAGGCTAATAACAAACATAAAAATAAACATTTGTTTGAAAGTAATTAAAGAGGAAATTATGAGTTAAGCAATATCATACGAGCAAGAGTGCTATTTTCCAGAGTAGCCTATATCAGCACGATTGCAAAATGCAATATTAATTTTATACAACAGTTCAATAAACAAGAAGTTGTCATTTTTTACAGTTTTGCTCTATTTTTCCAACAGAAATAGATTCAAACAAAGTATAGGTTTCGTTCTCGCATAATTTACCATTTTTGAACAGTCGGTTAGAACGAATTAGTTGAATGATTCTAGAATCTATTACGCCGCCAACTATACTGGCAGTTTATAGTTTCATAGGCCTGGATTAATTTCATATTTCTATAATTGAAATATTATATTTAGAACATAAATCTAAAAATCTCCTTACATTATTTAGGCAATTGTAATTACAGTGTAAGTGGATTTTGATAAATGGTAAGATGGATTTTGTTGATACTGATTCCCTTTAATTCTTATAACAGCCATAGTGTATCGTGGTAAATAGTGTAATGACTTAAAAAGATGGTCAACAATATGTAACTTTACTTTATAAGATGTGTGCGCTAAAAAGTAAGCATGCAATTTTGACAACACCAAGGAAAGAGCACGTTCTTTATTCTGTTTGGATCCTTCAAACACAAGTTTGCTCTGCCTGTTTGATTTACCTGTTTAGCCTAGGCTACACGTTAATAACGTGCATTTTGTCCGACTCATAGCGCGCGTCCTCAACGTGTGATTTACCATATAAGCGCGCGTTCTTAATGTGCGCTCTGGGGTCACGCAAAAATAGCAAATCACGCGTCGAGGACGTGCTTTTTAATATAAAACCCATTGGAAAATGCGGAAATGTCCTTGACCCCAAAGCGCACGTTAAGAACACACGTTTTTGTGGTAAATCGCGTCAAGGATGCACGTTTTGCTGTCAAATCGCACGTTTTTGATGTGTCGATGCGCAATCAGACGCCCGCCCAAGCGTATATGAACACCTTGGCTTGCCACCGGCGCCAGACGCGCCCACTCGCGATATTCCATTACTATCCAAAATTCTATTATGGAATCTTATGAGGGCGCCTACTCTAGCCGGTTAGTCCTCTAAAATATTATGTAATATTGAGGAACTACAAGTACTATTTAGAAACGCACAACAGCAGCTACATATAGAAAATACAAACAACATTTTTTTTTTCATACCTTCGCTTTGGCACCCCCAAGGTGCTGCGCCCCTATGCGCCGCATATCGCGTATAACCGCTTTTTGCGCCACTGTATAAATGTAACAAATTATTATTATTAAAGCAAACAGATGTCTGTAAATGCTCTTGGTCACCTGAGTGACATGGTTGCTGGCTAGCAAGAAGCCAATTTGGTGGGTCTGACGATGGGAAGTAGATGGAGATATGACGGCGAACGCAGCAAAATCAATTATGACAAAATATAGGAAAAGTCACACAGGGTCTGTGCAGGAAGGCTCACTGGTTGAAACGCATACTTGCGGAGGCCCAGCGGTCAGCTATGCGCTAGATCATCCATGCCGAGGGTTCCCTCGGTCAGGGAGTAAAACAAGCGGCGATGGGAAGAGTCGTGGGAGGCAAACAGATCTACCTGTGCGCCGCCGAACTGTTCCCAAATCAGCTGAACCATCTGGGGATGGAGTTTACATTCCCCAGGAAGTGGCTAAAACCGTGAGAGCTTGTTGGCTGCACGATTCAGATATCCCAGGATGTGAATGGCATATAGGAGATGGCAAGTGAGTTGCAACATACGGCGCGAGCGTAGACCACCTTGTTGGTTGGTGTGCTCAACTGGGGCCGTGTTGTCTGACTGGACTAGTACATATTGGCTCTTGAGCAACGCCCAGAAGTGGTGCAGAGCGCAGCGTACTGCCAGCAACTCGAGGCAATTGACATGCCGAAGGTGCTGGGATCCTGTCCAGGAGCCCGCGGCAGCATGTCCATTGCACATGGCACCCCAGCCCGTGGCAGAGGCATTTGTTGATACAACAACATGCCTGGAAACTCGTTCTAAGGGCCCTCCGGCCCATAGAAAGGAGAGGTTCGACCATGGGGTGAAGGTCTGACAGCAGGCCCGAGTAACTGCTACCCGGAGCGTGCCTGACTGCCATGCCCATCTCGGGACTCGATTGCGAAGCCAGTGCTGAAGTGGTCTCATATGAAGCAGTCTGAGTGGCGTAACTGCCGCTGCGGATGCCATATGCCCCAGGAGCCTCTGAAATAATTTTGGTGGAACCGCATTCTTGCCCTCGAATTGGCTCAGGCAAGTCAGCAGTGACTGTGCGTGCTCGCTTGTAAGCTGTGCGCACATGGCGACCGAGTTAATTTCCATACAGAGAAAAGAGATCCTCTGCTCAGGGGAGAGTTTGCTCTTTTCCCAGTTGACCCGAAGGCCCAAACGGTCGAGGTGCTAGAGCACCAGGTCCCTGTGTTCGCAAACCTGTGAGCTAGAATCAGCCAGTCATTGAGATAGTTCAGGATAAGAACCCTGTGTTGCCTGAGTGGCACAAAGGCTGCATCGACGACTTTGGTGAATACGCGAGGAGACAGGGCTAACCCGAATGGGAGAACCGTGTATTGGTATGCCTGCCCCTCGAAGGCAAACCATAGAAACGGTCTGTGTCGAAGAAGAATGGAGACAAGAAAGTACGCGTCCTTCAGGTAAATTGCTACAAACCAATCCATTGGACGAACGTATTTGAAAATGCGTTTGGTTGTCAACATCTTGAATGGAAGCCTGTGAAGGGTTTGGTTCAAGACGTGCAGGTCCAGGATTGGTCGTAACCCACCGGTTTTCTTGGGTACAATTAAGTAAGGGCTGTTGAAGCCGGACTTCATTTTGGTTGGAGGGACAGTCTCGATCGCACCCTTCACCAGAAAGTTAGCGACCTCCGCATGCATGACAGGGGCATTGCCACCTACCTAGTTTTGATTTGAACAATTCTGATTCCGATTCTGATTCTTACTTTCGATTTCGGTTCTTTTCAATTCTTTGATGGGTGGAGTCACAAAATGTCACAGGATCATTTCACAGAGGACATTTTTATTTTGATTCAATAATGAGTTTTAGTTTTGGGACCTTCTCCGCTGGCATTTTCCCCTGCTTTTCTGCAAAGGAGAATGGAGTTTCACACCGAGTCTCCACCGGTTTAGCAATAGGCAAGGCAAGGCAAGGCAAGGCAAGTTTATTTGTATAGCACATTTCATACACAGTGGCAATTCAAAGTGCTTTACACAGAAATGAAGTTAAAATAGTTATAAGTGAATAAAATAAAAATATATATAGTATAATAGTTATAAAAGGAATTAAAAGGAAATTAAAAGGAAATAAAAATAAAGATGAAATCCCCTATCTGGGGTGGAAGAAAATGGAGAGTCAGGTTTACTTTAAAAATATTTGTCAGGTAACTGTGCGTTTAGACAGTACCCTTACAGACAAATCTTCTTGGCCTAACTTGAGGGTGTTCTCTAGATGTTTTACCCGCCAGAGCAGATCTAAACGGGTCTTCCTCGCACCAGAGCGAGTACTCAAAAAATATTTGTCAGGTAACTGTGCATTTAAACATTACCCTTACAGACAAATCTTCCTGGACCGGAACACAAGGGCTATCTACTTTGTTCGACCGTCAGAGCGGATCTACACGGTCCTTCCTCTTACCTCCAAGGCTATACAGATCTATTCGTCAGAGCAGATCTAAACGGATCGTCCTCGCACCTATGTGGACTCGAACCACAATAACATTTATTCAGTGATGCCACTAATCAGGTAGTCAAAACCAAATTCATGTCTTACCTGATCAGAGACATCACGTCGGGGTCTAAATTGAGGATAACTATGTGGACTCGAACCACAATAACTGTTTAAGCTCCCCCGTCTCTCAACCTCTTCCACCCAGACAGCCTTAACAAAATAAAAAAATAATAAAAATAAAAGTATAATTAAAAACTAAAAATAAAACAGGGTTAAAATGAAACATAATTAAAGTGCAAGCAGTTCGGACAAAGCACAGAGCACATTGAGTAAATGCATAAGATAAGGTGCAATTAGTCGTACAGTTGCACAGCTCATTCAGTAAATGCACAGCTGAACAGATGTGTTTTGAGTCTGGATTTGAAAGTGGCTACTGTTGGAGCACATCTGATCTGTTCAGGAAGCTGGTTCCAGCTACGGCTGGCATAATAGCTAAAAGCAGACTCTCCTTGCTTTGAGTGAACCCTTGGTATTTCTAGTTGACTTGATCCTGATGATCTGAGTGATCTGTTGGGTTTGTATTTAATCAGCATATCTGCAATGTATTGAGGTCCTAGGTCATTTAGTGATTTATATACAAGTAATAGTACTTTAAAATTAATCCTAAATGTAACAGGAAGCCAGTGTAAAGACCTGAGAACTGGTGTGATATGGTCATATTTTCTGGTTCTGCTCAGGATCCTGGCAGCAGCGTTCTGTATGAGCTGCAGCTTTCTAATGGTCTTTTTGGGAAGGCCAGTGAGAAGACCATTACAATAATCCACCCTGCTGGTGATAAAAGCATGAACGAGTTTCTCTAAGTCTTGCCTGGAAATAAAGCTTCTAATTCTTGATATATTTTTGAGATGATAGTAAGCTGATTTAGTTATTGCTTTGACGTGACTACTGAAACTCAGGTCTGACTCCAAAATCACACCAAGATTCCTGACTTGATTTTTTGATTTCAGGCCTTTAGCCTCAAGATATGCATTCACCTTGAGAATTTCATCTTTGTTTCCTAATGTAGTAATTTCAGTTTTGTCTTTGTTTAACTGAAGAAAGTTTTGGCACATCCAACTGTTAACTTCATCAATGCATTTACATAGAGAGTCAATGGGGCTGTAGTCATTAGGTGACAGGGCTAAGTAGATCTGGGTGTCGTCAGCATAGCTGTGGTAAGCCATTTTGTTATTTTTCATTATTTGGCTGAGTGGCAGCATATACAGATTGAATAGGAGTGGTGCAAGAATTGACCCTTGTGGGACTCCGCATGTCATGGATGTCCACTCAGACTTATGGTCACCTATACTCACATAATAACCTCTCCCTTCTAAGTATGACCTGAACCATTTGAGGACCATTCCAGAAAGCCCAACCCAATTTTCTAGCCTGTCAAGAAGTATGTTGTGGTCAACAGTGTCGAATGCAGCACTGAGGTCCAGTAGTACCAGAATCGATGTTTTGCCTGTATCTGTATTGAGGCGAATATCATTTATAATCTTTATGAGCGCTGTCTCTGTGCTGTGATTTGGTCGGAAACCAGATTGAAAATTGTCAAAGTATCCGTTTGAGTTCAAGAATTTGTTCAGCTGACTGAAAACAACTTTTTCAAAGATCTTGCCTATGAAGGGGAGATTTGAGATTGGTCTGTAGTTGCTCAATATGGAGTTATCCAGATTTCTCTTTTTAAGGAGAGGCTTTACTACTGCAGTTTTAAGGGAGTTTGGAAAAGTCCCAGAAAGAAGTGAGGAGTTTACCACTTCTAGGAGATCTGCTTCTAAACAGTTAAACACACTTTTGAAAAAAGAAGTGGGGAGTGTGTCAAGGGCGCAGGTTGATGTTTTAAGGTGCTGTACCGTTTCTTCTAAAATTTTACCATCAATTGCTTCAAAATCAGTCATAATAATTTTCTGAGGCTGTGGTCTGATCTGACTCACCTCAGAGCAACTCAAGGATGTGCTGATCGCATTTCTGATATTAATGATTTTCTCGGAGAAGAAGGAAGCAAACTCACTACATTTGCTGTCTGAGAGCATTTCACTGGGAATGTGACTCGGGGGGTTTGTTAGTCTCTCTACAGTAGCAAAAAGAGTGCGTGTGTTGTTTATGTTTCTATTTATAATATTTGAAATGAAGGTCTGTCTAGCTTTGCCTAGTTCCACATTGAAAGCACGAAGACTGTTTTTATAAATGTTGTAATGGACAACAAGTTTTGTCTTTCGCCACAAGCGTTCAGATTTCCTGCATTGTCTTTTCATTAATTGCACTGCTGTTGAGTTTCTCCAAGGTGCTTTTTGTTTGCCACTCTTTTTTCTGACTTTTACAGGAGCAATATCATCAATTACACTCTTAACTTTTGAGTTAAAAGAGTCAAAGAGAAAATCAACAGAGTCTGCAGATATGCTTGGTGTTAGAGATATAGCCTTCATAAACAGCACACTAGTGTTCTCATTTAAGCATCTCTTTTTGACAGAGACAGATCTAGTTTCAATGGCAGGAGAGATTGATATATCAAAGAAAATACAGAAATGATCAGACAGTGCCACATCCTTAATAACTATCGATGAAATGTTTAGCCCCTTACTGATAAGTAAATCTAGAGTGTGTCCACGATCATGTGTGGGTCCGTGTACATGTTGTGTCAAATCAAAAGTGTTAAGAACAGTCATGAGATCTTTTGTTGTACTGGATTCAGCATTGTCAATGTGAATGTTAAAATCCCCAGCAATAGCAAAACAGTCATACTCAGATGAGATTGCTGATAACAGCTCTGTAAAGTCATCAATAAAGGCCGGAGAATATTTCGGAGGCCTATAAATAATGATAAGCAGGATGCGTGGTGCACCTTTTAGCACAATGCCCAGATATTCTAGAGACAAATAATCACCGAATGATACTTGCTTACATTGATAAACATCTTTAAATAGAGCTGCGACCCCCCCCCCCCCCCTTCTGATTGGTCTGCAGACACTCATAAAAGTAAAGTTAGGAGGGGCTGTTTCATTGAGGACTGTTGCACTGCAGCTGTCTTCTAGCCACGTTTCATTTAGAAGCAAAAAATCTAGGTTGTTTGTGGATATTAAGTCGTTGACTAGAAATGATTTGTTTTTAAGTGAACGGATGTTTAAAAGTGCTAACTTAACAGTATTAATTTGAATTTTTTCCCCCACAGTAATCTTAGTTTGATAAGTAACAGGCAGCAGATTAGATGGGTTTGCCATACGGCCTGAGAAAGCCTTGGACTTTCTATCACGTAACAGAACAGAAATAGAGAAAGAAGCAGGCACACTGGATTCACGCATGTTTTGTAAACATTTGATAAGATTGCTGTTGACGTTGCGTGGACCCAAAACACGTCACTGAGAGCTGGTATCAGTTGTTTTTGGTGCAGATGGAGGAGGGTGTGTGCCATGGCGTTGTGACCGAAGAAATCTCACAGGAGGAGGGGCAGAGCGAGCTGGGCCCACAGTCTTTGGTGGTTGTGGGGCTCGACGCTCTTTGGTTGATATCTGGGGGCTCGCAGTGATCGAGTGTGATTGTCTGTTTCCAGTGTAAACAAAATCCATTTTCTCTGTGAAGCTCAGAAGCGGGGATGCTGTAGAGTGGGATAACATGTTTGGTGAGGGGGGCTGTTTCTCTGGTGTTACCGGAAGCTGCAATATGTTATCGTCCGGTTTAAGGAGTGACATTTCTTCCAGCTTATTGCTTATATCACATATAAGTTGTAAAAGTTCACCAGTTTCACCCCTGAAGGTCCCCATTTTTACCAGTGCCTCCACAGACTCCACAGTATGGGCTGAGATGTTACTGTTTAGTGGCTCGATCTGTGTCACTTGAGCAGTTCTAATCCGTCACAGTCTGTCTGTGGTGAGCTCTGAGGGCGGGGCTCTGCTGGGAGTTTGTCCATGAGAAGTGGTTGTTGTGGCTGCGTGGTGTTATCATTGTCCTTGTGGGGTGTATCAACCGCATGTCCAATCAGATGCTGAAATGAAGTCCTGTGATCGTACTGTACTGGTGTGTGTGTGCCATCCAGGTTGAGTGGGTTAGCACACACAGCTGAAGGATGATAAAGGGAAAAATGAATATTGTCCTTTAGCACTCTTGCACCGAGTTTGTTTGGGTGGAGGCCATTTGATGTAAACAGTTGTCTCTGACTCCAGAAGAGATTAAAATTGTCGATAAAGTTCACTCCCTTCATGTTGCAGGTTTTTTGCAGCCATGTATTAAGCCCAAGTAGCCGTGAGAACCTATTTGTTCCTTTTGCTGGAAGTGGTCCACTGATGAACGGCTGAACTTTCAGTTTTCTAAGTGTTTCAAAAAGTTCATTGAAATCCCTCTTTAGGAGTTCTGACTCCTCTCTCTGAATATCGTTCTTTCCCACATGAATGATAAGTCGATTTGCAGTCTTATGTTTCATCAGAATGTTCTTAAGTTCCCTGTTTACATCAGAAACTGTTGCTTGTGGAAGGCAGCATGTTGAGTCGCCCACTATCAGAGTCCTGGGCTCGGCTGCGCTCTGAGCTGAGGGCCGCTGTCTGCTCGACCTTGAGCGCCTGTTAGCATTAGTGTTAGCTGCGGGCTGATTCAATCTGTGTTCGGTCACATTTATCACGTTTGTGGATTCCTCACCCACATTCATTAGCACTTCAAATCTGTTTTCAAGATGTATATTTGGTGGTAGAAAACTAGTGTTTGCAATCCTTGAGTCTGGGGTAGAGCATGCTACTGCGGCAATATGTGATGCTCGTGACAATCTGATGTCTCGAGTGCCTTTTGGTCTTGCTCCCTGTTTGTTCCATCGATTAGTGTGTTGATCAGTTACTTGTTTCTCTACATGTTGAGTAGCACTACATTTATGGGACTCACCGGCAGTGTGCAGAGGGCGATCATGATGAAGCTCTGCTGTGTGATTCGTCTGGTTGGATGGTTCCGCAAATAACTTTGTTTCAAGAACTGCAATCCTTTGTAAAAGTCTGTGGCAGTTTGTGCAGCAGGTAGATTCTAGAAGAGGCATTTTCTTATCCTTTTGAATGTAGGCAGCTGTGTTTTCCCTTCTCCGGAATGTAAGCTGAAGGCAGTGGGAGGCTGGTCGGTTGAAATATTCCGCTTTTTGTTTAGGAATTCAGTCACCAGAGTTTCTAATTTTATCATTAGAGTCAAGCTTTGTTGTTTGAGCACTGTGCTGATTTGCTGAAGTTGTAAAATATAGAAGCGATAGAGCAAAGCGCGGAGCAGTAGGCAAGAGCGTCCGAACAGTAGCGAAGCAGGAAGTAGGAATGCATTAGCAATAGCATTAGCAGCAGTCATATTAGGACTGCTACTAGCGTGGGCAATTTGCGTAAAGCTACATTAATCTACGAGGGGGAAAAAATATTTCAGTAACGTTGTTGTTCACCACAATTAGCAATTTGGTCAAGGGCTTTGTTATTACACTACAATCACTTACCTGATTGTGACGAGGTAACATTAATCAGACTGATCTCATGAAATAGCGTATGTATGACACAGCAATTCGCTATGCCATTTTGGCGTGCTATCAAGACGCATAATCGCTTTTTAGCGTGTTTATGAACGCCGTTTCATTCTATCCTCCTACACTGCTCCTACCCCTAAACCTACCCATCACACACACAAACACACTTACACACACACACTGCCCCTGCCCCTAAACCTACCCATCACAAGAAACATTCTGCATTTTTACATTTTCAAAAAAGCGGCATACACCGTGTGAGATGGTGGTCCAGTGGGTTAAACCGTGGAGCTGATACGCAGAAGGTTGCTGGTTCGATCCCAGCGGTCACCACCAGTGTGTCCTTGAGCAAGGCACTTTACTCCATGTTGCTCCAGGGAGATTGTCCCTGTAATAAGGGCAATGTAAGTCGCTTTGGATAAACGCATAAATAAAAAATAAATAAATATGTACACATACACGCGGAGATGATGTTCGTTTCGGCGTACACATACACGCGGAATCACACGGCGTAGACATACACGCGGAGATGATGTTCGTTTCGGCGTACACATACACGCGGAATCACACGGCGTACACATACACGCGGAGATGATGTTCGTTTCGGCCTACACATACACGCGGAGATGATGTTCGTTTCGGCGTACACATACACGCGGAGATGATGTTCGTTTCGGCCTACACATACACGCGGAGATGATGTTCGTTTCGGCCTACACATACACGCGGAATCACACGGCGTACACATACACGCGGAGATGATGTTCGTTTCGGCGTACACATACACGCGGAATCACACGGTGTACACATACACGCGGAATCACACGGCGTACACATACACGCGGAATCACATGGCGTACACATACACGCGGAGATGATGTTCGTTTCGGCGTATACATACACGCGGAATCACACGGCGTACACATGCATGCGGAATCACACGGCGTACACATACACGTGGAATCACACGGCGTACACATACGCGCGGAATCACACGGCGTACACATACACGCGGAGATGATGTTCGTTTTGGCGTACACATACATGCGGAATCACACGGCGTAGACATACACGCGGAGATGATGTTCGTTTCGGCGTACACATACACGCGGAATCACACGGCGTACACATACACACGGAATCACACGCTGTACACATACACACGGAATCACATGGCGTACACATACACGCGGAGATGATGTTCGTTTCGGCGTACACATTCACACGGAATCACACGCCGTAGACATACACGCGGAGATGATGTTCGTTTCGGCGTACACATACACGCGGAATCACACGGCGTACACATACACACGGATAGCTCAAAATGCGTACAGATAACACGCCATTTGGCTTTAGAAAGTGAGGTGTATGTTTATGCAAAGTCATGATGTCATGTTGCGTTAAAGGGATAACGTTAGTTCACCCTGAAATTAAATTAAAGCCATCTTTTACTCACCCTGCTGTTGTTCTAATGCGCGTTCCTGTGTGTGCGCACTCCAAACCATCAGTAGCCTCATGCAATATTGTCATGACAACCGGTACACAAAATTCACTTCAGGAGGTTTTATTATTAGTATTTCTTATCATATACAGTAGGTTATAGAAAAGACGAGAGTCGCGTTTGTTTCTATTGAGCCTGATTTCTCAAAATGGTGTGTGTGTGTGTGTGTGTGCTTATCCTGGGTGCCATGACAACAGTGCGAGTTATAGTAGGCATGAGCCCCGGCGGCTGCTGACGGCTCTGAGTCCACACACACAGGAACGCGCGCAGAGTAACGGCGAAGCTCAGTGTTTTGACTGAATAATACGGTTTCATTCTCGCAAAACCTTATAGTATGCCTCTGAACACTTTCCATATATGTCACGCGTCTCAATGTATCATTGCGTGATACATTTGTATATTTTTGTAATGTTTTAGCCTGGCTGCTATTCACTGCCATGATAGGAAGGAGCGTGTGCAGGACTATTTTTAAAATTTCTGCTTTTGAGGTCCGAAAAAGATAGAAGGACATAGTGCACCGGGACAACAGCAGGGTGAGTAAAAGATGGCTTTATTTTAATTTCAGGTTGAACTATCCCTTTATTAAAGTTGGTTAGCACAGGGTTGCCCGAGGAGGACGAGACAGTGGACCTGCGCAGCATGTCAAACATGCTACACTCGTTAATTCCAAATATTTGTAGTGCGTCCTCCAGTGCAAGAAATAAGTTTGTCACATGTGTTGCACTGTGCCGACCCAGGCTTTTTTAAAGTGAAATAAAGCCACACTTTTGAGCGTCACTTACCGTGCTCCATGGCTGCAGCAGAACAAATGAGAACACCAAGCACTTCCGGAAATCCGGTGGCCACTATGGAAACCCAAACTTGCGCATTTGGAACCGATGATCGGAATCGAAAACAAATTTTTTAAACGGTTCCAAGTTTGAACCACACTGGTGCATAACGACTTATTACAGTAAATAGAGTCAGCATTCTGCAGAATTACTCATACTTGTATGAGACAAGTGCGGGTACATCCGGATTGGTGCACTGAAAGCCAAACTGCCACACGACCACACCCTGTAGAGCTTTAAAGTCGTCGAGTGTCTGTTCTTTCACACCAAATGACTGGATTGTGGTGGAAATTAACTTCCTTTTATGAAATGTATGTGTTTGCATAACAACAGACAACTGATCTTAGTGGAAAATGACTGTGTGCTATCTCATGTATCAGACAAGACAAGTGTTAAAGGTTAATAGACATCCTGATGTTTTTGTAGAAGTGGCTCCTCTATTAGGGGCCTAGAGAATGAGAGATGGGTTTTGCCTCCTTATATGGTACAAATCTTCCATTCTTATTGTGAATCTCCTTCTATAGTACATATCTTCAATTTCTATTTCGCATAACAGGAACACAGCAGGGTGAGAGGGGAGAGCGGGGAACAACCTAACGCTTTTTGACCTTCCAGTTTGTGTAAATAGTATTGAGTAGTTAGTATTGAGTATTTATTTTTTCCCTCATTAATTTCACACGTCTAGTACAATTATGTGATTTTGTTTCATTAATACAGTGGGGGTTTTTTTCTTTTCTTCTTTCTTCTTTTTTTTCCATATGTGGGTACATTGTAACATGTGAGCGGCACGATGTAACATTAACATATGACAGATTAAAATGTTACCTGATATAATAAAAAAATATCCCAGACAAACTAAAATATTTTTTCAATAAAATACAATTATAAACTTTTTAAAATAAAATAATGGCATTTTTTAATCATTAAAAATAAACAAATTTTTGAGTTTGACAACAAACACACCTCAAAACACAGTTACAAAGCATAATTCAAAACATGATAATTACAGACTGATCTCATGAAATAGCGTATGTATGACACGCCAATTCGCTATGCCATTTTGGCGTGCTATCTAGATGCATAATCGCTTTTGAGCGTGTTTATCAACGCTGTTTCATTCTATCCCCCTACACTGCCCCTACCCCTAAACCTAGCTATCACACACACAAACACACACACACACACACACACTGCCCCTGCCCCTGCCCCTAAACCTACCCATCACAAGAAACATTCTGCATTTTTACATTTTCAAAAAAGCATAATTTAGTATGTTTATAAATCCATTTACATTCACGCAGAATCACACGGCGTACACTTACATGCGGAATTACTCGGCGTAGACATACACGCGGATAGCTCAAAATGCGTACAGATAACACGCCATTTGGCTTTAGAAAGTGGCGTGTATGTTTACGCAAAGTCATGGGGCCCTATCTTGCACCCAGCGCAATTGACTTTGTACACCGACGCATGTGTCATTCCTATTTTGCACCCGCGCAAAGCGCGCTTTTCCCTCCACAGAAGCACGTCGCTAAACTAGTGAATGAACTTGCGCTACCTGGGCGGTTCAGCGCAAAAAAGGAGGCGTGTTCCGGCGCAAACAATCCCTGGTGCTATTTTGCTGTTCCATTAAACAATTGCGCCACTGACCAGAAAACACCTAGTCTAAAGTCAGTGGCGCGTTGCGCGTTGTTCATTATGCTATTTTAAGGGCGCATGCTTGACCATAATGTATAGCGTGCACAAGGCGCATACACTTTGCTCATGTAATCTACACAGATGCAACAGTTATTTTTGCAAATCATAAATTGTTACACTAAAAAATATTAACACATGAGATGACGGAAATCATTGTGGTGTGCCACGATTCACGAAGATGTGAAAAAATAGGCATAAATCTAGCTTACAAATTATTCAGGCTAATTGTAGTCTAATAATTAAGGAGACCTGTTTGCCCAATAGTGGCAACTTCTGGCAAGACATATGTATATAAGGACATCTAACAAATTGGTTTGTCCGTCAAGAACCAGGAAAAAAAATCGGTGAGGGTGGACGCAGCGATGTCCTCTGCTGGCGTCAGGTCCTGAGTAGAGGCAGATCCACCTCCCGTTACACGGCGTGCCCGATTGATGCTGGCAAGCTTGGACTTTCCCCGTCTTCTGATGTCATTGTAGCGCTTGCGGCACTGGTGCGACGTCCTGGGGATGCCAGCTGATGAAACAATTGTGGCTATTTCCTCCCACGCCTGTTTAACCGACGCTATTTTGGGTGGGTTTCTCCCATCCCCATACAACTTCACTTCTCTGTCTTTCACTGCTCTTACAAGCACATCAGTCTCCTCGGCTGTGAACCGCTCCTGGCGTGCGCCTGGTAAATACGCCATAATAATAGCAATCCATAATGGAACTTGCGCACCTGCTTTTACAGGGAATGTTGGATGACGCTCGGATTGGTTTATTCACGTTACGCCCAAACCACACCTATGAATAATGAAGCTACTTCAGACCAAACCATTTTAGATTTGCGCCGGGCGCAAGAGCCATTTATCCCGCCGGGAAAATAGCAACAGCGCCGAGACCCGCCCACAAAGTTACTTGCGCTTCGCGCGTTGACACTTGCGTTTCAGATCGTTAAAATAGGGCCCATGATGTCATGTTAGATAATTAAGCATTTCTTAACATTGACTCTCAGTCATTATTCACCCTTTTCTCCTGGTTTCTCAATAGAATTAATAAAAGTATAGAATATAATAGCGTAGTTCTATCCACACTATTCCTACGCCCCATGACGGTTTGCGCAAAATATGGGCGCGACTTCCGCCGCGTACTGTCACTGAAGCGGAACCGGCGTTTACCATGGTTACGGTCGTAAGCGGTAACTTAAACATGTGGGAACACAGCTTGTTACACCTCAAACAGAATAATGTTATTATACCTCTGCCTTCTACTGTTGTGGGATGGGAGGACGACCTGAAGAAGTGGCCTCAGATAACTTACACAAGTATATTTAGCTACTTTATTGACTCTATTGACTTGCTACGGACGGTGAAGCGATGAACAATCTGAAAAGCTCCGAGGCTTATCAGTACTTCCACAGCAATAAAGCCACTAAAGAGTTAAAATTTCCACGACAGTATCACTTTTACAGGAAGACACAGAAGATTCATAATGATTTGACTGAGCATAAAAATATCACCCATACGAAGAGTGTATATTTACATACCTCAATGTCACTATCTGTGTATTTAATGCTCGGCAATTTAACATTTTACAATTGACCTAAAGTAACAACACTGATGCAAACTGATCACTAGCACACTCTTTTCTATTTCCTGTTTTTCAACAGATGGCAGATGAAATGAACCTGAGTGAAATGTGGTGGGAGTCTGCATACAAGATGTTTCTTGAAAGTGATCCAATAAAAAAGATTCTGACACATTCTGAACTATATATGACTGGAGAAAAATGGAAAGATAATGGATACAACTGTGACACACCAGTTCCTCCTACTGGGAAATTATGTGATGTTTCTAAAAGAGCAATTTTGGTGGTGCTTTCAAGAGCAAAGAAAATGAATTGGAATGAGTGGGTTCTAGGCCCGGCATCTTCTCAATCTGATGTATCGGATCTGGACGAAACTGACAAGAAACTTATAAACGGTGTTATTGAGCTGATCTATCGAGAGGACGGCAGCCCAAGACCGTTTGATAAATAGACTGAACACTATTGATCGATTAACTAAATGTAATTTGCATCACTATAATGGTGTGTAGAGCTGGTTAACATATCTCAGATTATATCACTGTGCAATAACTGTGTTGGTGTGACCACACTGGTGTATAACGACTTATTACAGTAAATAGAGTCAGCATTCTGCAGAATTACTCATACTTGTATGAGACAAGTGCGGGTACATCCGGATTGGTGCACTGAAAGCCAAACTGCCACACGACCACACCCTGTAGAGCTTTAAAGTCATCGAGTGTCTGTTCTTTCACACCAAACCACTTGACTGACATTGTCACAGCAGCTGCGACCGCTCTGTATCAACGCATCACTTTTACAGAAAGACACAGGACATCACAAAGCCTATAAACGGTAAGGTTTTAATAATGTGCGTGATCATTTATGACTGAAGCATAACTAACTCAGTATTATACGATACATTCACAATGATTTGACTGAGCATAAAAATATCACCCATACGAAGAGTGTATAGTTACATACCTCAATGTCACTATCTGTGTATTTAATGCTCGGCAATTTAACATTTTACAATTGACCAAAAGTAACAACACTGATGCAAACTGATCACTAGCACACTCGTTTCTATTTCCTGTTTTTCAACAGATGGCAGATTGGCTAAACATAAACGAGAAAGTGGATGAAGAGTGGTGGGAGAGGGCATACCAGTTGTTTCTTGAATATGATCCAATAGAAAAGATTCTGGGACATTCTCGATTATGTATGAAAGGAGATAATTGGGATGATTTTGGATTCAACCGCAAGACATCAGTTCCTCCTCCTGGGAAAGTCAATGATGTTTCTAAAAGAGCAATTTTGGTGGTGATTTTAAGAACAATGAGAAAAACATTTAATTTGAAGGATCTTCCAAAATCTTATAAATCTGTACCAGATCTGGATGAAAATCGCAAGAAACTTATAAACTGTGTCACTGACCTGATCTATAAAGAGGACGGCAGCCCGAGACTGTTTGATAAATAGACTGAACACTATTGACTGATGAACTAAATGTAATTTAGTTTTCATCACTATAATGGTGTGTAGGGTAACTCTGTTGCATGTTTTAATTGAAATTGGGATACATTTACTTGCCTTTTACAAATACTTTATTTGCCTTTTATTTTTCATATTACATCCATCAGTTAATCAATTATATGTAGTTAATTTACTTTCATTTGTATCCATACAAGTCAATTGTATGTAAATTTGATGATGTAAATTTGTCCATATAATGATCACTTCTATTGATTTATTAAAATTGATTTATACTCAAGATCAAGGTCTTGTTTTGTTGGTATCTTCAATTATATATGATTAATATGGGTGCAATAAACATCCACTCAAAAAGGTGAAATGTAGTTTTATTGGGAAGATGATTAGTAAAAGATTAAAAAGAATATGAATAAATAATTTCTTCTGCCTAACAGTCTTTGTGGTTTCATATTAAAAGCATCAGTGCTCGAAGTGGCTTATCACATGTTGTAGACTGTTCATTAATTCTATACATTGTGCGTTTTTAGCTTTTATAAGCTGTACGAGCTGAATGGATCATTTATCTGCTCAATACAACTGAAGCATAGTATTAATATTAGTATTAATTTTAATTTTTTACATAGGCCTAAGGGGTGCGCATATTTTTGTGAGTGGCAGCGTCGGCTTTGACCAATCATCGAACAGGTTATTGATCACTGTAAGGAGATGAGGAGATCACTATTAAGTTTGTGTACTAAAGCCGCGTTTCCACCGAAATTACCCGGAACTATTTGTACCAGGAACTTTTTTCCCAGGAACTTTTTCTCCCCCAGACCTGCTACAATCTGCGTTTCCACCGCGGTCTAAAGTACCGGGGAGATTAGGCAAATTAGTCCGGTGACGTGGGAATGCGCGCGACTGCTCCTCCCAGTTACCGACGGACAGTAATCACTTTTGCGCGATAATGTCTACAACAATAACAAGTGTAGGTGATGCAAGCAGCGCTGCTTTTGCTGATTATGTACACACATTACCAACACTGTTTATTTAAACGTGCACTTTCACCTGGTTTGACCATTTTAATGCAAAATGGGATGATGGGCAATCCAAAATCTGAATGTGTTGTAATAGCTCAATTCCAAAACAAAACATTTTCTATAAAAGGATAATGAGGTTTCAGTCATATGGGGCGCCGTTTGTAAAGCGACTCACGCTGAAAATAACAGCAACATTTTGACACATTTAGCTTCAAACAATGTTTAAAAAACTGGTATGAATTTTTGGCGGTCACTTTTTTAGCACATTTACAACAATATTTATCAACTTAGAGATATTTTAAATAGTTAAATCTAAATGTTAAATCTAAATGTTAAATCTAAATCTAAATGTTAAATCTAAATGTTAAATCTAAATTCTAAATCTAAATGTTAAATCTAAATGTTAAATCTAAATGTTGAATCTAAATCTAAATGCTAAATCTAAATGTTAAATCTAAACGTTAAATCTAAATGTTACATCTAAATCTAAATGTAAAATCTAAATGTTAAATCTAAATACAAAATCTAAATCTAAATGTTAAATCTAAATGTTAAATCTAAATATAAATGTTGAATCTAAATGTTTCGGGTGAAACTAAATATTTAACTAATATGCAAATTCAGAATGCAGATAACCGGTTTTAACATTTAGATTTAACATTTAAATTTAACATTTAGATTTTATATTTAGATTTAGATGTAACATTTAGATTTATCGTTTAGATTTAACATTTAGATTTAGCATTTAGATTTAGATTTAACATTTAGATTTAACATTTAGATTTAGATTTAACATTTAGATTTAGATTTAACATTTAGATTTAACATTTAGATTTAGATTTAACATTTAGATATAACATTTAGATTTAACATTTAGATTTAACATTTAGATTTAACAATTAACATTTAGATTTAACAATTAACATTTAGATTTAACAATTAACATTTAGATTTAACATTTAGATTTAACAATTAACATTTAGATTTAACATTTAGATTTAACTATTTAAAATATCTCTAAGTTGATAAATATTGTTGTAAATGTGCTAAAAAAGTGACCGCCAAAAATTCATACCAGTTTTTTAAACATTGTTTGAAGCTAAATGTGTCAAAATGTTGCTGTTATTTTCAGCGTGAGTCGCTTTACAAACGGCGCCCCATATCAGTCATGACAGATGTGTGAAAAGTTAATTGAATGAAAACAATAGACTGAATTAAGCAGTTGAAAGATTAGGTACTAGACTGCAAGTATTTTATTTTTTATCACAATAACATCTCTTAACATTCACAAAAAAATTTTTTTCACATGACTAGTATTACAATATGCTTCATTAAATGCATAATTTTAGAGACTTCTTCCTCAAATTTGAAATGAAGCAGGACCACACTTATGGCTTCACTTAAGTTGTGGTTATAAGTTATTATACTACATTCACATAGTTATACATTTAAAAATATATTATTTGGGTTTTCTAGATATGTTTATGTGCATATTCAGAAAGACTTGCGAGCAGCAGCCCTTTTATTTGCTTCCTACACTATATGAATACAATTAGAATGTGGTTATATAGTTAGAATGTGGAAATTAAAGACACAGTGACATTTTACACATTTTACTTTATTTTAGACAGATTAGTTCTTACAAAATGAAAATAAAAGTGTGCAAAGACAAATAAATTACTAGAACAATAACATGAAAATATAAAATGTGAAAACAACAATATAAAAAAAAGTGTATTTTTCAGTAACCTTTCCAAGAGCTGTGCCAACACGTACAATATATAAAGTACAAGTGTGGTAGAGCAAATGCTTCATTCAAGCGGCTGGTCATTGTGGCTACTTCTTGAACGACTGGACAAACTGTCCAAGAACAGACAGAAACCCGGTCTGAAAGTCCCTCTGCTGCCGTCTGCTTTCTTCCGCTTCTGACTGGTGGAATGCCAGCTCTTGCCTCCTCATCTCTCCTCGGCCTGGCTATCCAGTAACAGCTGCATATATTGGTCAGGCTGTTCTTGTCCATGCTGCAGGACAGCCCGGTTAGCATCCTCCATGTCCCTCAGTGCATCAAAAAAGTCACAGTCCCTTTTCCTTTTCTCTAAGTAGAAAAATTGCACAGAAACACATGGAAATTAATACACAAGGCAACCATGAAACAATAGAAACCATCAATTAATTATTTAAAGTGTTTTCACTACAAATAATGAACAATTGTTTGCCCAGCTTGAACAATGCCCAGTGTGCAATTTTTATCATGGGCAATTTAAGTTTACAATTAAAAACAACAAAACCATTAAGGATTACACATACGTTTTTAAATATATACACTAAATCACCAACAGCAAAGTTTCTACGTGGTTTCCTCCATTTTTGTCGTTCCTGAAGCAGTGGAAGATACTCCCTGATCCACCTTTTCCAAAAAAGATCTGACAGATATTGGACTTGTCGCCATCTACGTCTGATATACAAATCACTTTCTTGAAAAAGTCCTGGTGGAAGAAGTGGTTTTGATCTTAACTGATATGGTTAGGCGTGAGAGCTTCCAAGGTGTTTGGATCATCAGAAAGCTTTGTGATAGGGCGGTCATTAAGAATAGCTTCAGCTTCACAAAGAATAGTGTGAAAGCTCTCATCATCCAAGCATTGTTGTCGAAGAGTAGACTACAACACTTTCTTTACAAGACGAATAAGCCTTTCCCACACGCCTCCATGATGGGATCCAGCAGGGGGATCAAATGTCCACTTTATTCCTTCTGATAGGAAAGTACACTGTAAAAAATATTTTTGCGATTTAGTTATTTCAACTAATTTTTTTCAGTAGAGATAACCAGGGGTGGACTGGGACAAAAAAGTGGCCCTGGACTTTCTGGCACATCCGCTCTGCAACACACCTCACCATAAACCCACCAGCTCATTATACACAGAGCAATCTTAAACCGAAGCTATTTATACAAAAATATGAATTATATTAATTGTTTTATTTAAATGCTTATCATACTGAATGACTTCTTTAGGTTATAATTTGTCTTTCCTGGTGCACATGGCAAATAGTATTTTTTATACAAATTTTGAATTCTCTTTTCCATACACTTAAGTTTAATATCACTAAGTTCAATACCTACCATAAAATCAGACCATATACAATGCTATGGTCTAGAGGACTTAGAATGTAGTGCAGAATGTGGACTGTTTTAGGGTGCCTTTCTAGTGGTTAAAGTATCTAGATATCTGTAATTTTATGGAATATAGCTCAAATACTGGAAGAGTTTAAAAATTATATGAAAAAAACAGCATATTAAAATGATTTCTGAAGGATCATATGACACTGACTGAAGTGTGGAATAATGATGCTGAAAAGTCAGCTTTTACAGGAATAAATTACATTTTACAATACATTCTCATAGAAAACAACTAGGCCTATTGGAAATTGTATTAATATGTTTTAATATTTGTGGTTTTACTGTATTTTTGATCAAATAAATTCAGCCTTCTTCTTTCAAAAACATTTTAAAAAGTCTTAATTATTTCAAACTTTTGATTACCAGTGTGTAAAATAATGCATGTGAACTAACTAGCAAATTATATATTTATTTTAATATATGACACTTTTCTACATAGGCTACTTGAATATGAAAGTTGCCAGTTTTACCATGTATGTGTAGTGTCACGGAGCGCACACCTGTCACTGAGTGCGCGTCTTCACCTCCCTCCGGTCTCACACGCTCCTTGTCACCGGAGTTCTAGAACTGCAATTCCCATCATTCCCCTCTGCTATCATTAGTTCCCAGCCCTGTCTGGTTGTCTATTCATTATCCTCACATCCACCTGTTTATCATTATCCACCCTTTATCTGGACTGCCTTGTTCTTTGTTCTTTGTGAAGTGTTGTTTTGCCACGCTGCATGTTGCGACGTGTTTCCTTTGTGGTTTACTTCTGAGATTCCTTGTTTCATCATCTGTATTAATAAAGTTCTGCAGATGGATCCGCTTGCCTCTACTTCGTCATTACAGATACAGGCTACGTAATTTTACTATATTTATTCTTCATATATATTTACGTAGGAATGAGCCGGCCCACATTGTCCAGCGACCCACCGGGTAATTGCCCAGTGTGCCAGATAGCCAGTCCGCCCCTGGAGATAACTAGATTGTCCAGACAACAAGGCATTTTAAGTTTTCTTGTCCTCAATTTG
This sequence comes from Gobio gobio, assembly GCF_949357685.1. Lineage (NCBI taxonomy): Eukaryota > Metazoa > Chordata > Actinopteri > Cypriniformes > Gobionidae > Gobio > Gobio gobio. The sequence goes on along the minus strand of NC_137115.1, from coordinate 53,715,655 downwards.
ACTGAAAGTTAAGTGAACAAGTAGGCTATAATTGTTGTTTTAACTTAAAAACATAAGTTGAAACAACTGCTCTAGATTTTCTGCAGGCTTTACTCCAATTATACTTTAGCCTATTTCTTTAACTGCAGTAAACTAAACTTAATTTACTATGTACAGCTATAAAACACTCTTATTATATAGATATGAACACATTTATTTAACTTATTTATACATATCACACCATATAAACCTAAAATCCTAATTCAAGGAGTCAAGGAGTAAAGAGTTCAAGTTTTGTATTAACACCGCTAGTGAAAACAGCGCCATCTGGCAGAGAGTGTAGTTACGTACATCCAGGAAATGCACGTGCTGTGTGCGCGCGCGCGCCCCTAGGACTGACCTTTACTGTCTATGGGACTGACAGACCATTTCCTTTCACTCGCGATGCTGAGCAAACGAGTAGGGTTAACACAGAGACAGGCCCTGTTCCAGAATCAAATCACTGAGGTTGCTTCAGAAACTACTGAGGGTGCTCTAGTAAAGTGCAGATAGGCTAAGCAACGGCTCCACCATAGCAGTGTGTACAGTGAGAAATGTATGATTATTTATTTACAAGTCATTTACCAATAATTGGAATTTCAAAAATATTGTCTATTAATCTATTAGTCTGCCTTTACATTGCTTTAATGCGTTACTAGTCTTTTAACATATCTTCCTGGGAACCAGAAAAAAAGGTTTTGTGAATTCACATTTGTTTTTTCCCGGTCATTATTGTTTGGAGCATAAAAAACATATATATTTTTTAAAATTCCTATGTTATATGTTATATCCAATAGACCATATAGACAAACAATGGCATTTTTGTTTTCATTCACCAATACATTTTTATGCTTCAAGTTTTTTTTATCCAAACTTTGTATAAAGATGATTCTCAATGTTATGAAAGATACAGAATAATTTAATATACCAATTTACTTAATGCAATATGTGTGTAAACATGGCCATAAATGCCATTCCCATTCTAGGCAACACATCTATACACTGTATCTAATTTGCATATTAAAGAGTTTTGGGACAATATGTAAATGTAAAAAGACGTGTAATAATACTTTCATAAGAATGTCTTGTATTTCATAAGAATATCCATACTAAAAACTGTGTATGTTGTCAGAGAAATTCGCAAAATAATGTCCTCAACAGAGGCAAAACATCTTGGGTTATGTATGTAACCTCTGTTCCCTGAGAACAGGGAACGAGACGCTGTGTCGGAAAGACGCTACGGGGAATGATATACCAACGCCACCATGCTGAGGGGAGTGTCTGCCCACTGGCAGTGACAACTGTCAGCACAAGCAAATTCAACTGAAAAACCTGAGCCACTCCCCCTCCGGTCACACTGGGCTGACAGTGACAGCACTCCCTACGGTCATAGCCCAAGCTATACGCCTAAAGAGGAACCATAATGCAACTCCATGAGGTCCTATCCAGACTGCTCAAAGGCCTGGGACCAACTACTTCAACAGAAGGGGTCCCTTTAAGGGAATGTGGCTAGGGGACCTGAAGGAACCCCAGCCAAATCCCTACCCGGGGAACATATTCGCCCGAGTGCCACCAGGGAGGCCTGACCTGGTGCCCTAAGTGATTGGGCACTTCGGTTTGGCCAACCCTGTCTGTTCAGAAACAGATCCTCCGGATGGTGCCTCAGTGAGGCATCCAGACTAAGGGACTGAAAAACTGGCAGTCCCTCTTAGCCCGGATCTCAGAGACGGGTTATCCCAGAGAGCAACACTCAGCATAGTGCTTTACAACCCTTGCTAGCGAGGGGAGTCTAACTGCTCAAATCAAGGATCTATCAAGTACTTGTGTTTCAAAGTAATAAGGAGGCCGGACAGGCCTACGGATTGATCTAACAGGGAGGCCTCACGAGAGGCCTGCGACCGTCTGATCAGACTCAGGTGGCTGTGTGCTCATAGATGACCCTCAGTGAGGGGAGCACCTGAACCTGCCTGGCGGGTAACCACCAGCTGTAGGTCAAACTACCAAAGTCTCTACTCACAGAGAACTGGTAACAAAGAAGTGCCTAAACTTGGGAACTTTGCCCTCAAGGAGGCCCAGCGGGGCCTACCAACTGATAGCAATTTTCTCAGGGAGGCCTAGAGAGGCCTACCACCTGATAGCAATTTATGCCGGCTTCTAGAGCGTTCTAGCTCACCTTCAGGGAGGCCTGGTGAGGCCTACTACCTGCCAGTGATGCATGCTAATCCCAAGCAGCTGAGATCACCTCTAGGGCAGCCCGGTGCGGCCTACTGTCTGATAGCAATTCATGCTAACTGTCAAAGTGACCACAACCTGGGAGCTCACCCTCAGGGAGGCCTAGTAAGGCCTTCCACCTGATAGTCTGCTAGGCTAAATACCCAGATGCCGTACATCGGTACTCGCCTTCAGGGAGGCCTGGCTGAGGCCTACAACCTGATAGCCAGCAGGCTAAATACCCCAATGCCACACATCGGTACTCACCTTCAGGGAGGCCTGGTGAGGCCTTCCAACTGATAGCAAGCCTTCAGGGAGGCCTGGTGAGGCCTACCACCTGATAGCCTGCTAGGCTAAATACCCCAATGCCACACATCGGTACTCACCTTCAGGGAGGCCTGGTGAGGCCTTCCAACTGATAGCAAGCCTTCAGGGAGGCCTGGTGAGGCCCACCACCTAACAGCCTGCCAGGCTATTTAACCAGATGCCATACATCGGTACTTGCCTTCAGGGAGGCCTGGTGAGGCCTTCCACCTGACAGCCGGCCTTCAGTGAGGCCTGATGGGGCCTATAACCAGATAGCCAGCCAGGCTAGTTATCCCGATGCCATACATCGGTACTTGCCTTCAGGGAGGCCTGGTGAGGCCTACCACCCAATAGCAAGTCATGCTAGCTGCCCGAGCACCCTGCCTCGGAAGCTCACCTTCAAAAAGAAGCCTAGCGAGGCCTTCTATCTGATAGCAAGCCTTCTAGGGAGGCCTGGTGAGGCCTACCACCTGCTAGCATAAAATGCTAACCGTCAAGTGACTGAGACTCAGAGCACTCCTCCAGAGAGGCCTAGTGAGGCCTACTAACTGATAGCAATTATGAAAATTGTCAGAGTAACCAAAAGACCCTGGGGGCTCGTCTTCAAGGAGGCCTGGTGAGGCCTACCACCTGATAGCCAGTCAGGCTAGCCGTCCGGATGCCAAACATCGGCACTCACCTTCAAGGAGGCCTGATGAGGCCTACTACTTGATAGCAAGCCATGCTAGCTACTCAAATATCCAACTATGGAACTCGCCTTCAGGGAGGCCTGGTGAGGCCTACCACCTGGTAGCAAGTTTACAACTGACTGCTATGAAAACCTTGGCAGTTAGACTACTGGCTGACTAATAACTACCCATTGCACTGATGGGGACTCGTCCTCAGGGAGGCTTCGTAGAGCCTACTAGCTGGTAGCTGGTAAGTCTTCACAAAGCCAACGTCTCTGGGAAGCATATCACACCAATTCACACAAACTGGGGCCACCCACAGGAGGCCTCTAAAGGCTAGCTACCTGGTCGCAGTTGCTATGCGCCCAGACCTTAGAAAAACTGGCGAGCTCTGACCGAGCGACTCTCATATGAGAGGAGGCTGATAACACAGGGATGGTATATGGGCTCAAATTCACGTAGTGAACAGCCAGTGGTGATAGTGCCTCAGCAACGCACCTCCATCATCCCTACAGCCAAGGCCAACTAAGCCAACATACCCAACTGAAGCTCCAACTGCTCTAACCTGCGGTGGCTAAGGGAACTGGAGACACAAAGTAAAAACCCCAAGCGGTAGTAAGCACTCCATTCTCCCAGAAGGACGTCCTACCGCTTAGTACTCCGCTAACATTTTGGTGGAAATGAGCGGCGGCCTCAACATAACTTTCACCATGAGAGGAGGCCTAAGTTTACATGCATATGAACCACATGAGCGGTGGCCTGCCCCGCGATTCCTTAGAGGGGAAAGCCAACACACACTCACCTCCACAACCCAGAGCCTGGCGCTGTATTAAGCCACCTACAGGGGAAACTTCAGTTAACTTCCTCCTTCCTAACGGTTGACATAAAACCCATACTCTATACAGGGAACGAAGGTCTGTAAGAAATACATATTTTAGTGTTATGACACAAAATAGACCACTCTCACCTGCGGCGTGTAGAGCGAAGACTCACCACACCGTTCTCATATGACCTCGGTGTACTACCACCCTTGCATGCCTGAAAGAGGCGCTCTCACTGATCAAGCCAAGGCGGGCCGTCGAATATCCTTCCACCCAGCCCCAGGCCTGATGTAAGAAGCGCCTAGAGAAAAGCTTGAAAAACTAAGAGGGATCCTTCTTCCTCCGGGAGTCCCGCCTCTTTTGCGACCTACTCCTATGAGGGGGCGCACGAAAGGCAATACTGGCACTCTGGCCCTGTCTCCAGCCCTCGGGCCATGACGGGGCAGGCCCTCCCGCCTGCCTGGGCGCGGATCCCGATCTCAGCGGTACGCAGGTTAAACGCTGCCGAACGCGCCTTCGCCTCTCCAAACTTTCCCACCACCTCCCCAACGGAGGCGGCGGAAAAGTTTGAAAGGCGAAACCGGCGAATCAGCCGAGTCCGACCACAGATGTCTCGCCGCGGCCATCATCGCGCCAACGATCAACTGATCGCGGCAGCTGCTTTGTTTGGTGGCACGGAGAGCTAGACCTGTGGTGCGGCGCTGAGGTGCGGCCCTGATTGAGATCCCTCAGCAGATCTGCCTGGTATGCCTGAAACACCGCCATGGTGTGAAAAGCAGCACCAGCCTGACCTGCTGCCATGTATGCCCTGCCATTAAAGCACAATGTGGTTTTGAGAGGTTTAGATGGCAGAGTTGGAGCTTTCAGTGTTGATGCCCACCCATATGCGAGAAAGTCCGCAAACGTCCCATCAATCGGTAGCGTCAACACATACCCATATTCCCCTGTCCCCTCGACATCAGCGTTTTAACTTCGATGAATATTGGGCCGAATATGGATTCTTCCATGCCCTCTCGATCTCTGTAAGAAGATCAGGAAGGAATGGAAGGCTCATCTGAGCCGATGGTTTATGGCCAGAGAGAAATCGATCGTGCAATCTATCACAAGCGATCTCTCCTCTAATGCGCCAACATGGCAGCCTCAAGAAGAGAGCCAGATGAGAGCGGTGCAATCTCAGATTGAAAACCGCTCACACTTACACACAAACAACTTCATATGAACTGATTGTGCATGCTCTTGATCCCAGGCAGTAAATACACACTCGTGTGTAAAATAATGAGTTTGTATTACCTTAACTCGTATAGCACTTCAGACAGAACAGTCCCTGAAGACGAAAAGCTGTGTATGTGTTGGCAAGGCGCCCTCATATGCCACCTGTCACGCTGAGGCGTTCCCCTGTAGCGTCTTTCCGACGCAGCGCGAGTTCCCTTTCGAAAGGGAACCTCTATTCTGGGTCTCAGGAGGATATTTCTGTCTCGTGCAGAGTGGCATTTATATTTAGATGTCACTTCCAAAACTTTGCTGCATTTGGCCGTCGGTCCTCTTAGCAATAATAGTTTTATTCCATGAATGACTGTAGCCTCGAAAGTGAGCCAAGCCAAGACCGCTACGATCACTAAAATGCTGTTGCTTTGTCAGTTCATCGCAATCTCACAAAGTTCCATTATAAAAATGAAGTCGTCAACAATAAATCTCTTACTTACATCGTGTCTTGACTTTGTTTGTTAATAAGAGGTTTCGTGAGCCTGCATTAATGCCGCCTTCACGTGGTATCAGAAATGTTATTCCGACTTCTGAAAAATCGTGATTACGAGCTCACTGCATTCAAGTTTCATTGCATTCAATGTGAGGGCGTTCATGTGCAATTTTACCTAGGAAACTCATATTTATGATAATCGTGAAGCACGTGAAGGCAGCATAACTCAGCACTGAATAAAAACTCTTTGCGTTTTGAGCGGTGAGATTCTGATCGCGTTCTAGAAATCAACAACTATATCTGTGATTGGCTACATTACTCACCGCTGCAAAAACCTTGCTGTAAATAGATGCATTTGAATTTACCAAATCTGTTTCGCCAATATTATTACAGTATCAACTGAGGGTGCTTTTGCTTGCATTTGGTAGAACCGGGCCTGCACCGAGATAAAACACTATCTCATTAACAGTATAAAGTTTATAACATTATATTGTTTTAGGATGGTATCTATGATGTGTGTGTGTCCGTGCGCACCTAAACTTTCCTCAAAGATATTTTCTTTGACTCACGGACGGTGCGGAGCAGATGAGGTAAACAGACGAGATAACTTTTTTTTACAGGGAAACCTAAAGTAAGTGTTTTATCTCATTTACCATTTGTTTTTTTTTTATAATGTATTGATTTATAGCAATATGTATATGCTGTGCGCGTTTAAACGAGCCAAAACTTTTCTCTCAGGGGAGTGAGGGGACATGACTTGCCGTTCAGTGCAGACATGGAGTTTACTTTTAACCAAGAGAACACAAAATAAGTGTTTGACCTCATCTACAAAGTGTATTTATGACGTTATATTGTTTTATAATTGATATTTTTTGTGCTGTGCGCTCCCAGAGCCGTTGAAATACAGAGTTGCAACATGCTTTGATCTTGCTGTCACTGGGTTCATGGAGCTCTCAACAACTCGCGCCGTCTATCTGTTCGAATCGTTGGAGGAGGATCAAACTTTTAAAATGTAATTTATTCCTGTGATCAAAGCTGAATTTATCATCATTACTCCAGTCTTCAGTGTCACATGATCCTTCACAAATCATTCTCATATGAGGATTTGCTGCTCAAGAAACATTTATGATTATTATCAATCTTGAAAACTTTAATATTTTTGTAGAAACTGATACATTTTTGACTAAATTGACGAATAGAAAGTTCAAAAGAACAGTGTTTATTTTAAATATAATCTTTTGTAACATCATAAATGTCTTTACTGTCACTTTTGATCGATTTAATGTGTTTCTTGCTAAATAAAAGTATTAATTTCTTCTATTTTTAAATCATACTGACCCAAAACTTTTGAACTCTTATGTCACACTTAAAGTCTGAATGTCATTGCATTAGATAACAAAATATCTAAGCATTTGTTATAAAGAAAGACAGCATTAAATGGCATAATCCTTTTCCTTTTTCTGCAGTAAATTGTTCATGGCAGGAAACGTCCAGGCCGCTGTCAACGCTTATAATCTGGCCATAAAACTCAACAGGAAGATCCCGGCTTTATTCTCTAATCGAGCGGCCTGTCATCTCAAACTGAGAAATCTTCACAAAGCCATTGAGGACAGCTCTCAGGTCAGTGTTTTCCTCTCTTAAATGACATGTTGCGGTTGTTTTCACACACGGCGGACTGATCCCTTCTCTCTCTCAGGCCCTTGAGTTGCTGACGCCTGCGGTCGCTGCAAACGCTGCGGCTCGACTGAAGGCTCATGTGAGGCGAGGAACAGCGTTCTGTGAGCTCCAGCTCTATGTGGAAGGTACGGGATCATATTCTGCTTTCATGCAAAACAGTCAGAAACATAGAGTTATCTATGTGTGTGAGAAATCTATCTGCACAAGTCCCTTTAAAACGAGTCATTTCACTGGTGGCCATCTTTGAAACACCTCTCGTGCATGAAAGTGCAGCTTCGGTCTCTTTGAATGTAGAAACAACATCAAATTCTCCAAAACTGTTCGCCAAGCTTACGATTAAATTTCATATTTGAAATTCCAATGAAATCTGACAACAACTGTCTCATAAATTTTGTTTCCAAACGCTCGAATCATGACTGCATTTTTCAGCCTTGACAAACTAATGCGCATGTGCAGTCCTTAGCGCACATCAACGATTGGCTCTTTCATTTAGAAGGCGGGGCTTATTCGCCAAATTGGGCCTTGCAATTTCTCCCATTCATAAGTAATCGGAGTGCACCGCCTTCCTATATACAAAGTTTTTGAATCACTTTAAGCAGCTAATATAAAAATATCTGGTGCTCTCTTTAGGATTGGAAAAAAAAATCTGATTTTAAAATGTGGCATCTGTTATGATTATGATATGTAGAGTCTGTTCAGTGCTGTTCAACGTTCAATAATATCAAAATCAATCAGCACATCCATCATTAATGAACAAAATGTCCATCACAGGTTTCATATATCAGAATACAACTTCACTTAATTGAATATTCACATCACCGGTTCCCCGGCCATTGCCCATAACCTAGTTACTTTTTCAATTCATGTTAATGATTTAAATTCAAATTAAATAAAATGTATAAATATTAACAATTCTGCATCCTTTTTGCAATTTCAATGCGAATGTAATTCAAACTCAGGAATCATGCGTTGTTCATTTCTGGAGTGGAGTTGTAGCATCTATCTATGTTATCTATCTACCTATCAATATCTATGATATTTTTTAGGTCTTCTGGACTACCAAGCGGCTTTAAAAATCGACCCACTAAATGAAGCCCTGCGAACTGATACAGACAAGATTCGTGAGGTCATACAGGGCACCAGGTCACCATCCAGCTCCTAAAAATACACAGACAACTAAAGGATTATGGGTGCAGCTGTAATCAATGCAGGAATGTGCATGAGCACACATCAACATGTTATGTTTATCTGTGGAATAAAAATATACAGCGGTTTTATAATTACTATATGTCTCAAATACAACATCATTTCTATGAACGAACCAATGTTTGTAAAGAGCTGCTCCCACAACTCATCTCTCCTCTTCCGCAGTGAAAACTGCAACACCGTTTCCAATCCTGGCTTCACTTTTCTCCTCATTTATTGGCCTAAATAAGAAAACTTTGAGCAGAAACTCACCTGCACAACTCATGAATCAAGTACATGATTTCTTCATGGGTTTCTCTACATACGACTATTGTACGTTAAAGTTACACTGTATGTAACGCTGACCTTCGGACGTTAGTGGTCTTCACTCCTTTTAAAGGGATGTACAGTATTTCTAAGTTGGCCACATTCAGTTCAGTTAATAGTAGAGCTGGTTAACACATCTCAGATTATATCACTGCACAATCTAACAGTGTATGGTGTGACTGCACTGGTGCATTATTACAGTAAACAGGGTCTGCATTGTGCAGTATTACTCATTCTTGTATAAGACAAGTGTGAGGGACGTCCGGATTGGTCGAGCTGCTTGATTATATTTGCATGGGCGTCACTGAAATCAAACTGCCACACCTGTAGAGCTTTAAAGTCCTCGAGTGTCTTTCACATCAAACCTCTTGACTGACAGTGTCACAGCAGCTGCGACCGCTCAACTTTTACAGGAAGACACAGGACATCACAAAGCCTATAAACGGTAAGGTTTTAATAATGTGCATGATCATTTATGACTGAAGCATAACTAGCTCAGTATTATACGATACATTCACAATGATTTGATGAAGGGTGTATAGTTACATACCTCAATGTCACTATCTGTGTATTTAATGCTCGTCAATTTAACATTTTACAATTGCCCTAAAGTAACAACACTGATGCAAACTGATCACTAGCACACTCGTTTCTATTTCCTGTTTTTCAACAGATGGCAGATTATCAAAGCTTAAACGAGAAAGTGGATGAAGAGTGGTGGGAGAGGGCATACCAGTTGTTTCTTGAAGATGATCCAATAGAAAAGATTCTGGGACATTCTCGATTATGTATGAAAGGAGATAATTGGGATACTTTTGGATTCAGCCGCAACACACCAGTTCCTCCTCCTGGGAAAGTCAATGATGTTTCTAAAAGAGCAATTTTGGTGGTGATTTTAAGATCAAGGACAAGATATGGGGATTGGAAGGATCTTCCGAAATCTTCTAAATCTGTACCAGATCTGGATGAAAATCGCAAGAAACTTATAAACTGTGTGACTGACCTGATCTATCAAGAGGACGGCAGCCCGAGACTGTTTGATAAATAGACTGAACACTATTGACCGATGAATTAAATGTAATTTTCATCACTATAATGGTGTGTAGGGTAACTCTGTTGCATGTTTTAATTGAAATTGGGATACATTGACTTGCCATTTACAAATACTTTATTTGCCTTTTATTTTTCATATTACATCCATCAGTTAATCAATTATATGTAGTTAATTTACTTTCATTTGTATCCATACAAGTCAACTGTATGTAAATTTGATGATGCAAATTTGTCCATATAATGATCACTTCTATTGATTTATTAAAATTGATTTATACTCAAGATGAAGGTCTTGTTTTTGTTGGTATCTTCAATTATATATGATTAATATGGGTGCAATAAACATCCACTCAAAAAGGTGAATGTAGTTTTATTGGGAAGATGATTAGTAAAAGACAAAAAAGAATAAGAATAAATAATTTCTTCTGCCTAACAGTCTTTGTGGTTTCATATTAAAAGCATCAGTGCTCGAAGTGGCTTATCACATGTTGTAGACTGTTCATTAATTCTATACATTGTGCGTTCTGAGCTTTTATAAGCTGTACGAGCTGAATGGATCATTTATCTGCACAATATGACTGAAGCATAGTATTAATATTGGTATTCATTTAAATTTTTTACATAGACCTAAGGGGTGCGCATATTTTTGTGAGTGGCAGCATTGCCTTTGACCAATCATTGAACAGGTTATTGATCACTGTAAGGAGATGAGGAGATCACTATAAAGTTTGTGTACTAAATAGCAGGAGCGGACTTAGGATAAAAAGTGGCCCTGGACTTTCTGGCACAGAGCAGCCCATCACAACCGGTCCGCAACAAAACACACCATAAACCAGTTCATGTGCACAGAGCACTTTTTAACAACACTTACTAACATAAAAATACCACACAATACAGAAATATAAATGCTATTTACATTTTTTTTAATTGAAATGCTTATCATTAACATTAATGAATGCCTGGCATACTTCTTACATTATAATTGGTCTTTCCTGGTGTACAATACCATAAAATCATATCACACAATGCTCTTGTATGGTCTAGAACAGCTAGAATGCAGGATGTGGACTGTTTTTATTCTAGTGCTTATAGTATCTGTCCTTTCAGGAGCTTGACATCTCCTGTCATTTTATGGAATAGAGCTCCAATTGTGGAAAAGAGTGTAAAAATTCTTATGATGATGAAAAAAATAGTAAAACATTATAAACTAACCCTATTGTGAAATATTATAAAGTATTGTAAAAATTGAAACAAAATGATAGTGGACACTGAAAATTCAGCTTTGATCACAGAAATAAATAAGGCCTACATTTAAAAAAATATACATGTAAAATAAAAGTTATTTTAAAATGTAATGTATCATTACAAAAGTGTTTTACTGTATTTAAATAAATTCAGCCTTCTTCTGTCACAAACATTTAAAAAGTCTTAATTATTTCAAACTTTTGACCACCGCTATATATAAAATAATGCATGTGAACTAATTAGCAAATTATATTTTATTAATAGGCTATAAATAAAGGCTATGACACTTCCTAATCAAGGGAAAGTGAAATTTGTCAGATTTACCATGCTCTGGTGGATAAAGTACTTGAAAGCCATACTTGAGTAAAAGTGTAGATATCTTACCAGAAAATGACATAGAAAATGACAGAAAATGGTAGAAGTTAGTAACTGTTTAGAATATTACTTTTACTAGAGTAAAGGCTTTAACGTATGTGATATTTATTGTAGGCCTACTTAAGTATTAAAAGTAAAAATTCAAGTAAATGCAAAATACAAAAAGAGCAAAAAGAATAAATAAAAAAATTGTTCTATACTCATTTGAGTAGCAAGATTGTGTTCAAACTCTTTCATTTTGATTTATTTTAATTAAAAAATATATATATATTTTTAAATATAAAAATACTAATATATTAATTATATCTTGATTATTCATGTTAATTCCTAGTACAGTAACTAATGTAAGAGACAACATTAAAATGTTAAAATGTATTAGTAAATATTGAAATTAACAATAACAATACCAACACTGTTATTAACCTTATTTAATGTTACTTGTAAAGTGTTACCAATTCATTGAAACACATTGAAATTATACAAATATGTATATTATATATGTATACTTTCAAATTTTATTTGTTTCTATTTTAAAACACTTGATAAATATCCAATCAAAATGTGTTACAGTAAAAAAAAAAATTTCTGTCGGCTGCATGATAAGGATACAGTTTAAATATGCAATTTCGATGGATAACGAATGTATAAAAGCAAACAAATGGATATAAACTAATGCAAATAGATGTTAACAATTGTGAGATTAAACAAAATTAAGGTCAGATTTGCGTGTGTTCTTGTCACATTGTTTTAACCGTTTGAGGTACTACTAATGTTCCTCTCAGCCTCGATGGCAAACAAACTGTTTGCTGCTGTTCTCCACTCATGCAGCATCGTCAACATACGAAATGATGTTTTATTAATGTAGTTCGGGAGAAACACGTCAAATAAGCCACTCTCAAGTGTCACCAGCTGTCTACAATCAGTAATAAACAAATACCCTAGTATCACCAGCTGTCTACAATCAGTAATCAACATATCTACCCAATCAGCATGAAGGCAAGCCATATATTTTCACAGTCAAACTCACCTATGGATTCGCCACAGTCTTCAGAACAGGTTTTGCCTAACAGCCGCCATGTCAGAGATTGAACTCTTCCTGTCTGATGACGAATCTCTCTACTGCCAGGATTTTTCGTCAAATCCAGCGACCCCAAGGAGCGCCAATACACCATCAGGTGCCGGCGCAGAGTCTCCAGCTCCGGGGCGTGGTCGCCAACCGATCCGCTCCGCTATTCATACTCCAGAGCGACAAAAACAGCGCTCACCTCCACCGACGAGACGCACACCTTTTTCCTCTTCCTCATCCTCATCCTCATCCTACTCCCTGGCACAGCCAACCATTCCCGCAATCGGGAAATGGACAGTGCTGGGTCTAAGGCAAGCTTTGACCAACGCGGACATCCATTACCCTAGACGGATGAATAAAACCAAATTATACCAACTATACACTAACCTTCAGTCAACGTGCGCCCCCTTTAAACCTACATCTCCCTCTAAGGTCTCCAACAAAGCGACAAACAAAACCAACAAAGGTAAAAAATCACGTACCTCCCAAATCCAGTGTTCCTCCACAGCGAGACCAGACCACCGCCGATCTTCGGGTAGGGGCAGTGCGCCTTCAGCGAGCCTGGGACGAGATCCCGCCACCGCCAGACCAACACCTTCTCTGCCTTCTGCTCAGCACCACTCAGTGGGTTTTTCCAACGCTGTTCCGCCTCGTTCGGAACTACCGGCTGATTGCAACTATCAACTTCCCCCTAGCTTGAGGCTGCCTCCGCTAGCAGGGCAGGCGCAACTTGCAGCTACCATCCCAAATCCTCTCCATTGTTCATGGCCTGTGTCTCCTGAGGTGAGGCTGCCTCCGCTTGAATTGTGGGCCCGGACAACTTTCCCCTCTCCTTCCCCTCTGGCTAACTTTTTTCCCCAGCTGGGGCCTACAGCAAACCCTAGCGTGAGGATGCCTCCGCTAGGAGCACAGACCTAGTCTTATGTTCCACCTCAGCTTTCTCTCTCCTTATCAGTCGCTTCCCAAGCTGCAGGGGCCGATGCAAACGCAAGACCACCTCCGTTTTCTACGTTGGCCCTGGGTTATCTTCCCCAAAATGTGCTTCCTCAGGTAAAATCACCATTCTCTCTGTTTACAGCAACCCAGATGCCCATACCTCCAAACGCCATCGCTTCGGAACCGCCCCCTGTCGCCAGCAACATCCGAGCGCAGATCCTATCAGAAATCCAGACAGCTGGCTCCAGAAACGGACCCCAACCCAACGCCAGTACCTCACTATTCAGAATTAATCTTCCCGTAAACCACTCCTTGAGACCTCTGCTCGATGCTTCTCTCGATTAAATTTTCCAAGCCTTTTCCCCCAGAACTCTCCAATCATATCTAACAGCTTGGAAATGTTTTAAAATCTTTCATTTAATTTTTAACCTATCCTTCCCGGATTTTTCTCTGCTCTCAATTACGTAATTTGTCTCCTACCTCAACACAGCCAAAAACCTCCAAGTTGGTTCCATTAAAGGCTACTTAAGTGGAATCAAATTTTTCCACAAATTAATTTTCGGCTCACCCTCTCCTGCTTTAACAAACTCACAGGCATTACTGCTTATTAAAGGCATCCAAAAGACCCATCCTACCCACCCAGACGCTAGACAACTCCTAACGTTAGACCTACTCACCAAATGCATCCGTACCCTCCGCCTAGGCTACCATTCTATTAACACAGCTCGCACATTGGACGCAATGTTCATTTTGGCTTTTTTCGGGTTTCTCAGATGCCCTGGACTCGCCATTACCTCTAATTTTAACCCAAAAATTCACCCCACCCTTTCAGATTTATCCTTAGTAGATGACGAAACTATCTCCTACTTTATCAAACAGAGTAAGACAGACCAGTCCAAAAAAGGTCATTTTATATATATTTTCAACCTCCATCCAACCTTACCAAACCCTCAAATCCTAGTAAAGACCCTTTAGACCCACTTTTTGCAAACGATTCAAACCAACCAGTCACGCGCTTTTGGTTTCAAAAACATCTAAAATGAGTCCTGACACAATCTGGCATCCCAGCTGAACAGTTTTCAGGCCACTCTTTTCGCATAGGCGCTGCAACCACAGCCTCCCAAAAAGGACTCTCACAGCAACAGATTCAAGCTCTTGGTCGCTGGTCACCCGAAGCTTTCAAAAGCTACATTAGATCAAACCGCTTCCACATCAAAAAAGCACACCAAACCCTTATCAGCTAAACCAACTCTAACTCGTTTGATTACCGGCGGGGCTTACCCATTCGATCGCTGTAAGTATTGAACTCCCGTCATATGGTGCGAGAGCCCTCCCAATCAAAAATAATAGCTAAATACACCTCATCATCATCAGCGGGGCTTACCCGTCCGATTGCAGCGAGTATTGAACTCCCGTCGGATGCCACAAAAGCCTTCCCAATCTAATAGCTAATTATACACCTCATCATCAGCGGGGCTTACCCGTCTGATCGCAGCGAGTATTGAACTCCCGTCGGATGCCGCAAAAGCCTTCCCAATCTAATAGCTAATTATACACCTCATCATCAGCCGGGCTTACCCATCCGATCGCAGCGAGTATTGAACTCCCGTCGGATGCCGCAAAAGCCTTCCCAATCTAATAGCTAATTATACACCTCATCATCAGCGGGGCTTACCCGTCCGATCGCAGCGAGTATTGAACTCCCGTTGGATGCCGCAAAAACCTTCCCAATCTAATAGCTAATTATACACCTCATCATCAGCCTGGCTTACCCGTCCGATCGCAGCGAGTATTGAACTCCCGTCGGATGCCGCAAAAGCCTTCCCAATCTAATAGCTAATTATACACCTCATCATCAGCGGGGCTTACCCGTCCGATCGCAGCGAGTATTGAACTCCCGTCGGATGCCGCAAAAGCCTTCCCAATCTAATAGCTAATTATACACCTCATCATCAGCGGGGCTTACCCGTCCGATCGCAGCGAGTATTGAAATCCCGTCAGATGCCGCAAAAGCCTTCCCAATCTAATAGCTAAATATACACCTCATCATCAGCGGGGCTTACCCGTCCGATCGCAGCGAGTATTGAACTCCCGTCGGATGCCGCAAAAGCCTTCCCAATATAATAGCTAATTATACACCTCATCATCAGCGGGGCTTACCCGTCTGATCGCAGCGAGTATTGAACTCCCGTCGGATGCCGCAAAAGCCTTCCCAATCTAATAGCTAATTATACACCTCATCATCAGCCGGGCTTACCCATCCGATCGCAGCGAGTATTGAACTCCCGTCGGATGCCGCAAAAGCCTTCCCAATCTAATAGCTAATTATACACCTCATCATCAGCGGGGCTTACCCGTCCGATCGCAGCGAGTATTGAACTCCCGTTGGATGCCGCAAAAACCTTCCCAATCTAATAGCTAATTATACACCTCATCATCAGCCTGGCTTACCCGTCCGATCGCAGCGAGTATTGAACTCCCGTCGGATGCCGCAAAAGCCTTCCCAATCTAATAGCTAATTATACACCTCATCATCAGCGGGGCTTACCCGTCCGATCGCAGCGAGTATTGAACTCCCGTCGGATGCCGCAAAAGCCTTCCCAATCTAATAGCTAATTATACACCTCATCATCAGCGGGGCTTACCCGTCCGATCGCAGCGAGTATTGAAATCCCGTCAGATGCCGCAAAAGCCTTCCCAATCTAATAGCTAAATATACACCTCATCATCAGCGGGGCTTACCCGTCCGATCGCAGCGAGTATTGAACTCCCGTCGGATGCCGCAAAAGCCTTCCCAATATAATAGCTAATTATACACCTCATCATCAGCGGGGCTTACCCGTCTGATCGCAGCGAGTATTGAAATCCCGTCGGATGCCGCAAAAGCCTTCCCAATCTAATAGCTAAATATACAACTCATCATCAGCGGGGCTTACCCGTCCGATCGCAGCGAGTATTGAACTCCCGTCGGATGCCGCAAAAGCCTTCCCAATCTAATAGCTAAATATACAACTCATCATCAGCGGGGCTTACCCGTCTGATCGCAGCGAGTATTGAACTCCCGTCGGATGCCGCAAAAGCCTTCCCAATCTAATAGCTAATTATACACCTCATCATCAGCGGGGCTTACCCGTCCGATCGCAGCGAGTATTGAAATCCCGTCGGATGCCGCAAAAGCCTTCCCAATCTAATAGCTAAATATACAACTCATCATCAGCGGGGCTTACCCGTCCGATCGCAGCGAGTATTGAACTCCCGTCGGATGCCGCAAAAGCCTTCCCAATATAATAGCTAATTATACACCTCATCATGAGCAGGGCTTACCCGTCCGATCGCAGCGAGTATTGAAATCCCGTCGGATGCCGCACAAGCCTTCCCAATCTAATAGCTAAATATACAACTCATCATCAGCGGGGCTTACCCGTCCGATCGCAACGAGTATTGAACTCCTGTTGGACGCCGCAAAAGCCTTCACATTCTGAAATAATAACTAGATATACACCTCGTCAGCGGGGCTTATCAGTCCGATCGCAGCGAGTATTGAACTCCCGTTGGACGCCACAAAAGCCTTCACATTCTGAAATAATAACTAGACATACGTATACCTCTACATCAGCGGGGCTTACCCGTCCGATCGCAGCGAGTATTGAACTCCCATTGGATGCTGCAAAAGCTTTTCCAATCTAAAATAATTACTAGACTTACACCTCATTGTCAGTGGTGACTTACCCATCCGAGCAGTGAGTATTAAACTGTTGGGGTAACAGCTTAGGACCCAGGACCAGTAGTGAAAAATGAAGACCAAGAGTCAGGAGTTAGATTAATTAAAGAAAAATTTACTGAAGAATAGTTTGCAGTTTCATCAGCAGTAGCCAGCTCAAGAGGAGTTCGTAGGCCGCACTCCCTCTAACAGTCTCCCCGCCTCCGTCTAACGTACATACAATTTTCTGAACAGTTATACTGTTTTCAAGGTCTAGACACGTCATTACTGCCATGTGGAATGATTCTGATTGGTTCTAACAATATGCAATGTAAGCAACTTTCCACACGTAGACAGATAGGAGCATATATCTCTAAAAATGCGTAGACTCGATGTCGCCCAGGCCCAGATTAGTCCCCAGTGACCTCGGAGGTCATAGAAAAGACGCCTCCAGGTCTAGAATCGCCTGCCGAAAGGACCATCTCCAATACTGGATCTGCACAGAATCATGAAACGCACACACACAATGCTCCAAAGAATAGCAGTTTCCTCAAGGTTGGGAACATCTTAACTAACTATCAACAAAGCACTTCTCCAAAACATGCTGATACTTACTCTAGTTCAGAAGTGACTTTATTCTATTCTATTAAGACAGAAAAGTATATCAAAGAGGTACATTTCTCTGAGTCCTCAAAGAGTCCCATAGCCAGTGATGGGAATAATGGCGTTACAGATAAACAGCGTTACTAACGGAATAATTTTTTTCAGTAACGAGTAATCAAACGAATTACTGTTTCTCCCGTTACAACGCCGTTAGCGTTACTGAGGAAAAAAAATGCGGCGTTAGTCGCGTTACTATAATTGAGCTCACTGAAGCGCTTTTCATCCGAACAGGCTCTCTGTCAGTCGGACCTGCAACGTGTGTGTGTGTGCGTGTGCGCGTGCACCAGCCATGCGTGTTGGGGGTGGGTGCAGTGGTACACATAACTGATGATGATTGGTGGGTGGGAGACTAGGTTGAAGTTGATAGGTTGAGTTCACACCTATTTTTTTCATGGCCTATGGTTCACACACACACACACACACACACACACACACACACACACACACACACACACACACACACACACACACACACCTATGACGCACACGCATATGCACATTCAGCGATTGTCCAACGACTTCAAAGGTAGCTTTCACAAACTGGAAGTATAAGCGCAACTTTTCCCTCGTTGAGGTGAAAGGTAAGAATATTTATGTAACGTGCAACTGACTCAAGAAAGAGTCTCTCCACGCCGGTGGCAAGTGATTCTGAAGGGCCTCACATCATCATATGCCACAAAATTAGTGGCTAAAAACCCAGGTGATAACGTGAGCTCCACTACCAAAGGAAAGTATAGTACTGATAATATTTACACAATATTTACACTATAGTAGGCCTACTGATAATATTTACAATAATGCATTGAATTTGATAGGTGTCTCACATTGTCCCACAGCAACATTACAATAGTGTACATTAATGTACAATGTTTTATAATAATAATTTATTCTATTTAGTGTCCAATTCATTCATTTAACATATCTAATATTGGGGGCATCCAAGTTATTTGACATATTTGAACATTTAAAAAAAAAAAAGTAACAGTAATTACTTTCCCTGGTAATTAGTTACTTTTATAATGATGTAACTCAGTTACTAACTCAGTTACTATTTGTAAGAAGTAACTAGTAACTATAACTAATTACTTTTTTAAAGTAACGTGCCCAACTCTGCCCATAGCTGTAACATAGGTGACCCCGGGGGTCACTTTAGGAAGACATACAGTTAACACATGCTGAGCCCTTCTCACTCCCTGGGGTGTTATTACACACACCAAGGACAGTTGCCTGTCAGCACGTCTTGACACAGACATCAGAGCAGCACCTAAAGAATGTGGATCCAAAATCACACAGCAAATATAAAGAACCGATTTATCAAATGTAGGAAATGGTTATAACTTGATTATCATTGATTCTTATTTTAATATTGAACATAAAATCATTCTTGAAGGATATGGGTCTGATGAAGAGGCAAGTGATGTTTGTCTTGACCCTTGACCCTTCAGAACTTCCACTGGATATAAAACGAAACCTCCCGATCCAGCAATCAGCTGTCTCCTCGCAAACACCGCAACATCAGCCTCATCGGTTATATATTTTTGGGGGGTACAGTTCTTGGCTGCTGTCCAAAGCTAACTTTGCATTTTTGGGGGATACTCTGCGTTCAGGCCAATTACCAAGCTCAGAGCCTTCTCCCCGGACAGCACGCCAAATACGTTCACCAAATTAATCTATCCGACTTATTTGTAGGTGTGACCTCGTGAAATTATGTTTTATTAACGTAGTTCGGGAGAAACACGTCAAATAAGCTACTCTCAAGTGTCACCAGCTGTCTACAATCAGTAATCAACATATCTACCCAATCAGCATGAAGGCAAGCCATACATAATCACAGTCAAACTCACCTATGGATTCGCTACAGTCTTCAGAATCCCTCCACCACCCCGTCTCCTCTCACTTACTAGGATACTTCCTATAGCCTACCTGGGGGGATACTCTGCGTTCGGGCCAATTACCAAGCTCAGAGCCCTCTCCCTGGACAGCACGCCAAATATGTTTACCAAATTAATCTATCTGACTTATTTGTAAGTGTGAACTCGTGAATTACTTTATAGTGATATGAAAGCATGTATTATAGCTGTATAACATACCGTTTTGTTGTCTATGTTTTGAATCCGTTTTTGAAGAGCCCCCCCAGCCTCACGTCACGTTTCAAAACCATAGACCGTAAAAAATATGGACGGCGCGTCTTCATTTGCTTCCGGCGAAGTAAGTGAAGCATCCGGAGGTCTGAATACGGCGCTGACATCGTGCGCAGATTTGGGACCTGAGTCTGCGGTAGAGAGCAGGAAGTAGAGGCGTGATATCAAAAGCCCGCCCACACTCTCACAGATGCAGAACAATTAATTACATTGGTGTGAAATAAACAGTTATGGAAATGTAGAAATTAAAGCTAAAGCTCCGCTCTCCTCCTGAAAATCCTGAAAAAAGTCAGTTGGTGCCTCAGTGACTACTTCACTCAGAGAAGCCGTCAATCTCAGCTGTCAATCATGACGTCACACCCCCCGTTTTTATAGCATCAAATAACTAACTAAAACGTCTCGGTTACGTATGGTAACCCTCGTTTCCTGAAGGAGGGAACAGAGACGTACGTCGGACGTCACCGACGAATTGGGATCACTTCAGCCCCTATCAGCTTCGAGATATAGAGAACAGGCCAATGGGCCATTGGCGTGCAAGATTTGCATCTCGCGCTCCGCCCCGCACTGCGGGTATAAACAGGAATCGAGAGCAGCGCACTATTGTTTTTCACTGAGGAGCCGAACTAGTGACTCAGCCATGCAGTGATGGTACAGCAACTGTGGCGACGGGACGTATGTCTCCGTTCCCTCCTTCAGGGAACGAGGGTTACCATACGTAACTGAGACGTTCCCTTTCAGTTGGTCACATTCGACGTACGTCACCGACGAAGTGGGATCCCTTTGGAAAACGCCACAGTTACTACCACTTCCAGCGCCCAGCGAAGAGCCCCTCAGACCCTGTCTGTTCTGGGTGGGAAAACTCATGCAGGGAGAGTCACACTGCTGTTCCGCAAGAGCCACTCAGCAGACTATTGGGTAATGCTGGGAAGCGTGCCCGGAAGGGCCGCTGCAGAAGCCACATCATGGCCGGAGGGAGTTACCATGTGGAGAATACATGTATGGACTGGCCTTACATGTATTCTCCACATGTTGCACTGGGCAGTGCAACATACGGAAGTCCCAGGGCTTGCCCCGGCCAATTACGGCGGGAGAACAACACCGTACTGGGACGGCAGAGGAGCTCTGCCGAGGGAAAGACACGAGCTCGCCGAAGGGAGCTGTACCGTGGAAGAATACACATATGGGACCGCCGTGGGGGTCACAACATATGGAACCCAGCCTAACACAAGTGCATACGAGTGTTAAACCTGGCGTCGGATGCTCCGCCACATCACACGGGAAGCACAAGGGAAGCTACCGGCTCTACACCTAGGCTATCGAATCTAGCGAACGTGTTAGGTGTCACCCAGCCCGCAGCTCTACAAATATCTGTCAGCGAGGCGCTACGAGCCACCGCCGAGGAAGAAGTAACCCCTCTTAACCCGAGCGGGCAGGGCACGTCTTGGGTTTCATACGCCAAGACGATGGCATCTAGGGTTGGGAATCGTGAGAAATTTTCCGGTTCCGGTTCTGGTTCCGGTTCTGCCTAACGATTCCGGTTCCGATTCCGGTTCCATTAAAATTATTAAACAAATAGTGGTAAAGGAAAAAGGCACAATACGCAACTCAAACAATCCATTTTGTGTTTATTACTTGCTCTAAAATTAATTTACAGGTTGGCAATGTCAAAAAAGTCCTGTACTGTACATATATTACAGTATTAATTAAGCCATTCTTGCAACACATTTTTTTTCAAATGAACACCTCTGAAATTGTCTTATTACATTTTATCTCTCTGTCTCTGAATAAAACAAAGTTATAAATTATATTTATTAGTTATATTTATTAATTAATTGTATATTAATTTAATAGTAATTCAGTTATTCAGTGAACTTGTAAATAATAAATTGCAATTCAGCATTACAAAGGTAATTGTGCCTAAACGCTTACCTAAACCATGGTGACTCAACGGTTGACAAATATATATTCAACGGTTGACAAATATATATATATATATATATAGGCCTTTCACTATAAATCTGGTATAAGCCCTGTGGCACTCTGTGCTGTAGCAAATGTTTTGTCAAATTGCTAGTGCAGCCTCCTTAGCATGTTATTAACTTTTCACATGTGTTACATTTTGCTTCATTATCATTCATTCTTTGGAAATGAATCCATACTTGTGACTTTCTCTTCGCCATGCTGGTGGTCAACGAGAAAATATCTGACGCAAAACCGTAAATGTGTAGCGCGAGGGCTTTCAGTGCTGAACTGCGTTGCACTCCTGGAAGCGGCAGGCAACGTAATTAATATTAATGATGAGGTGAGCCAGGGTTGCCAGGTTTTCACAACAAAACCTGCACAATTGCTACTCAAAACTAGTCCAAAACAAGCCCAATCGCGTTTCAGGGGGGCTTCTCCAGTAAAATTCGCATTTCCGGGGCTAAATATCACATAATTGGGGTCGCTTCAACCCGCGGACATGAAACACAGCCCGCGGCAACAGTGGAAAACGGGAAAGCGGGAAAACCATGGACTTGGCAACACTGGCTGTCACTCGCTATTAAAGGATACGCTTCCAGTGCTTTGCACACACATTGCACCAGAACCGTTTTCGGAACCGAAGCTTAGGAATTTCGCGCGGTTCTGGTATTTTTCAAAAATCAGTTTCGGTTCTGCATAAGAACCAGTTCTCGGTTCCCAACCCTAATGGCATCCACTATCCAGTGGGCCATCCTCTGCTTGGAGATAGCATTTCCCTTCTGCTGTCCTCCGTAACAGATGAAGAGCTGCTCTGAGGTCCTGAAGCTTTGCGTTCTGTCGATGTAAGTCCGCAGGGCGCGGACCGGACAGAGAAAAGCTAGGGCTGGGTCTGCCTCCTCCGAAGGCAGCGCTTGCAGGTTCACCACCTGGTCCCAGAAGGGAGTGGTGGGAACCTTTGGCACGTATCCAGGCCGGGGTCTCAGGATTACATGAGAGTTACCAGGCACGATTCGTCGACCGAAAATGCCTGCAGGTCCCCTACCCTCTTGTTGGAGGCCAATGCAGTCAGGAGTACTGTCTTCAGAGACAGAACTTTTAACTCAGCTGACTGCAAAGGCTCAAGGGGCGGTTAGCACCAGAGTTAAGTCCCAAGAGGGTATAGAGGGAGGGCGAGTCGGATATAGTCTCCTCGCCCCCCTCAGGAACCTGACGATCAGAACATGCTTACCTAACGACTTTCCATCTACCATCACATGATTAGCGGCGATAGCGGCAACATAAACTTTGAGGGTGGAGGGAGACAGCCTTCGCACCAACCCGTCTTGTAGGAAGGAAAGCACCGAACTGATCAAACATCTTCGGGGGTCTTCTCGGCGAGAAGAGCACCGATCAACGAACAGGTTTCACTTCAACGCATAGAGCCGTCTCATAGAGGGAGCTCTAGCGGAAGTGATGGTGTCTACACTGTCTTGTGGTAGGCCCCCTAGAACCTCTGCGTCCCGTCCAGGGACCAGACATGGAGTTTCCAGAGGTCTGGACGTGGGTGCCAGAGGGTGCCCCGTCTCTGAGTCAGGCGGTCCTTCCTCAGAGGAATGGGCCAAGGAGGTGCTGTTGCGAGGAGCACTAGTTCCGGGAACCAAGTCCGGTTGGGCCAATACAGGGCAACCAAGTGTCTGTACAAGAAGGCTCACTGGGGAAAACGCATATTTGCGTAGGCCCCGGGGCCAGCTGTGTGCCAGAGCATCCGAGCCGAGGGTCCCCTCGGTCAGGGAATAAAACAACTGGCAGTGGGTCGTGTCCGGGGCAGCAAACAGGTCTACCTGTGCGGTCCTGAAGTGACTCCAGATCAGCTGAACCACCTCGGCTGCACGATTGAGCAGGCCCGGAATGTGAATGTCATGAAGCGACCTCAGATGCTTCTGACTCCAGAGGAGGAGGAGATGGCGGGCGAGTTGTGACATGCGACGGGAGCGTAGACCACCCTGTTTTCTTTGACATACCCAACGGCCCCCGTGCTGTCCGTACTGACCAGAACATGCTTGCCTCTGAGCGGCTCCTTGAAGCGGCTGAGTGCAAGACGAACTGCTAACAACTCCAGGCTATTGATATGCCATTGCAGTTGAGGCCGGTCCACAGACACGAAACTGCAAGCCCGTTGTACGTGGCACCCCAGTCTGTGGATGAGGCATCCGTGGAGATAACAGCATGACTGGACACTTGTTCTAGAGGCACTCTTGGCCGTAAAAATGAAGGGTCCCACCACGGGCTGAAGGTTTGGCGGCATCTCGGCGTCACTTGGACACGGAGGGTTCCGCTGTGCAACGCCCATCTCGGGACTCGGTTGTGTAGCCAGCGTTGAAGCGGTCTCATATGAAGCAATCCAAGTGGCGTTACTGCGGCTGCGGATGCCATATGCCCCAGGAGCCTCTGAAAATGTTTCAGTGGTACCGCTGTCCTGCATTTGAACGAGTTCAAGCGGTTCAACACAGACTGGATGCGCTCCTCAGTGAGGCGCGCTGTCAGACCGACCGAGTCCAGCTCCGTACAGAGAAAAGAGATCCTCTGCGTGGTGCAGAGTTTGCTCTTTTCTCCCTTGACCTGAAACCCCAACCGGCTGAGGTGCCCCATGCTCTCTCATAGAGGTGGAAAGATTAACAAAATATTCTACTCAAGTAAAAGTACTATTACTTCAATTAAATTTTACTTAAGTAGAAGTAAAAGTACTTGCCTAAAAATGTACTCAAGTAAAAGTAAAAAGTAGGTCATTTAAAATGTACTCAGAGTAAAAGTTACTGAGTTACTTTTTTAACAGCGGGGTGGGGAACTCTCCCGTGTAGGGTTGTGGTAGAATGAGATTTTCACGATATAAAAACAGTTTTCACAGCATCACGGTATTAATTATTTAATAAATAAACTGTATTATTAAATGATGGTTATTATTATCACCAGTTAAAACGGCATTAAATTAATGAAAACTTTTTTTTTTTTTTTTGGTTGAACAAATGCTTTATTATAACAAACTTGAAACCACATTTTTAAATTTTATTTTTTTAACATTTCAATAAAACATGTCTAATGAACTAAATAAATTATTATAAATTAGATTAACAACTTTAAGAATAATAGAGTCCTAAGAAATTTTTCTTTTTATGATTTAATACAAATACATTCAGGGGCGTAGCCATCTTTTCAGAAGTGAGGGGGACAGAAATGTCAGGTGTAATACCAGTTTTTTTCTGACCTTTGTCTAATTGACAGATTTAATTGATGTCATCTCTTGCTTTTAATTCAGTAAGATATCAAATACACTGCTGAACAATAACCACTAATATCTATAATGTTTTCCCTATATGTTATGCCAATTTTATGATTGGTTTATGTACTTGTGCATTAAGTCCCCTTGGATTTTAAGCTTTGTAAAAAAAAAAAAAAAAATCACTGAATAAGGCAGAAAATATACAGTACCTATCAAAAGTTTGGAAACATTACAATTGTTAAATGTTTTTGAAAGAAGTCTTCTGCTCACCAAGGCTGCATTTATTTAATAAAAAATGCAGTAAAAAAATAATACAGTGAAATATTATCCCAATGTAAAGCAGCTGTGTGAATATATAGTAAAAAAGAAAAAAATCTTTGTTTATTTATTCCTGTGATCAAAACTGAATTTATCATCATTACTCCAGTCTTCAGTGTCACATGATCTTTCAGAAATCATTCTAATATGTTCATTTGATGCTCAAGAAACATTTATGATTATTATCAATGTTGAAAACAGTTGTGCTGCTTAATTTTTGTGGAAATTATGAAACTATTCAAACATTTGTGGTAAGATAAAAAAAGAGAGAAATTAATACTTTTATTCATCAAACATGCATTACATTGATCAAGTGGCATTTATAATATAACAAAAGATTTATACATGCTTTATTCAATACAAATAAATGCTGTTCATTTAACTTTCTATTAATTAAAAAATCCTGAAAAATAAAATGCATCATGATTTCCACAGCTCTTTTCAACAATGATTATAATCATAAATGTTTAAAAGTAAGAGCGGTGCGACTAGACGCCGGTTCGAATCCCGCACAGAGTGGGTTGACTAGGACCGGTGCGACCCGGTAAAAGTGCGGGGGACGAATGTACGTTTTATGACATGTCCCCCCCGTGCCCCGCATAATCTACGCCCATGAAAACGGTGGTAATCAAATACTTATCCTTTCATTTTTTTGGGCAAAGTGCTGCTGTTTTACTAAATTAAACCATGGATTTAAAAATATATTCTTAAATAATGTTTAAATTATGTAATATTATTATTGTTGTTAGTTATTATTATTATTATTATTATTTTGACAAGTATTCTATAGGCCTACAATAGTAATAGATTTCTGTCACAATTTCATCTAGTTAAACCGTTTATTTTGACGGGTTTTAGTGAGGACATTTCAGGGAAGATCTGTTTCAGAGTGTATTTGATAATGGCTTTTAATCAAATAAAATTATGAAAATGTTCATTAGGGGGTCTCAGATCAGCTCTGGAAATGTTCATACTGTATGATCATGCCCAAATATGTTTTTTGAGACATTAAACACCACGAGCATCGCGTAAGCTACTTAAGTATGTAGGCTAGTAGACGAAACGGCGCTGCTCATTCACACAGATCATATATTCATATAGCAGTGTTTTGAGCTTTAAATTCACAGACCATGTCGCGATTTGATTTATTGTACAGCTCTACTGTCGATGTATTCATTCATCCATCAGTTTGCGTGTTTTACGTGACATCTGCGTTATACTGTAATTCCGGGATTCCCTCTGCATCACAGAAAACATTCGGCCTTAAGTTATAAACGTACCTTTATGTACACAGAGGGATGGTGTTCCCGATCATGTTCTATGTGTTTCCTCCTGTGCATCAAACATTTTTTTTGCTAATTTGATATCCTCCAGGACAACACCCGGCTATTTTATATCTATATCCAAAGCTTTTCCATACCATCCAGGGGTTCACGACGGCGTTTCGCTTTCAGCTGGGTCTGACGTCTGTCCGTCCGTCTCCATCTTTTTGTGATTTTTGCGTTCGTTCTCCCGCCTTCAATTCAATGCAGTCGTTTCCGGATCGCGTTTTCCCCCCTTTGTATTATTTATTTTTACTCAGTAACTATGTGGTTTAAAATTTAGCGAAGTACAATACTTTGAACAAAACATACTTAAGTAAAAGTAAAATTACAGATTTTTAAAACTACTTAAAAAAGTAGAAGTACGCAGAAAAACTACTCAATTACAGTAACGCGAGTAAATGTAATTCGTTACTTTCCACCTCTGCTCTCTCATGGGAGCAATGGCCGCCTCCGCGACTTTCGTGAAGACACGGGGCGACAGGGGCAGCCCAAAGGGTAAGACTCTATACTGATGTGCCCGTCCCTCGAACGCAATGCGTAGGAATGGTCTGCGTCGAGGGAAAACCGAGTCATGAAAGTACAGGTCCTTCAGGTCGATCGCTGCTAACCAATCTTGGGGACGGATGCACCTGAAGATGCGTTTCTGCGTTTAGCATTCTGAACAGCATTTCTTTAAGGGACCGATTCAAGAATTGCAGATCCAAGTTCGGCTATAACCCGCCGCTTTCTTGGGTACAATGAAGTACGGGTTGTAGAAGCCGGTCTTCATATCGGCTGGAGGGACCGGCTCTATCGCGTACTTCGCCAGTAGGAATGCGATTTCCGCCTGGAGCACAGGGGCGTCCTCCTTCGACACGGAGGTGAAGTGAACGTTCCTGAACTTGGGGGAGCGCCAGGCGAACTGAATCGCACAGGCGAGTCTTATGGTACGGACGAGCCGAGGAGATGGGCTGGGAAGCACTATCCAGGCTCCCAGTGACCGTGCAAGCAAACCAACAGCACCACAGACGTACTCGCAGTGGGGCAGCGTAGCGGCGTGCAGGGACCCGACTCGGACGGCATGGTAGCGGCCCAAAGTGGGGTCTGAGTGTGCTGTGCAACACTACCTGCTTCCGCTGAGGGGGTGTGCGAGTGTGAGAAGGCCGCTTATGTGCATCCCCACAGCCAGCACCCCCTGCTGGCGATTTGGAGAGGCACACGAGGGTGACAACGCATGGGAGTGTCGTACACCGGCAAGCGCACTCTCCAATTGAAGGAGGGGCTGAGCGTGGCAAGGCATTGTGGCATCACACACGGCCTGCCTCACCTCCTTCCTCAGCGGGGAACAAGAGCGGCGAGGCATAGCGTCGCACACTGTTGTCCTCGCACCGCTGAGAAGAGGGGAATGGGAGTGGCAAGGCTTTGTAGCGTCACACACACTGCCATTCTCACTCTCTTGTGGGGGGGGAAATGAGAGTGGCGAGGCTTTGTAGCGTCACACGCTGACATTCCTGAACTCCCGAGACCCAGAGGTATTGGAACTGCTCTTAAGAATTTGGGTATCACTGGCTGTTTTTAACACCAGTGGCAGAACAGAATTACCAATGGTTTTCCCCCGTCCCTCCTCCGGGGAAAGAGCAGCTCCTGACCAAATCCGGGTCAATGGTGTTTCTGGACAAGGGTGGACATCGTCTGGCCAAGGGCCAGCGCTGTGCGCAGCTCAACCTTGGCTCAGAACGTCTCGGTTACGGATGTAACCCTCGTTCCCTGAGGAGGGAACGGAGACGTAACGTTAGTGACTAACGAATGGGGGTTTCGCTTAGAAGCCTATTATCTTCGAGCTTTAAGAAAACGCCCAATGGCGTGCCAATGCCATGGGGCATGCGGAATTTGCATACGTAACTCCGCCTCACCATGTGAGTATAAAAGGAAGTACGTGGCAATATCGCATTATGTTACCTGCTTGAGGAGCCAAGACTGAAATCCTGCGTTCCAGGTAGCACAGCTGATGTGGCAACGGGACGTTACGTCTCCGTTCCCTCCTCCGTTCCCTCCCTCCTTTCGTTCAGTCACTACGACGTAACGTTAGTGACTAACGAATGGGGGTCCCAATATAATCCCGCCACTCAGCTGTCTTCCAGTGCCCTGCGTAAGTGTGAGTACCCTGTCGTAAGACTAGTACGGACGAAGGACTCCCACTTATCACAGGAATACCAAGGTACACTGGGAAGCATATCCCAGTGAGGGAATGCGAAGATGCCTACCCGTGGGGAGGACTTAAGAGTACACATATGACCCGCTAAGGGCTGCATATGGGAAAACTCAAGGGTACCAGCCGAAGGTGGATTTTTAACCCTAGGGGTGGCGGGGACACGCCAAGGGAAGAAACCCGCTCACTGCGGAGGCTTAAGGTGAAATACACGTGTGTGGACCGCCGGAGGGGAACCATGCACACTGGGCACCTGGCCGGACACGAGGGTCTGGGCTCGCTAGAGGGCAGACACACAGGTATCGGCGTAAGCAGTGCTGGAGGAACTCAGGGCTCTCGGGGAGCTCACCTGAGGAAAATATCGCACGTATCCAGTCCGAGGAGTGGAGTGGCGAGCAAGCGAAGACACCTGAGCCTGGTCCATTACCGGCCCCTCGGGGGCGAGTACATAGTCGGACACTGGCTCCACTCGGAGATTGTAGAATCTGGCGAATGAGTTAGGTGTCGCCCAGCCTGCAGCTCTGCAGATGTCTGTTAGCGAGGCGCCATGCGCTAAAGCCCAAGAGGAGGCGACACTCCGAGTGGAGTGTGCCTTCACACCAAGGGGACATGGTCGACCTTGCTGCTGGTAAGCCAAAACAATGGTGTCCACTATCCAGTGAGACAGCCTTTGCTTTGAGAGAGCACTTCCCTTCCGCTCTCCACCATAACAGACAAAGAGCTGGACTGAGGTCCTGAAACACTGCGTCATGTCTACGTAGGCGCGGAGAGCGCGTACTGGACAGAGCAGTGCCAAGGCTGGGTCTGCCTCCTCCAAAGGCAGCGCTTGCAGGTTCACCACCTGGTCTTTGAACGGAGTGGTGGGAACCTTGGGCACATATCCAGGCCGGGGTCTCAGGTTCACGTGAGAGTTAGCCGGCCCGAACTCCAGGCACGCTTCGTCAACCGAAAATGCCTGCAG
The DNA here is from genome assembly GCF_949357685.1 of Gobio gobio. Classification (NCBI taxonomy): domain Eukaryota; kingdom Metazoa; phylum Chordata; class Actinopteri; order Cypriniformes; family Gobionidae; genus Gobio; species Gobio gobio. The sequence goes on along the minus strand of NC_137115.1, from coordinate 53,685,557 downwards.
GTCCCCGACCCTCTTAACGGAGGCCAATGCGGTCAGCAGAGCCGTCTTCATCGACAGGAACTTAATATCAACCGACCGCAAAGGCTCAAAAGGAGGCCTCTGCAGAGCACTTAGAACTACTGAGAGGTCCCAAGAGGGTACGAGAGGAGAGCGAGGAGGATTCAGTCTCCTCGCCCCCCTCAGGAACCTGATGACCAGGTCGTGCTGACTTACCTTTTTGTTCTCCAAGAGATCGTGGTGGGCAGATATTGCGGCCACATAAACTTTGAGGGTGGAGGAAGACAGCCTTCGCTCCAACCCCTCTTGGAGGAATGAGAGCACGGACCCGATCGGGCATTTCCAGGGGTCTTCTTGGCGGGAAGAGCACTAGGTGACGAAGAGGTTCCACTTCAACGCATAGGCATGCCGAGTGGACTCTGCCCTAGCGGAAGTGATGGTGGCGACCACCGTAGGTGACAGGCCACTCAAACCTGCCACGTCCCGTCCAGGAGCCACACGTGGAGGTTCCACAAGTCGGGACGCGGGTGCCAAAGGCTGCCCCGTCTCTGAGTATGGACTTTTTTCTTTTGGTCCGATCTCAGAGGAATAGGCCAGGGAGGGGCTGTCTCAAGGAGTATGAGTTTGAGGAACCAGGTCCGGCCGTGCCAGTACGGGGCGACCAAAAGGACCTGCTCCTTGTCCTCCCTGATCTTGCACAAGAGCTGACAGGGCAAAGTTGCTCTTTCCCCAGTTGACCCGAAGGCCCAGACGGGCTAAGTGGTGAAGAACCAGATCTCTGTGTCCGCAAACCTGCTCTCGAGAGTGACTCATTATGAGCCAGTCGTCAAGGAAATTCAGGATGCGAACCCCGTGCTGCCTGAGGGGCGCAAGGGCTGCCTCGACAATCTTCGTAAAGATGCGAGGGGACAGAGATAGCCCGAATGGGAGGACCACGTACTGACATGCCCGCCCCTCGAAAGCAAACCGTAGGAACGGTCTGGGTCGAGGTAGGAGGAGACATGGAAGTAGGCGTCCTTCAGGTTGATCGCTGCAAACCAATCGACCGGACGAAAGCATTCGAAAAGGCGTTTGGCTGTCAACATCTTGAACGGAAACCTGTGTAGGTAACGGCGGCGAGCGGACCGAGGCGACTGACCCGGCGGCTGGGTGCAGCAGCTGGCCGCCGGGGCAGTACGTGTTACAGCCTCAGTCTGCTCTGGAGCGGCCGAGAACCGTTGGGCGCAGTTCTCAGCCGCGCCGCCGAAGAGGCCAGCCTGGGATATGGGTGAGTTGAGGAGGCGGGCCCGCTCAACGTCCACCACATCACCAGGTAAGGCCAGGTGTTCTCCCGGACCACAGCTGTGGACATCGCCCGACCCAGGGAGCGTGTGGCCACCTTCACCGCCCGGGGGCGGGATCAGTTGTGCCACGCAGCTCATTGAAGAGCCCTGGGTCGGCTCCACCCTTGTGCATGTGCAAAGGGGCGGCGGCCTGCCCGTAGCTCTGCAGGACCACGCCACCGAAGTAGACGAGCCCACAGGCTTTGGGAGGGTGCTTAGGACAGCCACACCACGCCACGTCAAAGCCCTCTGTGGACACCGTAGTGCGCAACAGAGAGTTCAACAGTGGGGGGGAGGGGGCCCCAGTGTACCCTAGGCCGCGGCCCCATCAAGGGCAGAGAAGGCGGAGGAGGCCACCAAACGGTCGCGGGAAGCACGGGGACTTCCGGGACCGCGTGATCTCCTCATGCACCTCGGGAGCGAAAGGCATTGAGGGCGGGGCCCAACAGCTGTCGGGTGCCGCCCCCAAAAACCAATCGCGCAACCACGAGCACTCGCGACTGGGCGGAGTTCCACACCAGCGCGAGACTCGCAGCTGCCCGAGATAACATGGCTGTCAACTTTAGGTCGGATCAGGCAGCGCTGACACACCCGGAGGCGGAGCACAACCTAATCGTCATCCCCAAAGGACTCCAGCCCACCTTGGGATGCGGCGATCGACATCTCACTGCTATCCGGAGCGTGAACTGAACGAACGAGGCGTCAGAGACGGGCCGCTGTTTCAGTCCAACACTCGCGGGAAGCGATGTGCGAGAGGGGGCGAAGGCCAAAGTACCATCTCACTCGGGGACTGTAGATTGGGGTGTGGCAGAGGGGACTCTCTCACCTCACGGAGATCATTGAGTCTCGACCGCGACATCGCAATGGTCACGTTCCCGCAATGGAAACATGACACATCCGCAAACACTGCCCGAACATGCTGAAGCCCAAACACGTTGAGCATTGCATGCGTCCATAGACAACAGTGGAAATCGATCGCACCCGGAAGTGCACGGGCGAGCCGTCTTGAAAAAGACGTGCCACGCGCAAGCTCTTTTTGTGAGAGGAAACCTCGCAGTCGATGCCGAAGCGCCCAGGGAAACACACACCAGCCGTCTAGCAGACCACTGCGCAGATCAGCAGGCAGGAAGTATGCGATCACTGGAACGCGCCGTCACACCAACACCGACTGGAAAGCCGCTCGTCTCGAAGAGGCTGACAGAGTCTCAGAAGGCTTGTGAGGAGTGAAGAGGTAGGTACTCTTGGCTCCGAAAGCAGAAACATAATGCGATGTTGCCACGTACTTCCTTTTATACTCACATGGTGAGGCGGAGTTACGTATGCAAATTCCGCATGCCCCATAGCATTGGCACGCCATTGGGCGTTTTCTTAAAGCTTGAAGATAATAGGCTTCTAAACGAAACCCCCATTCGTTAGTCACTAACGTTACGTCGTAGTGACTGAACGAAAGGGAACTAGCCTCGTGCACAAAGAGCGCAGGGCGGAGGTGGCCTGCCAGTGGCACTGCCACCCCACCGATGAGGGTAGTGAGAAGAGGAAAACTTTATGCAGATTATGGCCTTTTTGGTGTTCCATATTTTGTCACCAAATAGTCCCACAATGACAAAGCCTTCCAATGCACATCCGGGAAAAGGCAAGGGACGGGCAAGGCGATTTATGCGTTGCACCACGCCTTAGCCACCCGGGAAAGCATGGCTGTCAAGTATGAATCTGATTCAGCATGAGCGCCCACTATTATAGTGGGAATCTCAGCATCACCATTTCCAACACATAACAGCCCTCTCTCTGATGCAGCAATTGACATCTGTCCTCTGCTAGAGCCCCAAATGAAATGCTAGATCCTTTTTTTTTTTTACCCTCTGGAGTCTGAGCTCTTTTGGGGCCCTTTAGAAGTTTTGACATGCTCTGACATTTGTGTTTTTTTCAGTTGCTTATAAACACATTAATGGCAAAAGTGTAATTACACTGTATTCAGCACAAACTGGGCTACCATAATATGTGAGCAACATTTTTGTATTTGTATTTTGTATTTTTGAGAGAAAAATGTTTATGCACGGATTTTGAAAAAACATAAAAAATTTGTTTTAAAATTAAGGCCTCAAAACACACAATAGATATGTGTTCACAACACTTTTGACTCCATCTTGTATTTCCATAGAGTTTTTTCTTTAAACTGATGTGAGAATCATTGAGCCTACTTATTCACATAAAACAATACACTGATTTAAAATTTGTTTAACAGTTTCTCTTCTCAAAGCCAAAATGCGAGGAGGCGTGATATCTAATGAATAATGACGAGATAGCACCTGAGATAACAAAGGACTCGCATTAATGAGCTGCATAATGAAAGAGCTTCAGGTAAGTCTGTGACAGAGAGCAACAGGGCAAAGGAAATATATATTTTTTGTAGTTTATTATATTTGGAATGTAATCAACAAAGGCCTATTATATTTTAAATGATTAGAAGATTTGACTACACTGCAAAAAATGCTCTTCTTATTTGGTATTTTTTCTTGTTTCCAGTCCAAATATTTAAAATTCTTAAATCAAGATTAATTTACTAGGTAAGTACAAATTTCTGGGCAGAAAATCAAAAAAATTCATAAAAAAACTCTTCATACTGGCAGCCGGAGGGCGCTCCGTGCACATGTTTTCCATATAGATAGAAGAGGATATCTTCTTCGTGAGTGCTATATATGGACTACTTGTGCACGGAGCGCCCTCCGGCTGCCAGTATGAAGAGTTTTTTTTATGAATGAGAGCATGACGCTCGTATTACTATTGTAATAAACCTCGTAGAAATCCCTGCACGTATGTCACAGAATCTCAATAACAACCAGTTGTCTTGGAATTATTATTTTATTTCCAGAAGAACAATCAAGTTAATAATATAGGCACAGGTAACGTTCAATACGCAGGGGGGGATAAGAAACACGGGGCAACCCGCAATACACCACATCAATTCATCGGCACACCGTGAGTTTCATGCTCCATGCATCAAATGTCTCATACTCAAAACAGCACGTCAGCCTACAGTACACAGCATAAAGTGAATAATTCAGGCGGGTGTCTCCGTTAACTATTCCCCGACATCCCTCCCACACCTGCTGCTGTCATACAATCAACAGTACAAATACTACATGAATGAATCAATGTGAAGGTAATGAATGAATTAAAACACTTCCCTCTCCCAAAGGCGAGGAGACCCATCCGTAGATGGTTAGGAGTGTCATACAGTATCGTTGGCAAGGGAGCGCACATCCACGATGAGGCCGCACTTGAATCAGCAGTTCGTTGAAAGTCCGGCGGGCAAAGTTAGTGGCCTGGCAGGAGCAGTTTATAGGCACCAACAGAGCCGTGTTCCGAGGGATTGGTGACACTAAAGTAAATTCCCCCCTCTAACTCCACTCTCTCACACAAGGTCAACTACCTGACTATCTGTCTTCATCTCCGGAGAGCCTATTGCCCCCGGGACACAATTAAGCGTACCCCACAAGTCACCACCTCCTGAAAAACACACACGCTCTCCACTGCACCCCTTTTTAAAATCTCTCTGTGCGCTCCTCCACAGGTGGATGCAATCAAAGTCATGTGATCACCCCGTGACTACACTACACTATTCCCCCTCTAATTCAGAAGAACTCGTCCTCGAGTCGAGGTGATAATCTTTAGCCCACACTGGTAACTTCCTCTGTTGTGGATGTCGAGCCATCTCCGCAGAAGAAGTTAAGGCATTTCGCATAGGACCTCCATCATCAGCAGCCGATTCAGACACTGACCCAGGACTATACTCCAAAATTGGCTCTGGCTGCTGCACTGAAGGAACTGTTGACCCAAGTTGGAGATGTCCACCCTTCTCTCCCAAGGAACAAGATTGTCCCTCTGTATCATCTTGTCTCTCAGGTACGACAGGGGGCGTTCGTTGAAGGGTCGGCTGATCGACCAATCGCTGTACCGGCGGTTGTTCAGACTCATTGCTTCCCTCCTGTCTCTCTGAAAAAGATTGAGAAACATAAGGTTTTAAGCGATTGTAATGAACCACTACAGTAACACCACTGTCGACTGACTGTAACTGATACAGTACATCAGACAGTCCCTCAACCACCTTGAAGGGACCCTTGTAATTTCTCTGCAATTTAAAACAAACTCCTTTCTTCCGAGCCTTGTTTCAAACCCAGACTAGCTCTCCAACCGAATAATACTGTACCTGGGCCCGAAAATCAAAATACTTTTTCTGCTGAGAAGAAGCCTGTAACTGGTGTTGCTGTACTGCCCCCACCACAGTGGACAAAGTCTCAGACATACGCTGCACAAATACACTTGGAGATTCGAAAGCCTCCTCCAAGTTTACAATCAACATAACATTCACGGGCAATACCATCTCCCTCCCAAACACAACTTTATGCAGGGTAAAGCCAGTAGTGGCGTGGACACTACTACGATATGCCATCATCAAATAAGGTAACAATGAATCCCAATTCTGTTGGTTCTTATCCACAAAAAGTGCCAGCATAGAAAGCAAGGTCCTATTAAAACGCTCAATGAGCCCATCTGACTGAGGGTGGTAAGGAGTGGTACGCGTTTTATTGATCTCTAATAACCGGCATAGTTCCTGAAAAAGAGAAGACTCAAAATTTCGGCCTTGATCAGAATGCAGGCTCCGAGGGACACCATAACGGCAAACCCACTGCTCAACTAAAACTCTTGCAACTGATCGCGCTTCTTGATTGGGCAATGCAAACGCTTCGGTCCACTTAGAAAAATAATCTCCCACAACCAAAATATAGCGATTTTTATCCATGGTTTCTGGAAGCGGACCCAAAATATCCAGAGCAACACGCTCATATGGGCGAGACATAACAGAAGGACATAACAGAGCCTTAGGGTTGAGAGCTGGAAGCTTCCTTGAGGCACAATATGAGCACTCTGTACACCACCTCCTCACATCCGCAAACCACCCTGGCCAATAAAAACGATCTTTAACTTTGGCTTGTAGTTTTTGCACCCCTAAATGGCAACCAGTGACAGCATTATGCAACATAGCCAAGACTTTCGGAACCAAACACTTCGAAAGTACAACCTGTACCTTATCAGCAGCATCAGAATTATGTGGAGGGACCCGCACCAACAACTGATCCTGTATCCGAAGCTGATCCCATACTATTGCAAATTTGTGCAACTCTGGATGGTTTCCTACTTCCCCACGCTCCTCTAATGGCTTAGTTAGCAGCTGTAGCAATTTACACAGCTCAGCATCCTCCCTCTGCAACCTAACCAAGTCATCTTCCGGCCTTTCTCCCAGTAGAGACTCCACACTTGGTTTAGTGACTTGCACTACTCTCACAGGATCTCAATAACAACCAGTTGTCTTGGAATTATTATTTTATTTCCAGAAGAACAATCAAGTTAATAATATAGGCACAGGTAACGTTCAATACGCAGGCGGGGAAAAGAAACACGGGGCAACCCGAATACACCACATCAATTCATTGGCACACCGTGAGTTTCATGCTCCATGCATCAAATGTCTCATACTCAAAACAGCACGTCAGCCTACAGTAAACAGCATAAAGTGAATAATTCAGGCGGGTGTCTCCGTTAACTATTCCCCGACATCCCTCCCACACCTGCTGCTGTCATACAATCAACAGTACAAATACTACATGAATGAATCAATGTGAAGGTAATGAATGAATTAAAACACTTCCCTCTCCCAAAGGCGAGGAGACCCATCCGTAGATGGTTAGGAGTGTCATACAATATCGTTGGCAAAGGAGCGCACATCCACGATGAGGCCGCACTTGAATCAGCAGTTCATTGAAAGTCCGGCGGGCAAAGTTAGTGGCCTGGCAGGAGCAGTTTATAGGCACCAACAGAGCCGTGTTCCGAGGGATTGGTGACACTAAAGTAAATTCCCCCCCCTAACTCCACTCTCTCTCACAAGGTCAACTACCTGACTATCTGTCTTCATCTCCGGAGAGCCTATTGCCCCCGGGAGACAATTAAGCGTACCCCACAAGTCACCACCTCCTGAAAAACACACACGCTCTCCACTGCACCCCTTTTTAAAATCTCTCTGTGCGCTCCTCCACAGGTGGATGCAATCAAAGTCATGTGATCACCCCGTGACTACACTGCACTATCTTTAGAAGGTACCGACGGTTTTCATATTCATAACTCCTGACACATATTAACAAATTACGGTCACTATATGTCTTTGAGAATAAAACAGAGGTCAAAAATGGAAGCTTGAGTCTTAGATCTTTTAAATGATGTATAGTTTGTCTAGGTAATTACTTACATCAGACAGTAATTTTGAGCTAATTTAAACAAAGAAAGCTTCAGTGCGCCCTCGTGCACGATGTGTTTGTTTGAGCTGATGTGTGTGTGGGCGTCGCCTCAGTATTTAAATCTCTATAGAGTGCCGAAGTTATGATGTCACTTTGTAGGCCAAAACGCGGAAGTGAGTTAGCATTTTAGCCCTTCCGGTTCCCTCGCCCTAAAGTCTATGGGTTTTTTGAATGGGTTTTTGCTAAATCGCCTGAAATAAGGTCTGAGGTTAACAAAGCCTCTAAATATTTTCACGTTTTGATCTATGACATAAATCACATTAGTTAAAACCTGCTTGTGATTTTTTTAAACTTTATTGTGTCTTAAAAACGGTGGTTGCTAACAAGTTGCTAAAAGGGACTACATCCTTTGTGACTTTTTTTTTGATGACTTTAGACGTCATCGTGACAAACAGGCAATCTCTCACTAGCCCGCGTTTCCGCCTTATGAAGAACTTATGTGGCGTGAATAAATCGCGCTATTCGCGCAAAGTTGGATGCTTGAACATTTGGAGTTTACTCTCTTCACATGTTCGTCTCGTTGAGAAATGGCTGACATGGGCTGTGTTTACACGTCTTTTTGTGTTAAAATCTACTGTTAATGTGTGACAAAACGTAGTTTTAAGACTTTTTCAGTCGATAATGTAGTTGTTTAAAGCTCAAATCTGTGGTTTATTTATAAGAAGAGTGCCTATTTTAACATTTTATCTGGTGTTTTAGGAGTTGTGAGCTCCAGTGGGTCAGCGGCGCTCCGCGCCTGTTTACCTGGCGAGAGTAGACTTTCCTCGGCCAGTCCTTCTGCCGTCTGCCGCTGGCTCTGATGTCTCTGTGGCGTCTCCAGCTATAATTCGTCTTGTGGAGATTTAACGGCCATATTTGCTCTCATGCCAAATTTGCTCTCTATAATTTGTTCCCTGGCAAATCGTTTAGGCTGAGGGCAAAGTGAAGTTTCATTACTTGTTTATTTTTAGGCTATAACTGTACGTTACCGTTCTAAGTTAGCCGACTAGCATTGACTTTGAATGTTTTGTAAGAGTCGGTTTTGGTGCTAAGACAAAAGCTGAGATACACACCTCAGCAATTGAACAATAAAAGTCACTAATCTTGAGGAAAAGATCTCACAGAAACTGTGACAACACCCTGACAAACATTCCTCCCCCCTCCCCATTTTGCCCTCTCCTTGTCCTGGTTTCAAGTCACCAAATGCAGATATATCAGTGATGATGTATTTTGTAAATCTATTGTTTTATCCCTTTCATGTTTGATGTCTTTTTAAAGGTCTCAGTGCGTATGGTAAAATGGTCTCAATTTCGCTGCAGTCACTGGTAGTATTAGAAAGATTGGAAAACTAATGAGAATTCAGTTCTCCTTTGAGTAGTCTCTTCAAAGATATCTGATCCACTCCCCCAAAACCAGGTGGGGGTGTTGCAAATATTTACAGCCCTTTTGTTCTAGTTGGAGTATTTAAGGTTGGATGTTCTAACTCTCTGGGGGAATATTCTGCAATCAGACCCCCCGTGCAAACTGCATGTAGATGTGCCAGACATGATGACTCTTTTAAATTATTTTCATATTGCTTTGCAATTGTGTTTTATGTTTTTACGCTGATCAGTTGTGTACCATGGATTCTTGTTTACTTATTTACTTTTCCGGTCTGGCCAAAATAAATGTTAATCTTGATTTATTCTGTATCTTTCTGAAATCATTATTTTATTCATGTCCATGCGGGGTGTGTAGGGGTTACCGCAGATCTCTCTGCCAGGGCAGGCCATACTGGGAACTCCATAGCGGGAGCATTGAGCCATGCATGAGGGAAAACCTGATTTCTGACCTGCCACTGTTATTATAAGTTGCAGTTTCCGTGACTATCACTAAAATTACATGTTTTATTATGAGTGCACATGTGTGACTCACTTAGAGGTAAGATAGTTCACCCTGCAATCCTCTGTAATATCAGAACTGACTAATCTGTGACCGTTAGAGCAAGCGAAATCCGGACGCTTAGCCTATTTGAGACTCCGGGTCCCATGGAGGATATTAATATTTGAAAATAAGTGATACTACGAAAAATCAACGATCTAAATTAAATCGCAACTAATCGTAAAATCAGCTGATAAACTCTAAATGTAGCACACTTTATGGAGTCACTTAGAATTGGAGTCAGATAAAATTATTAAGGGAGTCAGATTTAAAATGAGATATCAATAAATTAATAGAACTTCACCGAAAGGCTGAAAAGGCTTACACGCAGAATTCCTTTTGACCAAGTCATTAGTTTTCGGTTTTTGGGCTAATGGATGGAAATTTACAGTTTGACTGAATTGTTTGCTTTATTTAATGTATAGCTTATTATACATTTTACTTATACTTTTGTATTATTGATCATACATAAACTTGCATTTAACAAAAAGAGACTGGTTTGTGTTTCATGTCATTTAATGTTATCACAGTGATAATCATATTGTCTGAAAAAACATGAACAAAAGATAAATCTCAGAGAGGCACGCATAAACAAAATTAGTTTCTAACATTTTTGGAAAAAACGAATGGGCAATATTTCTCATGAAAAAGGGGATAAGTGTTCATACACAGCGCAGATCATAATGAGCGAGCGTGTTTTTTAAATAAAGTTTGAGGAAGCTTGATGATGACGTTGATCCGCGACCATGGTGTGCTGTAGTCCGTTTATAGCCTACCGTTAGCATTTTATATCTGACGGCTTTATTTAAGCTTCAAAATGTATACATTTTGGATTAATTTGTAAAGATTATCTTGATAGACAAAACGTGTAAGGGTCATAACTCTTTGTTGAACACTCTATAGAGTGCCGAAGTTATGACGTCACTTTGTAGGCCAACCCGGAAGTTAGCGGCGCATGGGTTCCCTCGATCGAAAAGCCATGCATTTTCCCCATAGACTTTTGGAAAATCGCAAAAAATAAGATCTGTGTTCAACAAAGAGTTATGACCCTTACACGTTTTGTCTATCAAGATAATCTTTACAAGTTAATCCAAAATGTATACATTTTGAAGCCTAAATAAAGCCGTCAGATATAAAATGCTAACGGTAGGCTATAAACGGACTACAGCACACCCAGAGCCATAGAGAGATGGCTCTGAGCACTCTCAAATGGCTCTCTCTATGGCTCTGAGCACACCATGGTCGCGGATCAATGTCATGATCAAGCTTCCTCAAACTTTATTTAAAAAACCTGCTCGCTCATTATGATCTGCGCTGTGTATGAACACTTATCCACCTTTTCATGAGAAATATTGCCCATTTATTTTTTTAAAAATGTTAGAAACTAATTTTGTTTATGCGTGCCTCTCTGAGATTTTTTATCTTTTGTTAATGTTTTTTCAGACAATATGATTATCACTGTGATAACATTAAATGACATGAAACACAACCCAGTTGTTACAAGTAGACAGGAAGCAGACACAGATGTTAACAGGAATGGTAGTTTATTGACCACAGTAGAGCATGGGAAGTGGAGCAGGTGAGTAAGGCGGTTGATGGTAGTTAGGAAGGTGATATGAGTGAGAGAGTTACTGTCTTTTGCATAGAAGGTGGAATGACGCTGGAGCCTGGAGATTGCTGGAGACTGGAGATCGCTGGAGACTGGAGATCGATGGAGGTCAAAGGGACGGACAGGAACACACCCACACAGCAGACAGGAAACATGGAAGGAGGGATACACGCTGGAGACAGGTAGTATCGATAGGCGAGTCCTTGAGGTAAGCATAGGTAGCAGTATATGCGAACGAGACCGGACGTGGAGTGCTGTGTGGTTGTGACTCTTGTAGTGCTGGTGATGAGTGTGGTGATGAGGTGCAGGTGATGGTGATCAGTACTCTGGGGAAGGAGTGCGCTGTGATTGGTGGAGGGTGGAACCTGACGTGTCTGTGACACCAGTCTCTTTTTGTTAAATGCAAGTTTATGTATGATCAATAATACAAAAGTATAAGTAAAAGATATAATAAGCTATACATGAAATAAAGCAAACAATTCAGTCAAACATTCAAAGTCAGTGCTAGTCGGCTACAATGGTAACGTAAAGTTAAATAGCCTAAAAAAATAAAAAAGTAATGAAACTTCACTTTGCCCTCAGCTTAAACGATTTGCCAGGGAACAAATTATAGATCCATGAGAGCAAAGATCGCCCGTTACATCTACACAAAACGAATTATAGCTGGAGACGCCACAGAGACATCAGAGCCAGCGGCAGACGGCAGAAGGACTAGCCGAGGAAAGTCTACTCTCGCCGGGTAAACAAGCGCGGAGCGCCGCTGATCCACTGGAGCTCACAACTCCGAAAACGCCAGATAAAATGTTCAAATAGGCACTCTTCTTATAAATAAACCACAGCTTTAAACAACTACATTATTGACTGAAAAAGTCTTAAAACTACGTTTTGTCACACATTAACAGTAGATTTTAACAAAAAAAGACGTGTAAACACAGCCCATGTCAGCCATTTCTCAGCGAGATGAGCCGGCCGGCAGAAGCCCCTCCCATGAGGCGAATTCACGTCTGTTGTGCAGTGAATGTCCCACGCGAATGAAGAGAGTAAACTCAAAATGTTCAAGCATCTATCTTCGCGCGAATAGCGCGATTTATTCACGCCACAAGTTCTTCATAAGTGAGGCTGAAACGTGGGCTAGTGAGAGATTTCCTGTTTGTCACGATGACGTCTAAAGTCCCCACCAAAGGATGTAGTCCCTTTTGGCAACTTGTTAGCAACCACCGTTTTTAAGACACAATAAAGTTTAAAAAAATCACAAGCAGGTTTTAACTAATGTGTTTTATGTCATAGATCAAAACATGAAAATATTTAGAGGGTTCGTTAACCACAGACCTTATTTCAGGCGATTTAGCAAAAACCCATTCAAAAAACCCATAGACTTTAGGGCGAGGGAACCGGAAGGGCTAAAATGCTAACTCACTTCCACGTTTTGGCCTACAAAGTGACGTCATAACTTCGGCACTCTATAGAGCGCGCGCTTCTTGGGCGTGTTCGCATTAGTCCATAATGAGCCGATCAGGAACGACTAACATCGCTCTGCTTTCAAACTGATTACATAAACACAGAATATTTGTTTTTGATTTGGTTTAGAGTGTTTAAAATCTGACATTTCAGCGTTTCTTCAGACACATTTCTCTTGTTTGTAAGACAAGAATTCACTAAGCTAGAGTTAATTTTCTGAAGACTATCTGAATAAACGTCTTTGACAGAGAGGCTGCAGATCGCGCATCATATTTGATTTCTTTATTTTGCAAAAAGCACAACAATTTGTTTTTATTGTGACTGTACAAAAAAAAAGAAACTTAACAGATTATAATGATGTATAACACTTGCCTGAATGATAAAAAACGACAGAGTTATTTGAGTCTCTTTGGTACTGATAAGAAAAAAAGCAAGCCAATCACACCGGCGTGATTGCCGACTCGAGAGGGTTAAGGACCAGCAATCCCATCTGTAAGCTACCAGCAGACATGTGAGATAGTGGGCATGGCCGTGAGACGGCACACGGCGCGCTGAACACTCAAGCCCTTATGAAAAAGGCAAGATGAACAATGCGCCGAAGTGATTATGCTCTCATGATAGATGAGCATAGCATAGACCACCCACGAACACAGTCTCAACATGCTTGCGATGCGATAGAGGAGTGAGGGGCCCACGGAGATATACTCGGCGGGGAAGCCTCACTGTAAACCTCAGGTCCCCCAGGCTTATCAGCCAAAGTAGCCCCTTTTCTGGTGCAACAGAAAAGAAACTAGATCGGGGTATAAGCAAAGGGACTCAACCCGTTTGAGGTTTCATGTCTCGACCGCGCATCTGAGGCGGCGAGCGATTCGCTAACACCCGGCAGCTAGACGGCACACGGCGCGCTGAACACTCAAACCCTCACGCGGACGGCGAGACGAATAGCGCGTCGACGTGATCCCGTTCCCCTGAGAGAACACGGATCACCCACGAACACAGTCTCAACATTTTTATGTGAGAGGGATCGTGGCCGTCAGGACAGGAAACAACCGCATCCAGAAACGCACGAGTGGAATGACGTCTTGAAAAAGACGTTTTGCTCTTTTGTGAGGAAGCGCTCTTTCAATAGTGCTGAAGCACCCAGGGGAAGACCGCGGCAGCACACAGGAGATAAGTGCAGTCCTGTGTCTGCACTTACTGAAACAAACGTCCTCACCAAACCGACAGTTGCTGTGAGAACAGCAGTTTGTTATGCTGATGCAGCGGTGAACATGCGGTCTCGCTGATTGTGCCTTTTCGCCAACAGAAAAGCATCCCTCTCGTTCTCTGGAGTATCCCTCTTGTAGATAGGCTATTCTTTTAGAAAAGCAGTCTTGCTTCATCAACGCCATTCGGCTCCGAAGTGGATGACAATAGTGCGCTGCTCTCGCTTCCTGTTTATACCCGCAGTGCGGGCGGAGCGCGAGATGCAAATCTTGCACGCCAATGGCCCATTGGCCTGTTCTCTATATCTCGAAGCTGATAGGGACGTACGTCGAAAGTGACCGACTGAAAGGGAACTAAACTTATTTAAGAAACGAACACTTGAAATGAAATAATTGTGATTCAAATCTGCCTAAAATAACAGAAACCAACTTTGGGAAAAAAATTATATGAAGTGTAATTTGATTGTTTCATTTGTCTCGTGTCCATTAGAAAACACGGAGGGGCGAAAAAAGTAGCAAAGGCATCATATACTAGCTGTGGTTTGCTGAAAACAAAATGACAAAATCAGACCAAAGAGAATAAATTGAAAGTTATTGCACAGCAGGTACATGACAAATTAAATCTAAAATAAATAAAATCTCCATAAACATGCAAGTAATTCTGAGGCGCCTTTTGTCCATTTCCTTCATTTGGAAGCGAAACACTAAAGGCTCTTTGGTCAGTTGCTTTCAGGCTCTGTCTCACGCTCTCACGTTGCCCAACTTAATCTCATGCCAAATTGCCAAACCTGCTTTTGATATTAAACAAAGTCTAATATTTATTGAATATTTTGAGATATTTTGGTACTAAATACTATTTGTGCAATAATTATGGTCCATTAATGACCACTTAAAATATTTTTCTTCTAATATTTGTATTATTTATATTACAATTAGTATAGTAATTAAGGTTAAATTAGAGAATTCTTATTCAAAGAGGCAAATTAGAGTCATTTTGTGGCTCGAAAAATAATTTCCATTTGTAATGTACCCACTGGTGCCTTTATGGCTCTTTAATCAATATACATGTATCTAATCTAGTTGCTCAAAAAAGTATTGCAGTTTTGCATTTTAATAAATATTTAGATATGATCAAACACTAGATTTCTTTAAATGTGAAATTTTAAAATGTTAATAACGTACATATCCTTATTTCCTTATATGTAAAGTAGGCTATGAATTGATACTGAAATCGAAATTGATATACCGTCGTATACTGTCAGCCCCTCAACACCAACAGACCTAAAAAAAGAAAAGAAAATCTCACTCCAACCTGATCTTAAAAGTTGGCAACCCTGGCTTTCAACAAAATAGATGCATCTTGTCTAAGTACTGGTAGAGGCATGGGTTGAGGGTTTGCTATTATTAATATTCGTAGTTAGAGAGACTGCAGGAGTCACTAGATTTCAGCCTTGCTGAACTTGTTTTTGGGCACACTGTTCGTGGGCTAAGTGAGTTTCTCCCTATCAGTTGGTCACATTGCTGTTGGCCGACTTTATGCCACTCCTGGTGAAGAAATTCAAGCAGCTTGGCTTTATTTAATAGCTGGTGACCCTCTTGCTTACATTCCAGAGGTTTTCAGTGGAGTTTGTGATCTTGCGGTCCTCCACCCACACCTTGATTTGCCTGGCTGTGTGAATTGGAGCTCTGTTCTGTTCATGGCATAGAACGATTGATAAATTAATGAACATCTTGTGATTTGAACACTGGTTCCGGATATGAAACCACACATAATGGTTAGGCTGGAGAAATGTTTATTCTTACCCTTTTAAAAATTGATCTATTCATCTTCTCAATAAAACTACATTCACCTTTTTGAGTGGATGTTTATTGCACCCATATTCATCATAATTGCAGATAACAACAAAACAAGACTTGATGTTGTTTATTTATTTTTTTATTTTTTCCATGAAGGTCCCATTGAGATTAAAAGAAATCTCTCCTGGCCAAGATGGTCGTATTAAAATTTTACATAAACATAAAGACAAATTCTAAACATTCAAAGCAAAAACATCAATCATAAATCAACAAATTAATTAAAACAGTGACATGATTCATTCATTTTACACTGCAATAATAAATCAATAGAAGTGATCATTACAATGGACAAATTCATGAAAGCATACAATAGTCACGTATGGATACAAATGAGAAAGTAAATGATTAACTACAGTATAAACGATTAACTGATGGATGTAATATGAAAAAAAAAAAAAAAAAAAACATAATTTTCCTACACACACACAAAAAAAAAAAACGATTTAAAAACATGAAACCCAAGTTTCAATTAAAACATGCAACAGAGTAACCCTACACACCATTATAGTGATGCAAATTACATTAAGTTCATCGATCAATAGTGTTCAGTCTATTTATCAAACGGTCTTGGGCTGCCGTTCTCTCGATAGATCAGGTCAATAACACCGTTTATAAGTTTCTTGTCAGTTTCGTCCAGATCCTGTACATCAGATTGAGAAGATGCCGGGCCTAGAACCCACTCATTCCAATTCATTTTCTTTGCTCTTGAAAGCACCACCAAAATTGCTCTTTTAGAAACATCACAGAATTTCCCAGTAGGAGGAACTGGTGCGTCGCAGTTGAATCCATTATCTTTCCATTTATCTCCAGTCATATATAGTTCAGAATGTGTCAGAATCTTTTTTATTGGATCACTTTCAAGAAACAACTTGTATGCAGACTCCCACCACATTTCACTCAGGTTCATTTCATCTGCCATCTGTTGAAAAACAGGAAATAGAAACGAGTGTGCTAGTGATCAGTTTGCATCAGTGTTGTTACTTTAGGTCAATTGTAAAATGTTAAATTGCCGAGCATTAAATACACAGATAGTGACATTGAGGTATGTAAATATACACTCTTCGTATGGGTGATATTTTTATGCTCAGTCAAATCATTGTGAATGTATCGTATAATACTGAGTTAGTTATGCATCAGTCATAAATGATCACGCACATTATTAAAACCTTACCGTTTATAGGCTTTGTGATGTCCTGTGTCTTCCTGTAAAAGTGATGCGTTGATACAGAGCGGTCGCAGCTGCTGTGACAATGTCAAGTGGTTTGATGTGAAAGACACTCGACGACTTTAAAGCTCTACAGGGTGTGGTCGTGTGGCAGTTTGGCTTTCAGTGCACCAATCCGGATGTACCCGCACTTGTCTCATACAAGTATGAGTAATTCTGCAGAATGCTGACTCTATTTACTGTAATAAGTCGTTATACACCAGTGTGCTCACACCAACACAGTTATTGCACAGTGATATAATCTGAGATATGTTAACCAGCTCTACTATTAACTGAACTGAATGTGGCTAACTTAGATATACTGTACATCCCTTTAAAAGGAGTGAAGACCACTAACGTCCATGTCATCTGCACAGATGAGTATCAGAAGGTCAGCTTTACATACAATGTGTAACTTTAAAGTACAATAGTCGTATGTGTAACTAGAGAAACCCATGAATATATCATGTACTCGATGTCTAGTGTTGTGCAGGTGAGTTTCCCCTCGTTTCTGCTCAAAGTTTTCTTACTTGGGCCGATAAATGAGAAAAGTGAAGCCAGGATTGGAAACGGTGTCGCAGTTTTCACTGCAGAAGAGAAGCGATGAATTGTGGGAGCAACTCTTTACAAACATTAGTAGGAGAACATTCAGTCTTTCATAACATAGAAATATACTCACGATCAATGTTGGGAAGGTTACATTGGAAATTTAATAGGTTACAGATTTCAAGTTACCCTATTTAAAATAATAGTAATGTAACTATTTAAATGACTTTATTACAGTAATATAACTGATTACATTTGATTACTTTTCTATTTTTCAGCACTTGAATACATTTTTATCACTCGCCTTGGTGGAAACTCTCAGGTTGTAGCTTAAAGCTTTCAGCGGCAATGTGGATTGATGTAAAAATTAAAATCGAACCAATAGATAGATAGAACCAGTCAAAAGCATCAGAATAGCATTGCTTCACTAAAAAGACATTGTGCACATCAATAACAGGCAAAGCAACAAATTAATATTATTCAACATATCCTAGCTTTTTACCTAAATACTTTTCCCACATAGTTTTATATACTGTCTTATGAACTTACATTGTTTGAAAATATTGATTTATAATGAAAACAGATATATTCATAATTCGGAGTATGAAAAATTAATTTTATGCATTATATTCATTATGTGCAAAATATTCTGGGGGGCATGAACGTTTTGTGTAAATGATGGCGCTGACATGGAAAGAAACAATTAAAGTACAGTTAAGGTATATTTCAAGTAGAAAATAAAATACAAAAATACCTAAATAGGAACATAGTAATATACTTAAAGTGCCAAAATAGTAGATAAATAGTAAAATAGACTGTAAGTATGATGTTATGTTCACTTAAAGGAAACTTAATTGCAGTATAAAACGTCTTGGTTATGTATGTAACCCTCATTCCCTAAAGGAGGGAAAGGAGACGTACGTTGGACGTGACAGACGAATTGGGATCATTTCTGAGAGCCCCTATCAGCTTCGAGTGTATAGAGAATGGGCCAATGGCCATTGGCGTGTGAGATTTGCATCTCGCGCTCCGCTCCACAGCGTGGGTATAAATGAGGAAGCGGATGCAGTGCACATTTGTTTTTCACTGAGGAGCCGAACTAGTGACTCGGCCGTGCAGTGATGGTACAGCAACCGTGGCGACGGGACGTACGTCTCCATTCCCTCCTTCAGGGAACAAGCGTTACATACATAACCGAGATGTTTCCTTTCAGTCAGTCCCATTTTCACTGATGAATTTGGATCCCTATGGAAAATTTCACAGCTGTTGCAACTTCCAGCGCCCCCGCATAAGCCCCTCAGATCCCCATCTGTTTGGGGCGGGAACTCCCACAGGGAGAGTCACTGCTGCTGTTCCACAAGACCCACTCAGAAGAGTACTGGATAACGCTGGGAAAGCGTGCCCCCCGAGGGGACACTGCGGAGACCACATCCTAACCGTAAGGAGGTATCATGTGGAAGATACACATATGGACTGGCCATCTGGGCAGTACAACATATGATATGTCTCTGGGGTGGCCCTGGCCAATCTAGACGGGAGACTACACCGGACGGAGACAGCAGACTAGACGGGAGACTACACCGGACAGAGACAGCAGAGCGGACTCTGCTGAGGGAAATACAAAGGGCTCGCCATAGGGAGCCGTACCTTGGAAGAATACACATATAGGACCACCGTAGGGGTCACAACGACACCTAGCTCAGCAATGGGCACAGTACTGGTGTGCGCTTATGCTACTGGGCCTGGTGTCAGATGCTCCGCCACATCTGACAGCCATATGGTGGTGGAGGAACTCAACAGGGTTCACCTAGCTGGGGAACTTACTGGATAAATAAAAGCGCACTTATCCGTTCCATGATGAGAGGAATGGCGCAGCAAGCCGACACTTAGAATGGGCACTTCGGTGTTACTGGCTGGTTGAAGCGAGCACACGGGAAGAAACCGGCTCTACATGGAGGCTATAGAATCTAACGAACGTGTTAGGTGTCGCCCAGCCCCCAGCCCGCAGCTCTACATACGAATATCTGTCAGCGAGGCGCCATGCGCCAGACACCAGGAAGAGGCAACACTCCTAGTGGAGTGGGCTCTCAACCCGAGCAGGCAAGGCACGCCTTGGGTATGATACGCCAAGGCAATGCATTCACTATCCAGTGAGCCATCCTCTGCTTGGAGACAGCCTTTCCCTTCTGCTGGCCTCCGTAACAGATTAAGAACTGTTCTGAGGTCCTGAAGCTTTGCGTTCTGTCCATGTATAACCGCAGAGCGAGGACAGCATAGAGAAAAGCTAGGGCTGGGTCTGCGTCCTCCAAGGGCAGCGCTTGCAGGCTCACCACCTGGTCCCGGAAGAGAGTGGTGGGAACCTTGGGCACATATCCAGGCCGGGGTCTCAGGATTACGTGAGAGTTAGCCGGCCCAAACTCCAGGCATGATTCACATATAGGCCCGAAGTGGGGTCTAAGTGTGCAGTGCAACACTTACCTTCTTCCGCTGAGGGGGCGCACAGGTGTGAGGAAGCCTCTTGAGTGCGTCCTGGGCACAGCCAGCGGCAGGCGGACGCCCTCGGCGATGAGCAGGCGGAGGATCTGCAGCCAGCGGGTGGGTGGAGGCAGCAGCGGCCCGCTGGGGCAGGATGTGCTTGATAGCCTCTGTCTGCTTCTGGGGCGGCCGAGAACTGCTGGGCAAAGCTCTCGACTGCGTTTCCGAATAGCCCAACCATATCCGCCAGGTTGAGCCAGAGATGGCGCTCCTGGACCACCATAGTGGACATCGCCTGTCCAAATGCACGAACGGTGACTTTCTTTGCCCGGAGAGTGAGGTCCGGAGCTCCCGGAGGAGTTTTGGGTCAGGTCTACCCTTGTGCTTGTCCATGAATGCCTGGGCCTGGTGCACCTGGAGCAACGCCATTGCATGCAGGGCAGACACAGCCTGTCCACAAGCTCTGTGTAAGCCTTGCCCGTTAGGTTGGATGTAACCTTACAGGCCTTGGATGGGTGACGTAGATAACCACAGCAAGAGGAAGCGGACACCCGATACAGTTGCATCGCGACGGCCTGTTCCACCGGCGGGATCTCCACATACCCCTTGTCTGGCCCGTCAACGAGGTTAGTGAGGAGGGAAGAGCCAATGGGTCGGTTTCTGGCAGAAAAGGGTGCCGTCCACGACCTAGTGAGCTCTTCATGCACTTTCGGGAAGAAAGGCACTGTGAGAACCGCCTCGAGATACCAATCGTCCAGCCTAGAAGGCTCGGGACACGGTGGAGGGTTCCACACGAGCCTGACCTTTTCGGCAGCCCGGGAAAGCATAGCCATCAACTCTGGGTCCGTCTCGGGCAACGCTACTCTCCCAGAGGAAGGCGGAAGGCAACGAAGCCAAGTCTTCATCCCCAGATGACTGAAGCTTACCCTCCGATGAAACGATCGACATCCTGTCATCTGCTGGAGCCCCAAAAGCGAGCAAGACGATTGACAGGACGATAGCGGAGGCACAAGCGCAAGATCACTTTTGTTAATAAAAAAAAACACAAACTGAGGGTTCCCCGTTTTAAAGGGGAATTTCCAAATATCTTTTATTTATTTTTTATAATTTGGGTATAGGTATTTTATGTCATCCTTCTTATTCATTTTTTAACAAAAGTTTAATATACGCAAGTTTTTTTACTGTACTATTTTATTGTTGTTGTATTTTCTTTAAAAATAGGCTAATAACAAACATAAAAATAAACATTTGTTTGAAAGTAATTAAAGAGGAAATTATGAGTTAAGCAATATCATACGAGCAAGAGTGCTATTTTCCAGAGTAGCCTATATCAGCACGATTGCAAAATGCAATATTAATTTTATACAACAGTTCAATAAACAAGAAGTTGTCATTTTTTACAGTTTTGCTCTATTTTTCCAACAGAAATAGATTCAAACAAAGTATAGGTTTCGTTCTCGCATAATTTACCATTTTTGAACAGTCGGTTAGAACGAATTAGTTGAATGATTCTAGAATCTATTACGCCGCCAACTATACTGGCAGTTTATAGTTTCATAGGCCTGGATTAATTTCATATTTCTATAATTGAAATATTATATTTAGAACATAAATCTAAAAATCTCCTTACATTATTTAGGCAATTGTAATTACAGTGTAAGTGGATTTTGATAAATGGTAAGATGGATTTTGTTGATACTGATTCCCTTTAATTCTTATAACAGCCATAGTGTATCGTGGTAAATAGTGTAATGACTTAAAAAGATGGTCAACAATATGTAACTTTACTTTATAAGATGTGTGCGCTAAAAAGTAAGCATGCAATTTTGACAACACCAAGGAAAGAGCACGTTCTTTATTCTGTTTGGATCCTTCAAACACAAGTTTGCTCTGCCTGTTTGATTTACCTGTTTAGCCTAGGCTACACGTTAATAACGTGCATTTTGTCCGATTCATAGCGCGCGTCCTCAACGTGTGATTTACCATATAAGCGCGCGTTCTTAATGTGCGCTCTGGGGTCACGCAAAAATAGCAAATCACGCGTCGAGGACGTGCTTTTTAATATAAAACCCATTGGAAAATGCGGAAATGTCCTTGACCCCAAAGCGCACGTTAAGAACACACGTTTTTGTGGTAAATCGCGTCAAGGATGCACGTTTTGCTGTCAAATCGCACGTTTTTGATGTGTCGATGCGCAATCAGACGCCCGCCCAAGCGTATATGAACACCTTGGCTTGCCACCGGCGCCAGACGCGCCCACTCGCGATATTCCATTACTATCCAAAATTCTATTATGGAATCTTATGAGGGCGCCTACTCTAGCCGGTTAGTCCTCTAAAATATTATGTAATATTGAGGAACTACAAGTACTATTTAGAAACGCACAACAGCAGCTACATATAGAAAATACAAACAACATTTTTTTTTTCATACCTTCGCTTTGGCACCCCCAAGGTGCTGCGCCCCTATGCGCCGCATATCGCGTATAACCGCTTTTTGCGCCACTGTATAAATGTAACAAATTATTATTATTAAAGCAAACAGATGTCTGTAAATGCTCTTGGTCACCTGAGTGACATGGTTGCTGGCTAGCAAGAAGCCAATTTGGTGGGTCTGACGATGGGAAGTAGATGGAGATATGACGGCGAACGCAGCAAAATCAATTATGACAAAATATAGGAAAAGTCACACAGGGTCTGTGCAGGAAGGCTCACTGGTTGAAACGCATACTTGCGGAGGCCCAGCGGTCAGCTATGCGCTAGATCATCCATGCCGAGGGTTCCCTCGGTCAGGGAGTAAAACAAGCGGCGATGGGAAGAGTCGTGGGAGGCAAACAGATCTACCTGTGCGCCGCCGAACTGTTCCCAAATCAGCTGAACCATCTGGGGATGGAGTTTACATTCCCCAGGAAGTGGCTAAAACCGTGAGAGCTTGTTGGCTGCACGATTCAGATATCCCAGGATGTGAATGGCATATAGGAGATGGCAAGTGAGTTGCAACATACGGCGCGAGCGTAGACCACCTTGTTGGTTGGTGTGCTCAACTGGGGCCGTGTTGTCTGACTGGACTAGTACATATTGGCTCTTGAGCAACGCCCAGAAGTGGTGCAGAGCGCAGCGTACTGCCAGCAACTCGAGGCAATTGACATGCCGAAGGTGCTGGGATCCTGTCCAGGAGCCCGCGGCAGCATGTCCATTGCACATGGCACCCCAGCCCGTGGCAGAGGCATTTGTTGATACAACAACATGCCTGGAAACTCGTTCTAAGGGCCCTCCGGCCCATAGAAAGGAGAGGTTCGACCATGGGGTGAAGGTCTGACAGCAGGCCCGAGTAACTGCTACCCGGAGCGTGCCTGACTGCCATGCCCATCTCGGGACTCGATTGCGAAGCCAGTGCTGAAGTGGTCTCATATGAAGCAGTCTGAGTGGCGTAACTGCCGCTGCGGATGCCATATGCCCCAGGAGCCTCTGAAATAATTTTGGTGGAACCGCATTCTTGCCCTCGAATTGGCTCAGGCAAGTCAGCAGTGACTGTGCGTGCTCGCTTGTAAGCTGTGCGCACATGGCGACCGAGTTAATTTCCATACAGAGAAAAGAGATCCTCTGCTCAGGGGAGAGTTTGCTCTTTTCCCAGTTGACCCGAAGGCCCAAACGGTCGAGGTGCTAGAGCACCAGGTCCCTGTGTTCGCAAACCTGTGAGCTAGAATCAGCCAGTCATTGAGATAGTTCAGGATAAGAACCCTGTGTTGCCTGAGTGGCACAAAGGCTGCATCGACGACTTTGGTGAATACGCGAGGAGACAGGGCTAACCCGAATGGGAGAACCGTGTATTGGTATGCCTGCCCCTCGAAGGCAAACCATAGAAACGGTCTGTGTCGAAGAAGAATGGAGACAAGAAAGTACGCGTCCTTCAGGTAAATTGCTACAAACCAATCCATTGGACGAACGTATTTGAAAATGCGTTTGGTTGTCAACATCTTGAATGGAAGCCTGTGAAGGGTTTGGTTCAAGACGTGCAGGTCCAGGATTGGTCGTAACCCACCGGTTTTCTTGGGTACAATTAAGTAAGGGCTGTTGAAGCCGGACTTCATTTTGGTTGGAGGGACAGTCTCGATCGCACCCTTCACCAGAAAGTTAGCGACCTCCGCATGCATGACAGGGGCATTGCCACCTACCTAGTTTTGATTTGAACAATTCTGATTCCGATTCTGATTCTTACTTTCGATTTCGGTTCTTTTCAATTCTTTGATGGGTGGAGTCACAAAATGTCACAGGATCATTTCACAGAGGACATTTTTATTTTGATTCAATAATGAGTTTTAGTTTTGGGACCTTCTCCGCTGGCATTTTCCCCTGCTTTTCTGCAAAGGAGAATGGAGTTTCACACCGAGTCTCCACCGGTTTAGCAATAGGCAAGGCAAGGCAAGGCAAGGCAAGTTTATTTGTATAGCACATTTCATACACAGTGGCAATTCAAAGTGCTTTACACAGAAATGAAGTTAAAATAGTTATAAGTGAATAAAATAAAAATATATATAGTATAATAGTTATAAAAGGAATTAAAAGGAAATTAAAAGGAAATAAAAATAAAGATGAAATCCCCTATCTGGGGTGGAAGAAAATGGAGAGTCAGGTTTACTTTAAAAATATTTGTCAGGTAACTGTGCGTTTAGACAGTACCCTTACAGACAAATCTTCTTGGCCTAACTTGAGGGTGTTCTCTAGATGTTTTACCCGCCAGAGCAGATCTAAACGGGTCTTCCTCGCACCAGAGCGAGTACTCAAAAAATATTTGTCAGGTAACTGTGCATTTAAACATTACCCTTACAGACAAATCTTCCTGGACCGGAACACAAGGGCTATCTACTTTGTTCGACCGTCAGAGCGGATCTACACGGTCCTTCCTCTTACCTCCAAGGCTATACAGATCTATTCGTCAGAGCAGATCTAAACGGATCGTCCTCGCACCTATGTGGACTCGAACCACAATAACATTTATTCAGTGATGCCACTAATCAGGTAGTCAAAACCAAATTCATGTCTTACCTGATCAGAGACATCACGTCGGGGTCTAAATTGAGGATAACTATGTGGACTCGAACCACAATAACTGTTTAAGCTCCCCCGTCTCTCAACCTCTTCCACCCAGACAGCCTTAACAAAATAAAAAAATAATAAAAATAAAAGTATAATTAAAAACTAAAAATAAAACAGGGTTAAAATGAAACATAATTAAAGTGCAAGCAGTTCGGACAAAGCACAGAGCACATTGAGTAAATGCATAAGATAAGGTGCAATTAGTCGTACAGTTGCACAGCTCATTCAGTAAATGCACAGCTGAACAGATGTGTTTTGAGTCTGGATTTGAAAGTGGCTACTGTTGGAGCACATCTGATCTGTTCAGGAAGCTGGTTCCAGCTACGGCTGGCATAATAGCTAAAAGCAGACTCTCCTTGCTTTGAGTGAACCCTTGGTATTTCTAGTTGACTTGATCCTGATGATCTGAGTGATCTGTTGGGTTTGTATTTAATCAGCATATCTGCAATGTATTGAGGTCCTAGGTCATTTAGTGATTTATATACAAGTAATAGTACTTTAAAATTAATCCTAAATGTAACAGGAAGCCAGTGTAAAGACCTGAGAACTGGTGTGATATGGTCATATTTTCTGGTTCTGCTCAGGATCCTGGCAGCAGCGTTCTGTATGAGCTGCAGCTTTCTAATGGTCTTTTTGGGAAGGCCAGTGAGAAGACCATTACAATAATCCACCCTGCTGGTGATAAAAGCATGAACGAGTTTCTCTAAGTCTTGCCTGGAAATAAAGCTTCTAATTCTTGATATATTTTTGAGATGATAGTAAGCTGATTTAGTTATTGCTTTGACGTGACTACTGAAACTCAGGTCTGACTCCAAAATCACACCAAGATTCCTGACTTGATTTTTTGATTTCAGGCCTTTAGCCTCAAGATATGCATTCACCTTGAGAATTTCATCTTTGTTTCCTAATGTAGTAATTTCAGTTTTGTCTTTGTTTAACTGAAGAAAGTTTTGGCACATCCAACTGTTAACTTCATCAATGCATTTACATAGAGAGTCAATGGGGCTGTAGTCATTAGGTGACAGGGCTAAGTAGATCTGGGTGTCGTCAGCATAGCTGTGGTAAGCCATTTTGTTATTTTTCATTATTTGGCTGAGTGGCAGCATATACAGATTGAATAGGAGTGGTGCAAGAATTGACCCTTGTGGGACTCCGCATGTCATGGATGTCCACTCAGACTTATGGTCACCTATACTCACATAATAACCTCTCCCTTCTAAGTATGACCTGAACCATTTGAGGACCATTCCAGAAAGCCCAACCCAATTTTCTAGCCTGTCAAGAAGTATGTTGTGGTCAACAGTGTCGAATGCAGCACTGAGGTCCAGTAGTACCAGAATCGATGTTTTGCCTGTATCTGTATTGAGGCGAATATCATTTATAATCTTTATGAGCGCTGTCTCTGTGCTGTGATTTGGTCGGAAACCAGATTGAAAATTGTCAAAGTATCCGTTTGAGTTCAAGAATTTGTTCAGCTGACTGAAAACAACTTTTTCAAAGATCTTGCCTATGAAGGGGAGATTTGAGATTGGTCTGTAGTTGCTCAATATGGAGTTATCCAGATTTCTCTTTTTAAGGAGAGGCTTTACTACTGCAGTTTTAAGGGAGTTTGGAAAAGTCCCAGAAAGAAGTGAGGAGTTTACCACTTCTAGGAGATCTGCTTCTAAACAGTTAAACACACTTTTGAAAAAAGAAGTGGGGAGTGTGTCAAGGGCGCAGGTTGATGTTTTAAGGTGCTGTACCGTTTCTTCTAAAATTTTACCATCAATTGCTTCAAAATCAGTCATAATAATTTTCTGAGGCTGTGGTCTGATCTGACTCACCTCAGAGCAACTCAAGGATGTGCTGATCGCATTTCTGATATTAATGATTTTCTCGGAGAAGAAGGAAGCAAACTCACTACATTTGCTGTCTGAGAGCATTTCACTGGGAATGTGACTCGGGGGGTTTGTTAGTCTCTCTACAGTAGCAAAAAGAGTGCGTGTGTTGTTTATGTTTCTATTTATAATATTTGAAATGAAGGTCTGTCTAGCTTTGCCTAGTTCCACATTGAAAGCACGAAGACTGTTTTTATAAATGTTGTAATGGACAACAAGTTTTGTCTTTCGCCACAAGCGTTCAGATTTCCTGCATTGTCTTTTCATTAATTGCACTGCTGTTGAGTTTCTCCAAGGTGCTTTTTGTTTGCCACTCTTTTTTCTGACTTTTACAGGAGCAATATCATCAATTACACTCTTAACTTTTGAGTTAAAAGAGTCAAAGAGAAAATCAACAGAGTCTGCAGATATGCTTGGTGTTAGAGATATAGCCTTCATAAACAGCACACTAGTGTTCTCATTTAAGCATCTCTTTTTGACAGAGACAGATCTAGTTTCAATGGCAGGAGAGATTGATATATCAAAGAAAATACAGAAATGATCAGACAGTGCCACATCCTTAATAACTATCGATGAAATGTTTAGCCCCTTACTGATAAGTAAATCTAGAGTGTGTCCACGATCATGTGTGGGTCCGTGTACATGTTGTGTCAAATCAAAAGTGTTAAGAACAGTCATGAGATCTTTTGTTGTACCGGATTCAGCATTGTCAATGTGAATGTTAAAATCCCCAGCAATAGCAAAACAGTCATACTCAGATGAGATTGCTGATAACAGCTCTGTAAAGTCATCAATAAAGGCCGGAGAATATTTCGGAGGCCTATAAATAATGATAAGCAGGATGCGTGGTGCACCTTTTAGCACAATGCCCAGATATTCTAGAGACAAATAATCACCGAATGATACTTGCTTACATTGATAAACATCTTTAAATAGAGCTGCGACCCCCCCCCCCCCCTTCTGATTGGTCTGCAGACACTCATAAAAGTAAAGTTAGGAGGGGCTGTTTCATTGAGGACTGTTGCACTGCAGCTGTCTTCTAGCCACGTTTCATTTAGAAGCAAAAAATCTAGGTTGTTTGTGGATATTAAGTCGTTGACTAGAAATGATTTGTTTTTAAGTGAACGGATGTTTAAAAGTGCTAACTTAACAGTATTAATTTGAATTTTTTCCCCCACAGTAATCTTAGTTTGATAAGTAACAGGCAGCAGATTAGATGGGTTTGCCATACGGCCTGAGAAAGCCTTGGACTTTCTATCACGTAACAGAACAGAAATAGAGAAAGAAGCAGGCACACTGGATTCACGCATGTTTTGTAAACATTTGATAAGATTGCTGTTGACGTTGCGTGGACCCAAAACACGTCACTGAGAGCTGGTATCAGTTGTTTTTGGTGCAGATGGAGGAGGGTGTGTGCCATGGCGTTGTGACCGAAGAAATCTCACAGGAGGAGGGGCAGAGCGAGCTGGGCCCACAGTCTTTGGTGGTTGTGGGGCTCGACGCTCTTTGGTTGATATCTGGGGGCTCGCAGTGATCGAGTGTGATTGTCTGTTTCCAGTGTAAACAAAATCCATTTTCTCTGTGAAGCTCAGAAGCGGGGATGCTGTAGAGTGGGATAACATGTTTGGTGAGGGGGGCTGTTTCTCTGGTGTTACCGGAAGCTGCAATATGTTATCGTCCGGTTTAAGGAGTGACATTTCTTCCAGCTTATTGCTTATATCACATATAAGTTGTAAAAGTTCACCAGTTTCACCCCTGAAGGTCCCCATTTTTACCAGTGCCTCCACAGACTCCACAGTATGGGCTGAGATGTTACTGTTTAGTGGCTCGATCTGTGTCACTTGAGCAGTTCTAATCCGTCACAGTCTGTCTGTGGTGAGCTCTGAGGGCGGGGCTCTGCTGGGAGTTTGTCCATGAGAAGTGGTTGTTGTGGCTGCGTGGTGTTATCATTGTCCTTGTGGGGTGTATCAACCGCATGTCCAATCAGATGCTGAAATGAAGTCCTGTGATCGTACTGTACTGGTGTGTGTGTGCCATCCAGGTTGAGTGGGTTAGCACACACAGCTGAAGGATGATAAAGGGAAAAATGAATATTGTCCTTTAGCACTCTTGCACCGAGTTTGTTTGGGTGGAGGCCATTTGATGTAAACAGTTGTCTCTGACTCCAGAAGAGATTAAAATTGTCGATAAAGTTCACTCCCTTCATGTTGCAGGTTTTTTGCAGCCATGTATTAAGCCCAAGTAGCCGTGAGAACCTATTTGTTCCTTTTGCTGGAAGTGGTCCACTGATGAACGGCTGAACTTTCAGTTTTCTAAGTGTTTCAAAAAGTTCATTGAAATCCCTCTTTAGGAGTTCTGACTCCTCTCTCTGAATATCGTTCTTTCCCACATGAATGATAAGTCGATTTGCAGTCTTATGTTTCATCAGAATGTTCTTAAGTTCCCTGTTTACATCAGAAACTGTTGCTTGTGGAAGGCAGCATGTTGAGTCGCCCACTATCAGAGTCCTGGGCTCGGCTGCGCTCTGAGCTGAGGGCCGCTGTCTGCTCGACCTTGAGCGCCTGTTAGCATTAGTGCTAGCTGCGGGCTGATTCAATCTGTGTTCGGTCACATTTATCACGTTTGTGGATTCCTCACCCACATTCATTAGCACTTCAAATCTGTTTTCAAGATGTATATTTGGTGGTAGAAAACTAGTGTTTGCAATCCTTGAGTCTGGGGTAGAGCATGCTACTGCGGCAATATGTGATGCTCGTGACAATCTGATGTCTCGAGTGCCTTTTGGTCTTGCTCCCTGTTTGTTCCATCGATTAGTGTGTTGATCAGTTACTTGTTTCTCTACATGTTGAGTAGCACTACATTTATGGGACTCACCGGCAGTGTGCAGAGGGCGATCATGATGAAGCTCTGCTGTGTGATTCGTCTGGTTGGATGGTTCCGCAAATAACTTTGTTTCAAGAACTGCAATCCTTTGTAAAAGTCTGTGGCAGTTTGTGCAGCAGGTAGATTCTAGAAGAGGCATTTTCTTATCCTTTTGAATGTAGGCAGCTGTGTTTTCCCTTCTCCGGAATGTAAGCTGAAGGCAGTGGGAGGCTGGTCGGTTGAAATATTCCGCTTTTTGTTTAGGAATTCAGTCACCAGAGTTTCTAATTTTATCATTAGAGTCAAGCTTTGTTGTTTGAGCACTGTGCTGATTTGCTGAAGTTGTAAAATATAGAAGCGATAGAGCAAAGCGCGGAGCAGTAGGCAAGAGCGTCCGAACAGTAGCGAAGCAGGAAGTAGGAATGCATTAGCAATAGCATTAGCAGCAGTCATATTAGGACTGCTACTAGCGTGGGCAATTTGCGTAAAGCTACATTAATCTACGAGGGGGAAAAAATATTTCAGTAACGTTGTTGTTCACCACAATTAGCAATTTGGTCAAGGGCTTTGTTATTACACTACAATCACTTACCTGATTGTGACGAGGTAACATTAATCAGACTGATCTCATGAAATAGCGTATGTATGACACAGCAATTCGCTATGCCATTTTGGCGTGCTATCAAGACGCATAATCGCTTTTTAGCGTGTTTATGAACGCCGTTTCATTCTATCCTCCTACACTGCTCCTACCCCTAAACCTACCCATCACACACACAAACACACTTACACACACACACTGCCCCTGCCCCTAAACCTACCCATCACAAGAAACATTCTGCATTTTTACATTTTCAAAAAAGCGGCATACACCGTGTGAGATGGTGGTCCAGTGGGTTAAACCGTGGAGCTGATACGCAGAAGGTTGCTGGTTCGATCCCAGCGGTCACCACCAGTGTGTCCTTGAGCAAGGCACTTTACTCCATGTTGCTCCAGGGAGATTGTCCCTGTAATAAGGGCAATGTAAGTCGCTTTGGATAAACGCATAAATAAAAAATAAATAAATATGTACACATACACGCGGAGATGATGTTCGTTTCGGCGTACACATACACGCGGAATCACACGGCGTAGACATACACGCGGAGATGATGTTCGTTTCGGCGTACACATACACGCGGAATCACACGGCGTACACATACACGCGGAGATGATGTTCGTTTCGGCCTACACATACACGCGGAGATGATGTTCGTTTCGGCGTACACATACACGCGGAGATGATGTTCGTTTCGGCCTACACATACACGCGGAGATGATGTTCGTTTCGGCCTACACATACACGCGGAATCACACGGCGTACACATACACGCGGAGATGATGTTCGTTTCGGCGTACACATACACGCGGAATCACACGGTGTACACATACACGCGGAATCACACGGCGTACACATACACGCGGAATCACATGGCGTACACATACACGCGGAGATGATGTTCGTTTCGGCGTATACATACACGCGGAATCACACGGCGTACACATGCATGCGGAATCACACGGCGTACACATACACGTGGAATCACACGGCGTACACATACGCGCGGAATCACACGGCGTACACATACACGCGGAGATGATGTTCGTTTTGGCGTACACATACATGCGGAATCACACGGCGTAGACATACACGCGGAGATGATGTTCGTTTCGGCGTACACATACACGCGGAATCACACGGCGTACACATACACACGGAATCACACGCTGTACACATACACGCGGAATCACATGGCGTACACATACACGCGGAGATGATGTTCGTTTCGGCGTACACATTCACACGGAATCACACGGCGTAGACATACACGCGGAGATGATGTTCGTTTCGGCGTACACATACACGCGGAATCACACGGCGTACACATACACACGGATAGCTCAAAATGCGTACAGATAACACGCCATTTGGCTTTAGAAAGTGAGGTGTATGTTTATGCAAAGTCATGATGTCATGTTGCGTTAAAGGGATAACGTTAGTTCACCCTGAAATTAAATTAAAGCCATCTTTTACTCACCCTGCTGTTGTTCTAATGCGCGTTCCTGTGTGTGCGCACTCCAAACCATCAGTAGCCTCATGCAATATTGTCATGACAACCGGTACACAAAATTCACTTCAGGAGGTTTTATTATTAGTATTTCTTATCATATACAGTAGGTTATAGAAAAGACGAGAGTCGCGTTTGTTTCTATTGAGCCTGATTTCTCAAAATGGTGTGTGTGTGTGTGTGTGTGCTTATCCTGGGTGCCATGACAACAGTGCGAGTTATAGTAGGCATGAGCCCCGGCGGCTGCTGACGGCTCTGAGTCCACACACACAGGAACGCGCGCAGAGTAACGGCGAAGCTCAGTGTTTTGACTGAATAATACGGTTTCATTCTCGCAAAACCTTATAGTATGCCTCTGAACACTTTCCATATATGTCACGCGTCTCAATGTATCATTGCGTGATACATTTGTATATTTTTGTAATGTTTTAGCCTGGCTGCTATTCACTGCCATGATAGGAAGGAGCGTGTGCAGGACTATTTTTAAAATTTCTGCTTTTGAGGTCCGAAAAAGATAGAAGGACATAGTGCACCGGGACAACAGCAGGGTGAGTAAAAGATGGCTTTATTTTAATTTCAGGTTGAACTATCCCTTTATTAAAGTTGGTTAGCACAGGGTTGCCCGAGGAGGACGAGACAGTGGACCTGCGCAGCATGTCAAACATGCTACACTCGTTAATTCCAAATATTTGTAGTGCGTCCTCCAGTGCAAGAAATAAGTTTGTCACATGTGTTGCACTGTGCCGACCCAGGCTTTTTTAAAGTGAAATAAAGCCACACTTTTGAGCGTCACTTACCGTGCTCCATGGCTGCAGCAGAACAAATGAGAACACCAAGCACTTCCGGAAATCCGGTGGCCACTATGGAAACCCAAACTTGCGCATTTGGAACCGATGATCGGAATCGAAAACAAATTTTTTAAACGGTTCCAAGTTTGAACCACACTGGTGCATAACGACTTATTACAGTAAATAGAGTCAGCATTCTGCAGAATTACTCATACTTGTATGAGACAAGTGCGGGTACATCCGGATTGGTGCACTGAAAGCCAAACTGCCACACGACCACACCCTGTAGAGCTTTAAAGTCGTCGAGTGTCTGTTCTTTCACACCAAATGACTGGATTGTGGTGGAAATTAACTTCCTTTTATGAAATGTATGTGTTTGCATAACAACAGACAACTGATCTTAGTGGAAAATGACTGTGTGCTATCTCATGTATCAGACAAGACAAGTGTTAAAGGTTAATAGACATCCTGATGTTTTTGTAGAAGTGGCTCCTCTATTAGGGGCCTAGAGAATGAGAGATGGGTTTTGCCTCCTTATATGGTACAAATCTTCCATTCTTATTGTGAATCTCCTTCTATAGTACATATCTTCAATTTCTATTTCGCATAACAGGAACACAGCAGGGTGAGAGGGGAGAGCGGGGAACAACCTAACGCTTTTTGACCTTCCAGTTTGTGTAAATAGTATTGAGTAGTTAGTATTGAGTATTTATTTTTTCCCTCATTAATTTCACACGTCTAGTACAATTATGTGATTTTGTTTCATTAATACAGTGGGGGTTTTTTTCTTTTCTTCTTTCTTCTTTTTTTTCCATATGTGGGTACATTGTAACATGTGAGCGGCACGATGTAACATTAACATATGACAGATTAAAATGTTACCTGATATAATAAAAAAATATCCCAGACAAACTAAAATATTTTTTCAATAAAATACAATTATAAACTTTTTAAAATAAAATAATGGCATTTTTTAATCATTAAAAATAAACAAATTTTTGAGTTTGACAACAAACACACCTCAAAACACAGTTACAAAGCATAATTCAAAACATGATAATTACAGACTGATCTCATGAAATAGCGTATGTATGACACGCCAATTCGCTATGCCATTTTGGCGTGCTATCTAGATGCATAATCGCTTTTGAGCGTGTTTATCAACGCTGTTTCATTCTATCCCCCTACACTGCCCCTACCCCTAAACCTAGCTATCACACACACAAACACACACACACACACACACACTGCCCCTGCCCCTGCCCCTAAACCTACCCATCACAAGAAACATTCTGCATTTTTACATTTTCAAAAAAGCATAATTTAGTATGTTTATAAATCCATTTACATTCACGCAGAATCACACGGCGTACACTTACATGCGGAATTACTCGGCGTAGACATACACGCGGATAGCTCAAAATGCGTACAGATAACACGCCATTTGGCTTTAGAAAGTGGCGTGTATGTTTACGCAAAGTCATGGGGCCCTATCTTGCACCCAGCGCAATTGACTTTGTACACCGACGCATGTGTCATTCCTATTTTGCACCCGCGCAAAGCGCGCTTTTCCCTCCACAGAAGCACGTCGCTAAACTAGTGAATGAACTTGCGCTACCTGGGCGGTTCAGCGCAAAAAAGGAGGCGTGTTCCGGCGCAAACAATCCCTGGTGCTATTTTGCTGTTCCATTAAACAATTGCGCCACTGACCAGAAAACACCTAGTCTAAAGTCAGTGGCGCGTTGCGCGTTGTTCATTATGCTATTTTAAGGGCGCATGCTTGACCATAATGTATAGCGTGCACAAGGCGCATACACTTTGCTCATGTAATCTACACAGATGCAACAGTTATTTTTGCAAATCATAAATTGTTACACTAAAAAATATTAACACATGAGATGACGGAAATCATTGTGGTGTGCCACGATTCACGAAGATGTGAAAAAATAGGCATAAATCTAGCTTACAAATTATTCAGGCTAATTGTAGTCTAATAATTAAGGAGACCTGTTTGCCCAATAGTGGCAACTTCTGGCAAGACATATGTATATAAGGACATCTAACAAATTGGTTTGTCCGTCAAGAACCAGGAAAAAAAATCGGTGAGGGTGGACGCAGCGATGTCCTCTGCTGGCGTCAGGTCCTGAGTAGAGGCAGATCCACCTCCCGTTACACGGCGTGCCCGATTGATGCTGGCAAGCTTGGACTTTCCCCGTCTTCTGATGTCATTGTAGCGCTTGCGGCACTGGTGCGACGTCCTGGGGATGCCAGCTGATGAAACAATTGTGGCTATTTCCTCCCACGCCTGTTTAACCGACGCTATTTTGGGTGGGTTTCTCCCATCCCCATACAACTTCACTTCTCTGTCTTTCACTGCTCTTACAAGCACATCAGTCTCCTCGGCTGTGAACCGCTCCTGGCGTGCGCCTGGTAAATACGCCATAATAATAGCAATCCATAATGGAACTTGCGCACCTGCTTTTACAGGGAATGTTGGATGACGCTCGGATTGGTTTATTCACGTTACGCCCAAACCACACCTATGAATAATGAAGCTACTTCAGACCAAACCATTTTAGATTTGCGCCGGGCGCAAGAGCCATTTATCCCGCCGGGAAAATAGCAACAGCGCCGAGACCCGCCCACAAAGTTACTTGCGCTTCGCGCGTTGACACTTGCGTTTCAGATCGTTAAAATAGGGCCCATGATGTCATGTTAGATAATTAAGCATTTCTTAACATTGACTCTCAGTCATTATTCACCCTTTTCTCCTGGTTTCTCAATAGAATTAATAAAAGTATAGAATATAATAGCGTAGTTCTATCCACACTATTCCTACGCCCCATGACGGTTTGCGCAAAATATGGGCGCGACTTCCGCCGCGTACTGTCACTGAAGCGGAACCGGCGTTTACCATGGTTACGGTCGTAAGCGGTAACTTAAACATGTGGGAACACAGCTTGTTACACCTCAAACAGAATAATGTTATTATACCTCTGCCTTCTACTGTTGTGGGATGGGAGGACGACCTGAAGAAGTGGCCTCAGATAACTTACACAAGTATATTTAGCTACTTTATTGACTCTATTGACTTGCTACGGACGGTGAAGCGATGAACAATCTGAAAAGCTCCGAGGCTTATCAGTACTTCCACAGCAATAAAGCCACTAAAGAGTTAAAATTTCCACGACAGTATCACTTTTACAGGAAGACACAGAAGATTCACAATGATTTGACTGAGCATAAAAAATCACCCATACGAAGAGTGTATATTTACATACCTCAATGTCACTATCTGTGTATTTAATGCTCGGCAATTTAACATTTTACAATTGACCTAAAGTAACAACACTGATGCAAACTGATCACTAACACACTCGTTTCTATTTCCTGTTTTTCAACAGATGGCAGATGAAATGAACCTGAGTGAAATGTGGTGGGAGTTGGCATACAAGTTGTTTCTTGAAAGTGATCCAATAAAAAAGATTCTGACACATTCTGAACTATATATGACTGGAGATAAATGGAAAGATAATGGATTCAACTGCGACGCACCAGTTCCTCCTACTGGGAAATTCCGTGATGTTTCTAAAAGAGCAATTTTGGTGGTGCTTTCAAGAGCAAAGAAAATGAATTGGAATGAGTGGGTTCTAGGCCCGGCATCTTCTCAATCTGATGTATCGGATCTGGACGAAACTGACAAGAAACTTATAAACGGTGTTATTGAGCTGATCTATCTAGAGAACGGCAGCCCAAGACCGTTTGATAAATAGACTGAACACTATTGATCGATGAACTAAATGTAATTTGCATCACTATAATGGTGTGTAGAGCTGGTTAACATATCTCAGAGTATATCACTGTGCAATAACTGTGTTGGTGTGACCACACTGGTGTATAACGACTTATTACAGTAAATAGAGTCAGCATTCTGCAGAATTACTCATACTTGTATGAGACAAGTGCGGGTACATCCGGATTGGTGCACTGAAAGCCAAACTGCCACACGACCACACCCTGTAGAGCTTTAAAGTCGTTGAGTGTCTTTCACATCAAACCACTTGACTGACATTGTCACAGCAGCTGCGACCGCTCTGTATCAACGCATCACTTTTACAGGAAGACACAGGACATCACAAAGCCTATAAACGGTAAGGTTTTAATAATGTGCGTGATCATTTATGATTGAAGCATAACTAACTCAGTATTATACGATACATTCACAATGATTTGACTGAGCATAAAAATATCACCCATACGAAGAGTGTATAGTTACATACCTCAATGTCACTATCTGTGTATTTAATGCTCGGCAATTTAACATTTTACAATTGACCAAAAGTAACAACACTGATGCAAACTGATCACTAGCACACTCGTTTCTATTTCCTGTTTTTCAACAGATGGCAGATTGGCTAAACATAAACGAGAAAGTGGATGAAGAGTGGTGGGAGAGGGCATACCAGTTGTTTCTTGAATATGATCCAATAGAAAAGATTCTGGGACATTCTCGATTATGTATGAAAGGAGATAATTGGGATGATTTTGGATTCAACCGCAAGACATCAGTTCCTCCTCCTGGGAAAGTCAATGATGTTTCTAAAAGAGCAATTTTGGTGGTGATTTTAAGAACAATGAGAAAAACATTTAATTTGAAGGATCTTCCAAAATCTTCTAAATCTGTACCAGATCTGGATGAAAATCGCAAGAAACTTATAAACTGTGTCACTGACCTGATCTATCAAGAGGACGGCAGCCCGAGACCGTTTGATGAATAGACTGAACACTATTGACTGATGAACTAAATGTAATTTAGTTTTCATCACTATAATGGTGTGTAGGGTAACTCTGTTGCATGTTTTAATTGAAATTGGGATACATTTACTTGCCTTTTACAAATACTTTATTTGCCTTTTATTTTTCATATTACATCCATCAGTTAATCAATTATATGTAGTTAATTTACTTTCATTTGTATCCATACAAGTCAATTGTATGTAAATTTGATGATGTAAATTTGTCCATATCATGATCACTTCTATTGATTTATTAAAATTGATTTATACTCAAGATCAAGGTCTTGTTTTGTTGGTATCTTCAATTATATATGATTAATATGTGTGCAATAAACATCCACTCAAAAAGGTGAAATGTAGTTTTATTGGGAAGATGATTAGTAAAAGATTAAAAAGAATATGAATAAATAATTTCTTCTGCCTAACAGTCTTTGTGGTTTCATATTAAAAGCATCAGTGCTCGAAGTGGCTTATAAAAATTTAACATTTAGATTTTATATTTAGATTTAGATGTAACATTTAGATTTATCGTTTAGATTTAACATTTAGATTTAGCATTTAGATTTAGATTTAACATTTAGATTTAGATTTAACATTTAGATTTAGATTTAACATTTAGATTTAGATTTAACATTTAGATTTAGATTTAACATTTAGATATAACATTTAGATTTAACATTTAGATTTAACAATTAACATTTAGATTTAACATTTAGATTTAACTATTTAAAATATCTCTAAGTTGATAAATATTGTTGTAAATGTGCTAAAAAAGTGACCGCCAAAAATTCATACCAGTTTTTTAAACATTGTTTGAAGCTAAATGTGTCAAAATGTTGCTGTTATTTTCAGCGTGAGTCGCTTTACAAACGGCGCCCCATAGCTTTTGCTGATTATGTACACACATTACCAACACTGTTTATTTAAACGTGCACTTTCACCTGGTTTGACCATTTTAATGCAAAATGGGATGATGGGCAATCCAAAATCTGAATGTGTTGTAATAGCTCAATTCCAAAACAAAACATTTTCTATAAAAGGATAATGAGGTTTCAGTCATATGGGGCGCTGTTTGTAAAGCGACTCACGCTGAAAATAACAGCAACATTTTGACACATTTAGCTTCAAACAATGTTTAAAAAACTGGTATGAATTTTTGGCGGTCACTTTTTTAGCACATTTACAACAATATTTATCAACTTAGAGATATTTTAAATAGTTAAATCTAAATGTTAAATCTAAATGTTAAATCTAAATCTAAATGTTAAATCTAAATGTTAAATCTAAATGCTAAATCTAAATGTTAAATCTAAATGTTAAATCTAAATGTTGAATCTAAATCTAAATGCTAAATCTAAATGTTAAATCTAAACGTTAAATCTAAATGTTACATCTAAATCTAAATGTAAAATCTAAATGTTAAATCTAAATACAAAATCTAAATCTAAATGTTAAATCTAAATGTTAAATCTAAATATAAATGTTGAATCTAAATGTTTCGGGTGAAACTAAATATTTAACTAATATGCAAATTCAGAATGCAGATAACCGGTTTTAACATTTAGATTTAACATTTAAATTTAACATTTAGATTTTATATTTAGATTTAGATGTAACATTTAGATTTATCGTTTAGATTTAACATTTAGATTTAGCATTTAGATTTAGATTTAACATTTAGATTTAGATTTAACATTTAGATTTAGATTTAACATTTAGATTTAGATTTAACATTTAGATTTAGATTTAACATTTAGATATAACATTTAGATTTAACATTTAGATTTAACAATTAACATTTAGATTTAACATTTAGATTTAACTATTTAAAATATCTCTAAGTTGATAAATATTGTTGTAAATGTGCTAAAAAAGTGACCGCCAAAAATTCATACCAGTTTTTTAAACATTGTTTGAAGCTAAATGTGTCAAAATGTTGCTGTTATTTTCAGCGTGAGTCGCTTTACAAACGGCGCCCCATATCAGTCATGACAGATGTGTGAAAAGTTAATTGAATGAAAACAATAGACTGAATTAAGCAGTTGAAAGATTAGGTACTAGACTGCAAGTATTTTATTTTTTATCACAATAACATCTCTTAACATTCACAAAAAAAAAATTTCACATGACTAGTATTACAATATGCTTCATTAAATGCATAATTTTAGAGACTTCTTCCTCAAATTTGAAATGAAGCAGGACCACACTTATGGCTTCACTTAAGTTGTGGTTATAAGTTATTATACTACATTCACATAGTTATACATTTAAAAATATATTATTTGGGTTTTCTAGATATGTTTATGTGCATATTCAGAAAGACTTGCGAGCAGCAGCCCTTTTATTTGCTTCCTACACTATATGAATACAATTAGAATGTGGTTATATAGTTAGAATGTGGAAATTAAAGACACAGTGACATTTTACACATTTTACTTTATTTTAGACAGATTAGTTCTTACAAAATGAAAATAAAAGTGTGCAAAGACAAATAAATTACTAGAACAATAACATGAAAATATAAAATGTGAAAACAACAATATAAAAAAAAGTGTATTTTTCAGTAACCTTTCCAAGAGCTGTGCCAACACGTACAATATATAAAGTACAAGTGTGGTAGAGCAAATGCTTCATTCAAGCGGCTGGTCATTGTGGCTACTTCTTGAACGACTGGACAAACTGTCCAAGAACAGACAGAAACCCGGTCTGAAAGTCCCTCTGCTGCCGTCTGCTTTCTTCCGCTTCTGACTGGTGGAATGCCAGCTCTTGCCTCCTCATCTCTCCTCGGCCTGGCTATCCAGTAACAGCTGCATATATTGGTCAGGCTGTTCTTGTCCATGCTGCAGGACAGCCCGGTTAGCATCCTCCATGTCCCTCAGTGCATCAAAAAAGTCACAGTCCCTTTTCCTTTTCTCTAAGTACACTGTAAAAAAAGAAAAGTTGACATAACTTAAAATTGTAAGGCAACTTGCTGCACAGCTTTTTTGAGTTTACTCAAATTTTAAACAAAGTAGTTCACTTAACTCAATTAACTGAGTAAGGTCACATGTCTCCCAATTTAAGATGTTTTGTTCAGCTGATTAAGTTTTTTATTTTATTTTATTTTTTTATGTCACCATCATGGTGATGAGTGTTTTCTTTAGTTGGGTAGTTTGATGACTTTTTAATGTTTGGCAAGAAAAGATAATCAAATGCTGTCAGCTGCTCGATGATAAGAATATAATCATTGTGTAGTGGCTTAATTCACAGATTTTATGAGTTTAATATGAGCAATATACTATTAGCTTTTTTTAAATTGTGATTCTAGAAAAGATCAAATATGGTTTTAATCAAAATAGTTGACTAAGGTTTAAAACAGATTGTACATTAAGCACTTTGCCCTCCTATGAGATTTTCTCACACAGACATCAAGAATCAGCCTATAAATCTCAACAATGGTTACATGCTTCATACCGCAATGCATTCTGGGAGCCATGGATGAGTTTTGCATGATGCACCCAGAATGCATTGTTAACTTGTTGCAACTTGTATGCATGTTAACTTGCATTTACAAATCGAATTTACAGTTAATACTAGGTTGGTCCAACAATTGTTGAACCAACTTATTTTGACCAGTTAAGCCAACTTTTTTGCATTTAATTGTCCAGTTAACTAAAACATTATCATTAGTCAAAATGTTTGTGAGTTAGATTTTTTACAGTGTAGAAAAATTGCACAGAAACACATGGAAATTAATACACAAGGCAACCATGAAACAATAGAAACCATCAATTAATTATTTAAAGTGTTTTCACTACAAATAATGAACAATTGTTTGCCCAGCTTGAACAATGCCCAGTGTGCAATTTTTATCATGGGCAATTTAAGTTTACAATTAAAAACAACAAAACCATTAAGGATTACACATACGTTTTTAAATATATACACTAAATCACCAACAGCAAAGTTTCTACGTGGTTTCCTCCATTTTTGTCGTTCCTGAAGCAGTGGAAGATACTCCCTGATCCACCTTTTCCAACAAAGATCTGACAGATATTGGACTTGTCGCCATCTACGTCTGATATACAAATCACTTTCTTGAAAAAGTCCTGGTGGAAGAAGTGGTTTTGATCTTAACTGATATGGTTAGGCGTGAGAGCTTCCAAGGTGTTTGGATCATCAGAAAGCTTTGTGATAGGGCGGTCATTAAGAATAGCTTCAGCTTCACAAAGAATAGTGTGAAAGCTCTCATCATCCAAGCATTGTTGTCGAAGAGTAGACTACAACACTTTCTTTACAAGACGAATAAGCCTTTCCCACACGCCTCCATGATGGGATCCAGCAGGGGGATCAAATGTCCACTTTATTCCTTCTGATAGGAAAGTACACTGTAAAAAATATTTTTGCGATTTAGTTATTTCAACTAATTTTTTTCAGTAGAGATAACCAGGGGTGGACTGGGACAAAAAAGTGGCCCTGGACTTTCTGGCACATCCGCTCTGCAACACACCTCACCATAAACCCACCAGCTCATTATACACAGAGCAATCTTAAACCGAAGCTATTTATACAAAAATATGAATTATATTAATTGTTTTATTTAAATGCTTATCATACTGAATGACTTCTTTAGGTTATAATTTGTCTTTCCTGGTGCACATGGCAAATAGTATTTTTTATACAAATTTTGAATTCTCTTTTCCATACACTTAAGTTTAATATCACTAAGTTCAATACCTACCATAAAATCAGACCATATACAATGCTATGGTCTAGAGGACTTAGAATGTAGTGCAGAATGTGGACTGTTTTAGGGTGCCTTTCTAGTGGTTAAAGTATCTAGATATCTGTAATTTTATGGAATATAGCTCAAATACTGGAAGAGTTTAAAAATTATATGAAAAAAACAGCATATTAAAATGATTTCTGAAGGATCATATGACACTGACTGAAGTGTGGAATAATGATGCTGAAAAGTCAGCTTTTACAGGAATAAATTACATTTTACAATACATTCTCATAGAAAACAACTAGGCCTATTGGAAATTGTATTAATATGTTTTAATATTTGTGGTTTTACTGTATTTTTGATCAAATAAATTCAGCCTTCTTCTTTCAAAAACATTTTAAAAAGTCTTAATTATTTCAAACTTTTGATTACCAGTGTGTAAAATAATGTGAACTAACTAGCAAATTATATATTTATTTTAATATATGACACTTTTCTACATAGGCTACTTGAATATGAAAGTTGCCAGTTTTACCATGTATGTGTAGTGTCACGGAGCGCACACCTGTCACTGAGTGCGCGTCTTCACCTCCCTCCGGTCTCACACGCTCCTTGTCACCGGAGTTCTAGAACTGCAATTCCCATCATTCCCCTCTGCTATCATTAGTTCCCAGCCCTGTCTGGTTGTCTATTCATTATCCTCACATCCACCTGTTTATCATTATCCACCCTTTATCTGGACTGCCTTGTTCTTTGTTCTTTGTGAAGTGTTGTTTTGCCACGCTGCATGTTGCGACGTGTTTCCTTTGTGGTTTACTTCTGAGATTCCTTGTTTCATCATCTGTATTAATAAAGTTCTGCAGATGGATCCGCTTGCCTCTACTTCGTCATTACAGATACAGGCTACGTAATTTTACTATATTTATTCTTCATATATATTTACGTAGGAATGAGCCGGCCCACATTGTCCAGCGACCCACCGGGTAATTGCCCAGTGTGCCAGATAGCCAGTCCGCCCCTGGAGATAACTAGATTGTCCAGACAACAAGGCATTTTAAGTTTTCTTGTCCTCAATTTGACTGAAAGTTAAGTGAACAAGTAGGCTATAATTGTTGTTTTAACTTAAAAACATAAGTTGAAACAACTGCTCTAGATTTTCTGCAGGCTTTACTCCAATTATACTTTAGCCTATTTCTTTAACTGCAGTAAACTAAACTTAATTTACTATGTACAGCTATAAAACACTCTTATTATATAGATATGAACACATTTATTTAACTTATTTATACATATCACACCATATAAACCTAAAATCCTAATTCAAGGAGTCAAGGAGTAAAGAGTTCAAGTTTTGTATTAACACCGCTAGTGAAAACAGCGCCATCTGGCAGAGAGTGTAGTTACGTACATCCAGGAAATGCACGTGCTGTGTGCGCGCGCGCGCCCCTAGGACTGACCTTTACTGTCTATGGGACTGACAGACCATTTCCTTTCACTCGCGATGCTGAGCAAACGAGTAGGGTTAACACAGAGACAGGCCCTGTTCCAGAATCAAATCACTGAGGTTGCTTCAGAAACTACTGAGGGTGCTCTAGTAAAGTGCAGATAGGCTAAGCAACGGCTCCACCATAGCAGTGTGTACAGTGAGAAATGTATGATTATTTATTTACAAGTCATTTACCAATAATTGGAATTTCAAAAATATTGTCTATTAATCTATTAGTCTGCCTTTACATTGCTTTAATGCGTTACTAGTCTTTTAACATATCTTCCTGAGAACCAGAAAAAAAGGTTTTGTGAATTCACATTTGTTTTTTCCCGGTCATTATTGTTTGGAGCATAAAAAACATATATATTTTTTAAAATTCCTATGTTATATGTTATATCCAATAGACCATATAGACAAACAATGGCATTTTTGTTTTCATTCACCAATACATTTTTATGCTTCAAGTTTTTTTTTATCCAAACTTTGTATAAAGATGATTCTCAATGTTATGAAAGATACAGAATAATTTAATATACCAATTTACTTAATGCAATATGTGTGTAAACATGGCCATAAATGCCATTCCCATTCTAGGCAACACATCTATACACTGTATCTAATTTGCATATTAAAGAGTTTTGGGACAATATGTAAATGTAAAAAGACGTGTAATAATACTTTCATAAGAATGTCTTGTATTTCATAAGAATATCCATACTAAAAACTGTGTATGTTGTCAGA
Organism: Gobio gobio; assembly: GCF_949357685.1. Taxonomy (NCBI): domain Eukaryota; kingdom Metazoa; phylum Chordata; class Actinopteri; order Cypriniformes; family Gobionidae; genus Gobio; species Gobio gobio. Next base: position 53,641,170 of record NC_137115.1, on the reverse strand, counting down.
GAAATTCGCAAAATAATGTCCTCAACAGAGGCAAAACATCTTGGGTTATGTATGTAACCTCTGTTCCCTGAGAACAGGGAACGAGACGCTGTGTCGGAAAGACGCTACGGGGAATGATATACCAACGCCACCATGCTGAGGGGAGTGTCTGCCCACTGGCAGTGACAACTGTCAGCACAAGCAAATTCAACTGAAAAACCTGAGCCACTCCCCCTCCGGTCACACTGGGCTGACAGTGACAGCACTCCCTACGGTCATAGCCCAAGCTATACGCCTAAAGAGGAACCATAATGCAACTCCATGAGGTCCTATCCAGACTGCTCAAAGGCCTGGGACCAACTACTTCAACAGAAGGGGTCCCTTTAAGGGAATGTGGCTAGGGGACCTGAAGGAACCCCAGCCAAATCCCTACCCGGGGAACATATTCGCCCGAGTGCCACCAGGGAGGCCTGACCTGGTGCCCTAAGTGATTGGGCACTTCGGTTTGGCCAACCCTGTCTGTTCAGAAACAGATCCTCCGGATGGTGCCTCAGTGAGGCATCCAGACTAAGGGACTGAAAAACTGGCAGTCCCTCTTAGCCCGGATCTCAGAGACGGGTTATCCCAGAGAGCAACACTCAGCATAGTGCTTTACAACCCTTGCTAGCGAGGGGAGTCTAACTGCTCAAATCAAGGATCTATCAAGTACTTGTGTTTCAAAGTAATAAGGAGGCCGGACAGGCCTACGGATTGATCTAACAGGGAGGCCTCACGAGAGGCCTGCGACCGTCTGATCAGACTCAGGTGGCTGTGTGCTCATAGATGACCCTCAGTGAGGGGAGCACCTGAACCTGCCTGGCGGGTAACCACCAGCTGTAGGTCAAACTACCAAAGTCTCTACTCACAGAGAACTGGTAACAAAGAAGTGCCTAAACTTGGGAACTTTGCCCTCAAGGAGGCCCAGCGGGGCCTACCAACTGATAGCAATTTTCTCAGGGAGGCCTAGAGAGGCCTACCACCTGATAGCAATTTATGCCGGCTTCTAGAGCGTTCTAGCTCACCTTCAGGGAGGCCTGGTGAGGCCTACTACCTGTCAGTGATGCATGCTAATCCCAAGCAGCTGAGATCACCTCTAGGGCAGCCCGGTGCGGCCTACTGTCTGATAGCAATTCATGCTAACTGTCAAAGTGACCACAACCTGGGAGCTCACCCTCAGGGAGGCCTAGTAAGGCCTTCCACCTGATAGTCTGCTAGGCTAAATACCCAGATGCCGTACATCGGTACTCGCCTTCAGGGAGGCCTGGCTGAGGCCTACAACCTGATAGCCAGCAGGCTAAATACCCCAATGCCACACATCGGTACTCACCTTCAGGGAGGCCTGGTGAGGCCTTCCAACTGATAGCAAGCCTTCAGGGAGGCCTGGTGAGGCCCACCACCTAACAGCCTGCCAGGCTATTTAACCAGATGCCATACATCGGTACTTGCCTTCAGGGAGGCCTGGTGAGGCCTTCCACCTGACAGCCGGCCTTCAGTGAGGCCTGATGGGGCCTATAACCAGATAGCCAGCCAGGCTAGTTATCCCGATGCCATACATCGGTACTTGCCTTCAGGGAGGCCTGGTGAGGCCTACCACCCAATAGCAAGTCATGCTAGCTGCCCGAGCACCCTGCCTCGGAAGCTCACCTTCAAAAAGAAGCCTAGCGAGGCCTTCTATCTGATAGCAAGCCTTCTAGGGAGGCCTGGTGAGGCCTACCACCTGCTAGCATAAAATGCTAACCGTCAAGTGACTGAGACTCAGAGCACTCCTCCAGAGAGGCCTAGTGAGGCCTACTAACTGATAGCAATTATGAAAATTGTCAGAGTAACCAAAAGACCCTGGGGGCTCGTCTTCAAGGAGGCCTGGTGAGGCCTACCACCTGATAGCCAGTCAGGCTAGCCGTCCGGATGCCAAACATCGGCACTCACCTTCAAGGAGGCCTGATGAGGCCTACTACTTGATAGCAAGCCATGCTAGCTACTGTTGGGGAAAAATTTAATCACAGAAGATTTAATCTTCCAAACCTGTTTTCTCTATTGTGTTTTAAATGAGTCAGATCAAAGAGGCCTCACCTGTGGAAGCCATACATTGTCCCTTTTATCTATTATGGCTCTTGGAATTGGAATTCCTGACTAGCATCTATGCGTTTGAATAGATATGCTGATTAAGAGTAGGTGATACTCTGTCTGTTGTTACAGATGAAGGACCATTGTGTTTCTTGCTTTTAATTGCTCAAGGCGAAACCTTCAGTGGGTTTCGCCAGATGTATGGGAAATTACTGAGGGGATTATTTAGACATTGGGGGTATAAGAAGCTTGTGGCTTCTTTGTGTCTCCAGTTCACACTCAAGGTAGCCTCGAGCGGCTGCGTTTGACCGTGGCTCTTCCTTGCAAGGAAAATAAATCTTTATAAAGACAATTGGATTATGGTTTGTCTCTTATTAGTGATGTCGACGAATTAATTTTTGCCATTACAGTTGGTGTCAGAAGTGGGATTCCTTGGATGTGCCTTCTGGACCCCGAGAGCAGACAGTGACCCGATCATCCTGGACTTAGAGTCACAGCCTTACCCCGAAGAATTGAGGGAGAAGGGCTGACTGCTCTGGGGGTGTCCGGAGGGTCCAGACACTGGAATCAGAGAAAAAGAATCCGATGGCAACGGGGCGCTTCTGGTAAGAGACAAACTCTTGAAAAAAAATTCAGGGGGAATTTTTATTTTATTTTTTAGAATTTGGTTAAATTGAAAATTGAATTGATAGGGATAAACCATAGGGGGAGTCTGACTCTGTGACGAATGCAACGTGGTTGATATGTTTATGGGATAGAAACTGAAATCACGTGGGCGAATTGGAGGACTGAGTTGTGTGCGGTCCGGGGACTGAGTTGTGTGCGGTCCGGGGACTGAGTTGTGTGCGGTCCGGGGACTGAGTTGTGTGCAGTCCCGAAAAGGGCACTATTGCGAGTGTCCGCCCGGCTGATCTTGGGTGAAGAGATCAGATCTGTACGGAGACGTCCAACAGATTAATAGCGCGCGCGCGAAAAAGCCACAGAATCAGACTGCCAATATGGGGAAATCCAAAGCAAGCTAGCTGAATATGAGACACCGGTATTTTATCAAATGAGAAAATTATATGGCCAGAAATGCATGCAACGTATACGAAGTTCATTAAATGTCATGATTTGAGTGTCACCGCTGAGTGACCGGACTGGGACTGTGAAAGAGAGTCAGTTGAAGGAAAAGGATAAATCGATGGGCTGTTGTGAGAACGCGTGTGAGAACTGTGAGCAGACACCGAAATGCTGGGTGTGAGAGGCATTGACTGTGGAGAAATGAAACGGAGAAATTAAAATGCCACAGCTGTTTAAAGATCGCTGGTGAGTATGAACTTTGACTAAATTTTAGCTAACAATTTGAGTGATATGATCAGCAATTTGATTAGTCGGTATAAAGATTGTAAGATGAACAAGAGCAAATGCTGTAAGCAGCTCCGCTCTGAAACCCTGACTTCAAAGAAATTTGCTGGACTGATGAAGATAATGGGCAGAAATGTTTTTATTGTAATTGGAAGTTAACTAGCTACAAACAAAGAGAGAACAAGAGAATTCAAATGTGTAGATGTTTGTGCGTATTCATTAATTTATAAAATGGGGGAGGTGCCATAACCGAAGGGAGATATACAATTTGAGTAACTAAAAATAATGTTGGTGAAAAAGCAGATAAACTTTGATAAAGCACCATAAATTGCAAGCCATTGTCTGTTTTATTGGACCTCGAGCGAGCTCTGTTCTCAAACAGACTGCCACTTTTGGAGCACACAGGTTGCTGAACGTTGCTCCATAAGCTAAAGATAAGAGCGTTTTAATTGTGCTCAGCTGGGCCATTGATTTTGCGCGTAACTGTGTCTGAACACCCATAAGGTGTAAAAAGTGTGGCAAATCAGGCCACCAGACTAAATTCTGTAAATGAAATCAGTAAAAAAAAAAAAAAAAAAAAAAAACAGATTTACACTAAGAAAATGAGAAAATAATAAGCTTGATAAATTCTTTAGTGATTATTTTTGAAGGAAGGATTTGAGATAATTTTAATATGAGGTTAAAATTAAAGTTAAAGATGATAAAACATGTTGTAAAAGATATATAAAATATATAAATCCTGATTAACCGAGTTAAATGAAAAAGATATAATAAATATGTTCTTGCTCTTCTCACCTTTGCAAAACTCTGATAATGATGATTTGACTGAATATTGGGTTGTTGAAATAACTATAGGTGTTAAAATGTTGAAAACCCTAGAAATTGATGTTTTGGTTTCAAAAGATAAGCCTGTGCTGAGCTGAAATAAACAATTTGTAATCTCAATCCGGCCACCACGTGGCCTAATTTGAGTAACAGAGACTCAATCTGAGTGAAAATTATAGCTTCTGAATTTATTTTGGGGGCAAAAGACAAATATAAAGTTATGATCACTTGAAAATGTGATTTCTGTCTAAGGATAGAGTTAAAAGGAAAATGTCTTATATTTATTTGAAAACAAAGCCAGATCTTACACTGAGCTAGTGTGAGGAGTGAAAGGTTTATGAAAATGCAGTGTAGCAACCCTGAAGGCCTCAGAGTCTCTCTCTCATCCCAGACCAGCTCAAAGCTGATATATGAGCCTGTGCCACAGATGATAGAAGATATTGATGAGTAAAAGCACAGGGCATTATGTGAACACAATAGACAGTTATTTGTTAAGATATAAAAAAGGTGCCATCAAGAGGGCAATAAGACGGAAATTGAACTGAAATTTTGATTAATGTATGATATGACCAGTAACTTCTGTCTACTCTTAGCCTTCACCATGTACAGAACTGATGGCCTTAGTCACAGATGTAGCAGAACATTAAATGGAATGGAGAGTTGTTTTGGCTAAATTCACTGAGTGTAATCCACGCACTGTTAGGTTGCGTCTTTGAAGAAGTATGATGGATTTTAGTGATTAAGTTGTGTTATAATTAACCTGTCTCCATGTTTTTGCTAATTTGAAAGCAGACCAGATGGCTCTGATGACTCTTGAATGCACTTTCCGAAAGGCTCTAGAAAATATCGGATCCTGTTTAGGGTCAAAGATCTCAAAGCGATGACGAGGTTGAGCACGATGTGGTTGTTCCCGATGACGGGTAAGACTTCCTACGGCCTGACAGGATAGCAACCCAAGCCAGGGGAATCACGATAAGTCGCCTTGGACCCCCTACCAAAAAAAAAAAAAAGAAAAAAAAAAAAAAAAAGGAGGAGGGGGTTTTATGTGAGGTGTGTATGAGAGGTGAGGCAGATGTCTGTGAGGCCAGCAGCATCTCTGTTGGGGGGGGAAGCTGTGTTTCGTAAGGGCCAAGGTCAAGACTGGACACAGCAGCCCCTGCCCTAATATTGGCCCCTCTATACCGCTCACCAAATACCGCATAAATTGAGAGCCAGGAAACACCCTGAAGGAAAAGAGCTATGAATGAGATCGGCATTCAAGAGCCAGCTGAGACCATGCTGTGATTGTGATTGATAACTTTGTGGAGCAGAACAAAATTTATTTGGATTAGTAAAACTGTATGATATTGAACTAATATGTCTCTATCATAGTCTTAATCCTGCAGGTCATTAGGATGGCAGAGGATAATTTGGAGACATGGTGATGGCTTTAAGATGAGGACGGCTTTTGAAGTTTAAAGAGAAGGTCTGAATAACAAAGAAATCTAAACTAAAGATAACTTGAAACAATAAGTTACACTATGAAATTTCTAAACTTTGTGAAGGATTAATGATTTAAGGGTTAATGAATTTAACATTATAGTTAAAGTCTTAGAAGACTGTTGAAAAGATTATCTGGGTGAGAGAGAGAGAGAGAGGCTGGAAACAGGGATTGTACTCTATCTGTTATTGCTCAGTTAAAGCTGAGACTACACAAAAACAATGATATCAGAACAAAACAACCCAGCTGACTTTTCTAAAAATAAACAACTAATGAACGAACATATTTGAAACTGGTTAAGAGACCATGTAAAAGCACATCTTGAGAATGAGCAGTTCATATTTATGTGTCATGATTGAGTGTAGTGTGTCAGTAACCTCTGGAATTAGTGTCTTTATCATTACAGATGAGTTAAGTTAAACAAAACAAAAAAAACTTTAGAGGAAGTTGATTATTCTGAGTGAATCTGATGAAAAGATGATCAGAACATGGGACGAGCTTTAAGTGGATTGGACATCCAGCTCTGTCTGTCACTAGTAATTATGACCAAATTTGTCATGGATGAAGACTATTTTAATTTATCTTTGGATTAATTAAGAGACAAAGTGACAATTTAACCGAAGTCACTATCCAAATGATCTAGAGACTCCCTCATATTTATGAAAGGCCGGAGGGCGAACCAAAAAGATAACTTCTAAAAGAATATCTAGATAACTTCTAGACATATTTTGATTCATACAGGAAAAAAATAAATAAATAGAAAATAAAAATAAAAATTAGGATTTCTGACAGGGATTGTGAACAATCAAAGTCAAATTAGGCTAAAATGGATATTGAAATATGAATGCTTTTTAAAATACAGATTGGTTTTAACCAGCGTTAAAGAAATTGATGTGGCAAGTTTGATGATAAGAATCACTGCCAAATGACATGATGTAAGAGGAGTTTTAATGGACAGGGCATGGAGAAAATGGTACTTTAAAAGAAATCCTAATTGATTAATTAATTAATTTTGTTTATTGATAACAGGAGCTGAAAAGATTTTGATAAAGAATTGGGTATTGAGTATGATTAAGTATGATGTCACGAGATAAAGATGAGTGAACGAGCTGATTGAACGTAATACAAATTGATAATTTTGTCATTTTGATGAAGTATATTTAACATTAACAAATTTAGATTTATATTTGTTAATGGTTAAATATGAGGTGGGCTATGATGAGTGAAAATGGGTCTGTTGGAAATAGTAAGTAGGGTAGTTTGTGAAGAATTGTGTTGAAATGACTGACTGAAGGAAGGTTGATAAGAATGTGATGCACAGTGAGAAACTGTGGGCAAAGCACAAAATGTAAACTGAAGGATGTTTTATGTAGAGATTTAAGGCGCTAAGATGGATTATTATCTATCTTACTTATTTGTATTGTTTAGTTTGAGTTTGAGTGAATGCCAAAAAGGTCTGTTATGATTTTGATTAATCAAAAGAACCACTGATTGTTTGTTTTTCATATATGTTTTCTAAAGTGTTTAGTCTCTGAGGAGTGACTGTGGGTCTGGCCTAGGGATGTGTGTGTCGTCAAACGGTTGATAGCAGAAAGTTGGCATGTTTGAATTTTGGAGGTATCACACACCCCTAACATGATGGGAGAGCAGTGACAGTGATTACTGACTTAGCCCGGCTTACAGAGATGAAATACGGATTTGTCTTCCATTTTATTGGATATTTTCAGTATGTTTATGGGAAACTTTCAAGTTAAGACTTAAATGCGCAGCGTAACTAACAACAAAGAGTTTATTTCAACAGAAAACCATGAGAGCAGATGCGGCTGCGAAGGCCACGGCAGCACAGCAGTCAAAGGAACCAGAATGTATTTTATTATCTGAAACTAACACAAATGCTTTGATTTCCTTACAGAGTATGCAGGCATTTGCCACAGCAGCGGAGAAGCACCTGTGGAGACGTGGCTGGAAACTTATGAATGATGTGTGAATGTACAAAATGGCGTCTAGACAAGAAGTGATGGCAAGCCTTGTTTACCCCAACAATATTTTCAATGATTATGATAAATGGCTGCATGGGCGAGCCTGCAGCCAAAGGGGGAATGGTAATGGTAATGGTACTCAAATGAATGAAGTTTATAAGGGGGTTACAATATTTGCTGAAAATTTCGCATTTTGATGCATATTGAAATACATGAAAACGAGAAAAGGCCTTGAGTAAATCTGAGCCCGTTTGAGACATTTTTTTTGGAAGACCACCATTCATGGGAATGGAAGGGGGTAAACAATAGCTTGCATCAATAGAATTGTGAATTATTGCAAAGAAATGTCTTCTCTGTTGTCTGATATCTGTGTGCAGGCGAAAGGGGATACAGGGGAAACCGGCTGAGACTCCCTTGCACAACATCAAGCCAGGAGATCACGTGGTAAAACAGGACCTGAGTACGAAGAGCTGGAAGGCGGAAAGGTGGCTAGGGCCTTTTGTCAGGCTTCTGACGACACTGCCGTCAAAGAAGCGGAGAGAGCGACGTGGGTGCATGCGAGCCATTGCAGAAAGGTCCCACCAGTGATCGGGGAGGAGGAGCCGAGAGGAGAGAGAAGCAGGAGGCAAACGTCTGTGCGAGCAGATATATAAACATCATTTGCCGTTATCATCTCAGGAGCAGAGACACTGGCACAACGTGGTGCTGAGCCAATCAGTTTTCAAGTTAAAGAAGAATTCAAGAATCAAGAAATCAAGAATTCGACCACAGGGAACTGCACAGCGGTGATAGGCAGTATCACAACAGGTTTTACCTGTACGTTTAGCAAACCAAGTGACACTTCGCATGCTGTAATTTGGGTTTGTGGTGACAGAAACCATTTCATGCCACAGAAAGACTCGACAGGTTGCTGTTACCCAGCTTTAATGAATGTGATGAGTGACTATTATTACTACTTCTATTTTTATTATATACACATTTAAAATTTTTCTTTTTTGCAAGTTATCAAAGAATGATAAAAGGGGGAAATTGTTGGGGAAAAATTTAATCACAGAAGATTTAATCTTCCAAACCTGTTTTCTCTATTGTGTTTTAAATGAGTCAGATCAAAGAGGCCTCACCTGTGGAAGCCATACATTGTCCCTTTTATCTATTATGGCTCTTGGAATTGGAATTCCTGACTAGCATCTATGCGTTTGAATAGATATGCTGATTAAGAGTAGGTGATACTCTGTCTGTTGTTACAGATGAAGGACCATTGTGTTTCTTGCTTTTAATTGCTCAAGGCGAAACCTTCAGTGGGTTTCGCCAGATGTATGGGAAATTACTGAGGGGATTATTTAGACATTGGGGGTATAAGAAGCTTGTGGCTTCTTTGTGTCTCCAGTTCACACTCAAGGTAGCCTCGAGCGGCTGCGTTTGACCGTGGCTCTTCCTTGCAAGGAAAATAAATCTTTATAAAGACAATTGGATTATGGTTTGTCTCTTATTAGTGATGTCGACGAATTAATTTTTGCCATTACACTACTCAAATATCCAACTATGGAACTCGCCTTCAGGGAGGCCTGGTGAGGCCTACCACCTGGTAGCAAGTTTACAACTGACTGCTATGAAAACCTTGGCAGTTAGACTACTGGCTGACTAATAACTACCCATTGCACTGATGGGGACTCGTCCTCAGGGAGGCTTCGTAGAGCCTACTAGCTGGTAGCTGGTAAGTCTTCACAAAGCCAACGTCTCTGGGAAGCATATCACACCAATTCACACAAACTGGGGCCACCCACAGGAGGCCTCTAAAGGCTAGCTACCTGGTCGCAGTTGCTATGCGCCCAGACCTTAGAAAAACTGGCGAGCTCTGACCGAGCGACTCTCATATGAGAGGAGGCTGATAACACAGGGATGGTATATGGGCTCAAATTCACGTAGTGAACAGCCAGTGGTGATAGTGCCTCAGCAACGCACCTCCATCATCCCTACAGCCAAGGCCAACTAAGCCAACATACCCAACTGAAGCTCCAACTGCTCTAACCTGCGGTGGCTAAGGGAACTGGAGACACAAAGTAAAAACCCCAAGCGGTAGTAAGCACTCCATTCTCCCAGAAGGACGTCCTACCGCTTAGTACTCCGCTAACATTTTGGTGGAAATGAGCGGCGGCCTCAACATAACTTTCACCATGAGAGGAGGCCTAAGTTTACATGCATATGAACCACATGAGCGGTGGCCTGCCCCGCGATTCCTTAGAGGGGAAAGCCAACACACACTCACCTCCACAACCCAGAGCCTGGCGCTGTATTAAGCCACCTACAGGGGAAACTTCAGTTAACTTCCTCCTTCCTAACGGTTGACATAAAACCCATACTCTATACAGGGAACGAAGGTCTGTAAGAAATACATATTTTAGTGTTATGACACAAAATAGACCACTCTCACCTGCGGCGTGTAGAGCGAAGACTCACCACACCGTTCTCATATGACCTCGGTGTACTACCACCCTTGCATGCCTGAAAGAGGCGCTCTCACTGATCAAGCCAAGGCGGGCCGTCGAATATCCTTCCACCCAGCCCCAGGCCTGATGTAAGAAGCGCCTAGAGAAAAGCTTGAAAAACTAAGAGGGATCCTTCTTCCTCCGGGAGTCCCGCCTCTTTTGCGACCTACTCCTATGAGGGGGCGCACGAAAGGCAATACTGGCACTCTGGCCCTGTCTCCAGCCCTCGGGCCATGACGGGGCAGGCCCTCCCGCCTGCTTGGGCGCGGATCCGGATCTCAGCGGTACGCAGGTTAAACGCTGCCGAACGCGCCTTCGCCTCTCCAAACTTTCCCACCACCGCCCCAACGGAGGCGGCGGAAAAGTTTGAAAGGCGAAACCGGCGAATCAGCCGAGTCCGACCACAGATGTCTCGCCGCGGCCATCATCGCGCCAACGATCAACTGATCGCGGCAGCTGCTTTGTTTGGTGGCACGGAGAGCTAGACCTGTGGTGCGGCGCTGAGGTGCGGCCCTGATTGAGATCCCTCAGCAGATCTGCCTGGTATGCCTGAAACACCGCCATGGTGTGAAAAGCAGCACCAGCCTGACCTGCTGCCATGTATGCCCTGCCATTAAAGCACAACGTGGTTTTGAGAGGTTTAGATGGCAGAGTTGGAGCTTTCAGTGTTGATGCCCACCCATATGCGAGAAAGTCCGCAAACGTCCCATCAATCGGTAGCGTCAACACATACCCATATTCCCCTGTCCCCTCGACATCAGCGTTTTAACTTCGATGAATATTGGGCCGAATATGGATTCTTCCATGCCCTCTCGATCTCTGTAAGAAGATCAGGAAGGAATGGAAGGCTCATCTGAGCCGATGGTTTATGGCCAGAGAGAAATCGATCGTGCAATCTATCACAAGCGATCTCTCCTCTAATGCGCCAACATGGCAGCCTCAAGAAGAGAGCCAGATGAGAGCGGTGCAATCTCAGATTGAAAACCGCTCACACTTACACACAAACAACTTCATATGAACTGATTGTGCATGCTCTTGATCCCAGGCAGTAAATACACACTCGTGTGTAAAATAATGAGTTTGTATTACCTTAACTCGTATAGCACTTCAGACAGAACAGTCCCTGAAGACGAAAAGCTGTGTATGTGTTGGCAAGGCGCCCTCATATGCCACCTGTCACGCTGAGGCGTTCCCCTGTAGCGTCTTTCCGACGCAGCGCGAGTTCCCTTTCGAAAGGGAACCTCTATTCTGGGTCTCAGGAGGATATTTCTGTCTCGTGCAGAGTGGCATTTATATTTAGATGTCACTTCCAAAACTTTGCTGCATTTGGCCGTCGGTCCTCTTAGCAATAATAGTTTTATTCCATGAATGACTGTAGCCTCGAAAGTGAGCCAAGCCAAGACCGCTACGATCACTAAAATGCTGTTGCTTTGTCAGTTCATCGCAATCTCACAAAGTTCCATTATAAAAATGAAGTCGTCAACAATAAATCTCTTACTTACATCGTGTCTTGACTTTGTTTGTTAATAAGAGGTTTCGTGAGCCTGCATTAATGCCGCCTTCACGTGGTATCAGAAATGTTATTCCGACTTCTGAAAAATCGTGATTACGAGCTCACTGCATTCAAGTTTCATTGCATTCAATGTGAGGGCGTTCATGTGCAATTTTACCTAGGAAACTCATATTTATGATAATCGTGAAGCACGTGAAGGCAGCATAACTCAGCACTGAATAAAAACTCTTTGCGTTTTGAGCGGTGAGATTCTGATCGCGTTCTAGAAATCAACAACTATATCTGTGATTGGCTACATTACTCACCGCTGCAAAAACCTTGCTGTAAATAGATGCATTTGAATTTACCAAATCTGTTTCGCCAATATTATTACAGTATCAACTGAGGGTGCTTTTGCTTGCATTTGGTAGAACCGGGCCTGCACCGAGATAAAACACTATCTCATTAACAGTATAAAGTTTATAACATTATATTGTTTTAGGATGGTATCTATGATGTGTGTGTGTCCGTGCGCACCTAAACTTTCCTCAAAGATATTTTCTTTGACTCACGGACGGTGCGGAGCAGATGAGGTAAACAGACGAGATAACTTTTTTTTACAGGGAAACCTAAAGTAAGTGTTTTATCTCATTTACCATTTGTTTTTTTTTTATAATGTATTGATTTATAGCAATATGTATATGCTGTGCGCGTTTAAACGAGCCAAAACTTTTCTCTCAGGGGAGTGAGGGGACATGACTTGCCGTTCAGTGCAGACATGGAGTTTACTTTTAACCAAGAGAACACAAAATAAGTGTTTGACCTCATCTACAAAGTGTATTTATGACGTTATATTGTTTTATAAATGATATTTTTTGTGCTGTGCGCTCCCAGAGCCGTTGAAATACAGAGTTGCAACATGCTTTGATCTTGCTGTCACTGGGTTCATGGAGCTCTCAACAACTCGCGCCGTCTATCTGTTCGAATCGTTGGAGGAGGATCAAACTTTTAAAATGTAATTTATTCCTGTGATCAAAGCTGAATTTATCATCATTACTCCAGTCTTCAGTGTCACATGATCCTTCACAAATCATTCTCATATGAGGATTTGCTGCTCAAGAAACATTTATGATTATTATCAATCTTGAAAACTTTAATATTTTTGTAGAAACTGATACATTTTTGACTAAATTGACGAATAGAAAGTTCAAAAGAACAGTGTTTATTTGAAATATAATCTTTTGTAACATCATAAATGTCTTTACTGTCACTTTTGATCGATTTAATGTGTTTCTTGCTAAATAAAAGTATTAATTTCTTCTATTTTTAAATCATACTGACCCAAAACTTTTGAACTCTTATGTCACACTTAAAGTCTGAATGTCATTGCATTAGATAACAAAATATCTAAGCATTTGTTATAAAGAAAGACCGCATTAAATGGCATAATCCTTTTCCTTTTTCTGCAGTAAATTGTTCATGGCAGGAAACGTCCAGGCCGCTGTCAACGCTTATAATCTGGCCATAAAACTCAACAGGAAGATCCCGGCTTTATTCTCTAATCGAGCGGCCTGTCATCTCAAACTGAGAAATCTTCACAAAGCCATTGAGGACAGCTCTCAGGTCAGTGTTTTCCTCTCTTAAATGACATGTTGCGGTTGTTTTCACACACGGCGGACTGATCCCTTCTCTCTCTCAGGCCCTTGAGTTGCTGACGCCTGCGGTCGCTGCAAACGCTGCGGCTCGACTGAAGGCTCATGTGAGGCGAGGAACAGCGTTCTGTGAGCTCCAGCTCTATGTGGAAGGTACGGGATCATATTCTGCTTTCATGCAAAACAGTCAGAAACATAGAGTTATCTATGTGTGTGAGAAATCTATCTGCACAAGTCCCTTTAAAACGAGTCATTTCACTGGTGGCCATCTTTGAAACACCTCTCGTGCATGAAAGTGCAGCTTCGGTCTCTTTGAATGTAGAAACAACATCAAATTCTCCAAAACGGTTCCCCAAGCTTACGATTAAATTTCATATTTGAAATTCCAATGAAATCTGACAACAACTGTCTCATAAATTTTGTTTCCAAACGCTCGAATCATGACTGCATTTTTCAGCCTTGACAAACTAATGCGCATGTGCAGTCCTTAGCGCACATCAACGATTGGCTCTTTCATTTAGAAGGCGGGGCTTATTCGCCAAATTGGGCCTTGCAATTTCTCCCATTCATAAGTAATCGGAGTGCACCGCCTTCCTATATACAAAGTTTTTGAATCACTTTAAGCAGCTAATATAAAAATATCTGGTGCTCTCTTTAGGATTGGAAAAAAAAATCTGATTTTAAAATGTGGCATCTGTTATGATTATGATATGTAGAGTCTGTTCAGTGCTGTTCAACGTTCAATAATGTCAAAATCAATCAGCACATCCATCATTAATGAACAAAATGTCCATCACAGGTTTCATATATCAGAATAAAACTTCACTTAATTGAATATTCACATCACCGGTTCCCCGGCCATTGCCCATAACCTAGTTACTTTTTCAATTCATGTTAATGATTTAAATTCAAATTAAATAAAATGTATAAATATTAACAATTCTGCATCCTTTTTGCAATTTCAATGCGAATGTAATTCAAACTCAGGAATCATGCGTTGTTCATTTCTGGAGTGGAGTTGTAGCATCTATCTATGTTATCTATCTACCTATCAATATCTATGATATTTTTTAGGTCTTCTGGACTACCAAGCGGCTTTAAAAATCGACCCACTAAATGAAGCCCTGCGAACTGATACAGACAAGATTCGTGAGGTCATACAGGGCACCAGGTCACCATCCAGCTCCTAAAAATACACAGACAACTAAAGGATTATGGGTGCAGCTGTAATCAATGCAGAAATGTGCATGAGCACACATCAACATGTTATGTTTATCTGTGGAATAAAAATATACAGCGGTTTTATAATTACTATATGTCTCAAATACAACATCATTTCTATGAAAGAACCAATGTTTGTAAAGAGCTGCTCCCACAACTCATCTCTCCTCTTCCGCAGTGAAAACTGCAACACCGTTTCCAATCCTGGCTTCACTTTTCTCCTCATTTATTGGCCTAAATAAGAAAACTTTGAGCAGAAACTCACCTGCACAACTCATGAATCGAGTACATGATTTCTTCATGGGTTTCTCTACATACGACTATTGTACGTTAAAGTTACACTGTATGTAACGCTGACCTTCGGACGTTAGTGGTCTTCACTCCTTTTAAAGGGATGTACAGTATTTCTAAGTTGGCCACATTCAGTTCAGTTAATAGTAGAGCTGGTTAACACATCTCAGATTATATCACGGCACAATCTAACAGTGTATGGTGTGACTGCACTGGTGCATTATTACAGTAAACAGGGTCTGCATTGTGCAGTATTACTCATTCTTATATAAGACAAGTGTGAGGGACGTCCGGATTGGTCGAGCTGCTTGTTATATTTGCATGGGCGTCACGGAAATCAAACTGCCACACCTGTAGAGCTTTAAAGTCCTCGAGTGTCTTTCACATCAAACCTCTTGACTGACAGTGTCACAGCAGCTGCGACCGCTCAACTTTTACAGGAAGACACAGGACATCACAAAGCCTATAAACGGTAAGGTTTTAATAATGTGCATGATCATTTATGATTGAAGCATAACTAGCTCAGTATTATACGATACATTCACAATGATTTGATGAAGGGTGTATAGTTACATACCTCAATGTCACTATCTGTGTATTTAATGCTCGTCAATTTAACATACAGTTGACCTAAACTAACAACACTGATGCAAACTGATCACTAGCACACTCGTTTTTTCTATTTCCTGTTTTTCAACAGATGGCAGATTGGCTAAACATAAACGAGACAGTGGATGAAGAGTGGTGGGAGAGGGCATACCAGTTGTTTCTTGAATATGATCCAATAGAAAAGATTCTGGGACATTCTCAATTATATATGAAAGGAGATAAAGGGAATAATTACAGTTTCAGCTGCGAAACAAATGTTCCTCCTACTGGGAAAGTCAATGATGTTTCTAAAAGAGCAATTTTGGTGGTGATTTCAAGAACAATGAGAAAAAAATGGGATTGGAAGGATCTTCCGCAATCTTCTAAAACCGTACCGGATCTGAATGAAAATCGCAAGAAACTTATAAACTGTGTTACTGACCTGATCTATCAAGAGGACGGCAAGCCAAGACACTTTAAGAAATAGACTGAACACTATTGATTGATGAACTAAATGTAATTTGCCTTACTATAATGGTGTGTAGGGTTACTCTGTTGCATGTTTTAATTGAAATAAGAATACATTTACTTGCCTTTTACAAATAATTTAATTTCCTTTTATTTTTTCATATTACATCCATCAGTTAATCAATTATATGTAGTTAATAATTAACTCTATCCATACAATACTATTGTATGTTTTCATGAATTTGTCATCTGGTTCCAATGATCACTTCTATCGATTTATACTCAAGATCAATGTCTTGTTTTGTTGTTATCTGCAATTATATATGATAAATATGGGTGCAATAAACATCCACTCAAAAAGGTGCATGTAGTTTTTTTGGGAAGACAATTAGTAAAAGATTATAAAGAACATGGTTTTATATTAACACTTTTATAGACACCAGGCCCAGAAAAGCAAGAGCTCTCAGAATATGTCGACAATTGACGTAATAGGACGCAGAAGCACCGCCTCAAGCCAGGCCACCGACTCGTAGAGCTAAACAATGCGGAATCGATTGTAAACAAGACACAGGTCGAGACTGGATTTGCAGACATATTGAGATTAAAACACAATGCTGTGCTCTCTGTTTTGGATCCGACAGGAACGGTGCAACACACTTATGTGAGTAAAACATGTTTTTACATCTGTTAGTATTGCATAGTTTCAGATCGTTTGATATCTATTGATTACAAACCTTAGCATGCGGTCACAGGCTGGCGAAGCTGTTATTGGTTCATCCGTGATTAGACTCGAATATGCCAGCTTGCAAAGCCCAAAGTCCCGGGGCTATGTGTTTTTCAGACGGGCTATCACCGACCAGCCGACGCGCTCACGTTTTTAGAGAGCCCTGGCTGTGGGCTGGGCAATTCATTCCGGTTGCCGTTTGCCACACGCTGTCACTGACAGGGGAGCTGAAGCTCATTATATATGCAAATCTTATCCAATCCTAGCCATGGGCGTTTACTTCCAAGTCTTCAATGCGGCACGGCCAATAAAAAACGATCGTTTTTCAGAGAGCCTCGAAACCAAGGCTTATATATTACTTATTCATTATGATGTTTCTGAATGTAAAAACCACACGGACATCATTAGTTGACCTCAGACAACAGTATAAAAAAATATAAAAAGACCCCTTTAAGAGTTTAAAGATATTTTGCTTATTGTAGTGGGTGTGTCCTCTGCCAATTGGTCTTTACCTCCTGTCCTCAAGAAGGTGTAAATTACAGGTCTACAGGACTTGATTAATGCTAATTCCCATTGTGAACTCATGTTTACATTTGAAAGAGGTTTCTGTCTGAGTATTTAAGGGAGGTTACAGAAGGGTCATTACGCCGAGACCTAAAGCACGATCAATGTAGAATCCAACAGCTTAGACACGCGCGTCTTCCTCTGATTGTAAACAAATCTCTTCTGGGTCATGTGTCCGAACGCCGGATCTACGTCATATTCTCGCGCATGCGTCGTGGAGGCACACACGGAAGGCAATAACAAGCTGGATAAAGGCGTTATGTTGATTTTTTTTGCGCACAAAAACTATTGTCGTCGCATCGTAAGATTATTGTAGAGTCACTGTGGTGAGATGGACTTTGTAACAATGTTTTGAGTGCCTTTTTATGGGTCTTGGGAGTGTAAATGTACTGAATGCCAATGGAGGCCTATCTGAAGCCTTTCTCAGCATCAGCTTTCAACTAAAATATCTTCATTTGTGTTCCGAATATGAACGGAGGTCTTACGGGTCTCGAACGACATAAGGGTGAGGAATTAATGACAGAATTTTCATTTTTGGGTGAACTAACCCTTTAACGAGTGAAGGGCATAATAAAAATGAACTGGAACGCAGCACGTGTCGTTGCTGCTTCTTCTTCTTCGCCTGTTTTAATCAAGAGATGCTGTACTCGTTCAGGAGATGTGTAATATCGCCCCCTACCGTATAACATGGAAAGTGGAAAATATCGTAGAGATAACAAAAGACAGAAAAAAATCACTCACGACTCTTGACGGAATAACTTTTATTAAGGGTTCATCTATATTTATATGCAGTGATTTATAATTTAATGCAGACTATGCAGTAATATTTTACATTTGATTACTATTTGTGTTCCTGAAAATCTTGTTTAGACCTATATTAGCCTACATAATTTGTATGTTTGTTCTACTGTATTGATTTGTGCTGTTGCACGTAATTTGATTATTTGTTCTTATTTTATTACTGATTGTAATATTACTGATTACAATATTTAAAATATACATTAGTTAGGCTAGTAGTTTTTGGAGCCATAACCTTATTTATGAAGGTTACATGGATCAAAAACAATACTAGGCTTATTTTATTTTATTATATTTTATTTATTACTTTTTTTTGTAGTGGGACCAGTGAAAATTTTGGCAGGGCAAGTAGAAAAAAATCCTTTATAAAAAATAAGTCCTTATATAAAAAATAAAAATAAAAAAAAACCAACGGACGCGTGAGCTCCATGTAGAACAGAAAAGGTGACAATTCTAAACAGACAAAATTAGTTTTTTTTTTCTCTTAAAAACAACAAAATCCGGAGAAACAACTCAAGCAAAGCCTCATTGGTTGTGTTGTAAATAGTTGTGTGATGAATAAATGTTTTATATTTATTTACCAAATGTGCACTCAGTCACTCAGTCATTTCAGCTCACTGTAGAAATTCACCAAACAAACATCCGCCTACTGCGTGCCGCGCGTATTCACGCCCGCTCCTCGACACTAGTTTCGGGAGGTCTACCACCCCCCTGAAATGGGAAACACTGATATGAGACAAATGTGTTAAAACCAACAAAATATCAGGGTCTAATGATGTTAGAGTTTTCTGTTTCATGTTAGAGTTTCACAACCTAAATCTAATAAAATATCAACGTCTAATGATGTTAGAATCTGACGTCAATATGATGTTGGCTTGAGACGTTGGGTCAACGTTCGATTTTGGTTGGTAAATACCACAACCTAAAACCAACAAAGGATCAACGTCTATTGATGTTCGAATCTGACGTCAATATGATGTTGGCTTGAGACGTTGGATCAACGTTAGATTTTGGTTACTTTACAACACAACCTAAAAACAACTAAATATCAACATCAGCTGACGTTGGTATTGGACGTCAAATTAACGTTGGCATTCGACATTGAGCTGACAATGAATTTTGGTCACCTGACGTCACAACCAAAATGTAACCAAATATCAACGTCTTATGACGTTGTGTGCCTGCTGGGATGGGGCACATCGAGATTCTAGATTTCTGACTAACTGCTCAACTTTAACTAAGTGGTTACGCAATCGCATTATATGGGGCCAGATAAAATACTATTGCGATAATAAGGCATTTTATGGTACTGGCCATAACCTCTGGTTACTGTTTCAGCTTTAACTAAGTTGTTATATAGGTGACTGGACAGGGCTACATGGGTACTTTTTAACAATAGCAAGCATGGGCGGCAATGTTAAATCGCTTTAGCCATAACCTCTGGTTAATGATCTGGGGCCGTATTCACAAAACATTTTATCTTAGCACTAAATAGCTCCTAAATAGCAGTAAAAGTTCTTAGCTAAGAGTTTTCTCTTAAAACCTATTCACAAAACTGCTGAGAGCAACTTTTACTCAGGAACAGAAAGAAGTTTTAAGCTAAGAGTAAGGACGGAGTTGATGTCATCACACTTACTAAATATGCCCACAGTGATTGGCTGATGGGGGAGGAGTCTCAGTCAGTGATAGAAATATTGTAGAACGTATCATGTTGCCATATTCGAATAAAGATTTTAAAATAACAATGTTGCTATATTAAAATAAAATTTAAAATATGTTGCCATATTAAAATAAAGGTTTTTTTTTAAAAGTAGGCTAAGTGTCACTAATTAAACAATATATGTTCAGCTAATTATCAGCTTGATTGCAGAATTCAAGCGAAAAATTATGTTTTATAAACAAAGTTCGGGAGGAGCACAATAGATATACATAATAAAGGCTATGTCTTACGGCGGAGTCTCTAACGTCATCACTGGCGGCCATCTTGTCACAGGCAGGGCTCAGTGGTGCCTGATGTAAGGCGAGTGATCTGCACGAACACAAATACTCTCATCTCACAGAAATCTTGACGGATTTACAAATGGTTTGGTTTCTTACAAACGTTATTAACGTGGCTTTAATTATGGATGCTTGAACAAATTATGAATAATTTTTCATAAGTATGCAGTGTCATAACTACATCTCTGACGTTTATAACAAACCAAACAGTTTGAAAATCGGTAGAAAATTGAGCAATGGTTATTAAAAAAGTGCAAGCACCCATGAAAACACAATGTTACGAGGGAGCGAGCTGACTGTGACAAGATGGCCGCCAGGTGCGGACGTCGACCTCCATTGGCCAGCAGCGCGGACGAGACATCTAGCCTTTATTATGTATATCTATGAGGAGCACTATATAATCAGCTTGAGAGGAGACATACAGTATACACAGCCGAATCACAGTTTTCTGCATCCCTCCACCACCCCGACTCCTCACTCTCGGCCCAGCCGGGGATTCAGGAGAGTAGGCCTACTCTGGGTTTGGGCTCGGAGACCTTGATCCTCTCGGACAACATGGCATATGGGCTTATTTTACTCTTTTACTCTATCCGATCATTTGTAAGTGTGAACTTGTGAAACAACTGCCACAGGTAATCAGACATTATTATTATTTTTAGTTAACAAAGGTGTGTTAATAAAGGCCCCAGACTGGGGATGTTTTGTGAATACGGCTCGAGATTGGTGAGTTTGTGATCTCTGGGCCCGTTTAACGGAAGGTGTGTGGACCAATTTGTTTTGTAAAAAGTGCAGCTGATCTCATTTTTCTTCAAGAAATTAATTCAGGTGAAACAGATGTTAAGTTTTGGAGGACACAATGGGGAAACTCAATTTTCTTTAGCCATGGCAGCAGCCACTCGACTGGGACTGCTATTATGTTACATTGGTTTTAAGGGACTGTGTTACACTCTAAAAAAAAAAAGGTGCTATATGGCACTAAAATTGGTTCTTGGCTCGTAATCATAGGGGAACCTTTTTAAGTGCTGTATAGCACCAATTTTGGTGCTTCAGTGGTTATTTAGCGGTTCTTTTGCTAAGGTGCTATATAGCACCACTGACTAAGGTGCCATATAGCACCGCTACCATATACAGAACATGTTAAGATATGGTAGCCTGGATGCCAGCCGAACTTAGCCCCGCCCACAACATTTTTACTCGGGCAGTTCGGTCTGGACTCGCTCCATAGAGGAGTAATTATGCCCGAACAGAAACTGTTCGGACCAATGAAATTGTCAGGGCGGGCTTTAGACGATGATGGACAGATGATCAACAGTAACGTAATCATCCACGTCACCAAAGAGCGCTTGGGTTCAATTTGTTCTAATCCTAAACGGAGAACTTGTTGTATATGCATTCACCTTTACTATTTCTCTCGGAAATGATGATGGTGTTGGTAATTACTCTGTGTATCCTTAAATTATTTTTTTACAACACCGGCAAAGATCGTTTACACTCACCTTTTTCTTCTAACGTAACTTATGCTGCCTTCACGTGCTATTGGAATTATCGTAAATACGAGTTTCCGAGGTAAAAATTGCACATGAACTCCCCCACATTCTGAAACTTGAATGCAATGAGCTCGTAATCACGACTTCAGAAGTCGGAATTATCAAATTTCCGATAGCACGTGAAGGCAGCATTATTCCAGCGTGTGTGCAGACAGGGTTGCCAAGTTTTTACAACAAAACCGCCCAATTGCTAACGTTCCTCAAAACTAGCCAAAAACAAGCCCAATAGCTTTCCAGGGGTGTTCTCCGGGAAAAAAAGGCATTTGGGAGGTAAAATATGTGTTATTTTGGCAGGGCTGGCAGCTAAAAATCGCATTCCTGGGTCTGTATATCACATAATTAGGGTCGCTTCAACCCGCGGACATGGCAACACAGTGCAGTTGAGTTCTGTTGACATTTGACAACTAACGTTGTGCGTCGCTCCGTTGCTCTGATTGGTTGTAGGTCTATCCAATTGAGGTCTTTCCTGGTTCGGTTGAAACACGCCCCATAATCACAGCCCAACGGAGCAGAATCAGACTCATATTCTGACTAGAATTGAGTATGACGACGTCAGGCTAAAGATATGGTGCTATATAGCACCAAAAGTGGTTCCTCTATGGTGATTACGACGAAGAACCACTTTTAGTGCCATATAGCACTTTTTTTTTTAGAGTGTAGGAACTTTGTGCTCTGAGGAAGGCAGATGGGTTTGTGCTGTAATAAAACAAGATTTTTTTACTTTTTGTTTTAGTTTTAGCTTCTTTTAGTTTTATTACTTTTTGGACTTTGCCGATACTATAAACGCCTTTAAAGTAAACTGGCTGAAAAGATGCCTTGCAAACCCAGTGTCATTATGGTTCATTCCAAATAAAACAAACTTGATGGCCTGTCTTTCCTATTAAAATGTAACTTTTTGCCTGGCAAGTTAACCATTTCCCTAACTCCCTTTCCCTAACTATAACTTTCATCAGATATAAACTTGCAATTGCGCGTTCTAAAGTCCAATTCTGAGGGGAAAAAAGACTTGCGAATTGCAAGTTCCCTTTCAGTCGTTCATGTTCGATGTTACTTCGACTTTACGACATATAGGGATCACTTCTGGGAGCACAACTCAAGTGGAAAATCAAGTGGAGATGGGTGAATTATGCTGCGTTCTATTATTTATCCGTGTCGGAGCTCCGACTAGGAAGACAGACGTTACCTAGCAACACGCACCAACACGCCCCCTTTCCTCGGATTTTGCCGCTCGGAAGTTTGGACAACCGTGAGGACACCGAGCAAGAATTCCGAATCGGAATACAAGATGGCTGCGACCTGTGTGACTTGTAAGTATGAATTGTTTTCATTGTTTTTGGACCGATTTAGTTGTTTAAATGTTCATTTGGCAAAGATGTTCAGATATCTCTATGCCTAGTAGACCTACAACAAACGTTCATTAAAAAGGGTCCTGTACCCACCTTTTTCAAACTGGCGCAGCGCTGACTCGGAGTAGGTAACGTTAGAAAATGCATGATTTGATTTGATAACGTTAACCTAGATTATTGTTAGCTATTATTAGGCGCATAACCAAGTGTGTGTGCGGAGTGTGGAGCGCGCACTGCATGACGAGGCGCCGTCCATGTTTTTCTCCGACTCGGACGCGCAAAACATACCAGAACGCTTGAAGTGTGGAAGTGACGTCATATCCGAGGGCCGAGTCGGATCGTTGACCATAATGGAACGCACCATTACCTCTGAATTTAAGATACAAAAAGTTGATGATGAATTATTGGGCAAATGTAAATGAAGTGTAAAGGTTCTTAGACCATGTTGGGAAAGTATGAAGTCAAAGGGTGAATGTTTTGTTTGGTCAGCAAATGATTTGGCTAAAGAAATGGGAATACAAGGGAAAAAATGTAGTCCTACACTACAGTTCCTTATCCAATGACACCACCTTGGTTGTTTCCCCCTCCGATTTTAGATTTGCATATACAAGATGAAATAAATAGACTTAAAGGGAAAGGAAATTGGACAGATATAGTTGAAGAAAGATCGAGAACAATTGGTATTAGTCTTTTATTGTGATATTTACTGATGGATCAAAGGAACCTAAGAGTGGAAAGACTGGCTTTGCATTTGTTATTCCAGATTTGAAGATACAATTGAGGGAAAGAACACCTGACCATTTAACAGTATTTTCAGTTGAGATGTTAGCTATTTTAAATGCATTAGAATGGGTAGAATATAATAAGATTAAAATGGCAGTGATATGCTCAGATAGTTTATCAGCGTTTTTTTCTTTGCAGTCTTTATCATTTCATAACAGACCTGATTTTGTTTATGAAATATATGAAATACTGCACAGATTAAAGCACCAGCCCATAGGGGAATTGAGGGAAATGAGATGGCAGATGTTTTAGCAAAAAGCTTTAAAACAAGACAGGATAATAGAGGTAGCATATAGTAAAGCAGAAATTAAAGCAATTATTCGTATTAATATAATGAGTGCATGGCAAAAGCAATGGGATGAAGAAAGCAAAGGATGTCATTTATACAAAATAAAACCATTAGTAGGTAAAAATGAAATCATCTGGAACTTCTAGAGAGCAAATCATAATATCAAGGATGAGGTTAGGACATACTGGTTTATATAAAACAATGCATTTATTGAGAAAACATCCTTCAGGTATGTGTGATTGTGGAATGGAGGAGCATGTCTTATGTCACTGCATTAAGTATGAGACACAGAGAATAAGATTCAAAGTTAGAGAAACATGGGGGGAGTGTGTTAAATCTTAAGAATATATTAAATGAAGAACAGATAAATAAAGCAGTATTTATTTTTCTTAAAGAAACTGGAATAATGAAAATCATTTAAAAAAAAAATGTCTTCACCTCCAAGCTTTACCATTTTCTCTGACCCACACTCCAGTACAGCAGGTGGCGGATATGCACCTAAATTGTTAGTTGCCTCTTGCCAATAGAAAAAATTAGAAGAAGTAGGGAAGCACATGACATGATAACATGAGTGCACATTGGGAATCACCTGACAAACCAGGAAACATGACAGTGAACATGACAAAATAAGAACCTGAAACAAAACACTAAACATTACAGAATTGCAACAGAGTAACCCTACATACCATTAGTGATGCAAATTACATTTAGTTCATCGATCAATAGTGTGTAATTAATCTATAAAAATCTCTCGGGCAGCCGTCCTCTTTATAGATCAGCTCAATAACACCGTTTATAAGTTTCTTGTCAGTTTCGTCCAGATCCGGTACATCAGATTGAGAAGATGCCGGGCCTAGCATCCACTCATTCCAATTCATTTTCTTTGCTCTTGAAATCACCACCAAAATTGCTCTTTTAGAAACATCACGGAATTTCCCATTAGGAGGAACATGTGTGTAGCAGTTGAATCCATTATCTTTCCATTTATCGCTGGTCATATATAGTTCAGAATGTGTCAGAATCTTTTTTATTGGATCACTTTCAAGAAACAACTGGTATGCCAACTCCCACCACCTTTCACTCACGTTCTCGTTTAAGCTTTGACAATCTGCCATCTGTTGAAAAACAGGAAATAGAAACGAGTGTGCTAGTGATCAGTTTGCATCAGTGTTGTTAGTTTAGGTCAACTGTATGTTAAATTGACGAGCATTAAATACACAGATAGTGACATTGAGGTATGTAACTATACACCCTTCATCAAATCATTGTGAATGTATCGTATAATACTGAGTTAGTTATGCTTCAATCATAAATGATCATGCACATTATTAAAACCTTACCGTTTATAGGCTTTGTGATGTCCTGTGTCTTCCTGTAAAAGTTGAGCGGTCGCAGCTGCTGTGACACTGTCAGTCAAGAGGTTTGATGTGAAAGACACTCGAGGACTTTAAAGCTCTACAGGTGTGGCAGTTTGATTTCCGTGACGCCCATGCAAATATAACAAGCAGCTCGACCAATCCGGACGTCCCTCACACTTGTCTTATATAAGAATGAGTAATACTGCACAATGCAGACCCTGTTTATTGTAATAATGCACCAGTGCAGTCACACCATACACTGTTAGATTGTGCAGTGATATAATCTGAGATGTGTTAACCAGCTCTACTGACTATTAACTGAACTGAATGTGGCCAACTTAGAAATACTGTACATCCCTTTAAAAGGAGTGAAGACCACTAACGTCCGAAGGTCAGCGTTACATACAGTGTAACTTTAACGTACAATAGTCGTATGTAGAGAAACCCATGAAGAAATCATGTACTCGATTCATGAGTTGTGCAGGTGAGTTTCTGCTCGAAGTTTTCTTATTTGGGCCAATAAATGAGGAGAAAAGTGAAGCTAGGATTGGAAACGGTTTTGCAGTTTTCACTCTGCAGAAGAGGAGCGATGAGTTGTGGGAGCAGCTCTTTACAAACCTCAGTAGAAGAGCTTTCATTCTTTCGTAACAGAGACATATACAGTAAGGATTGGTTTTTACTGCTTAGACAAAAGCTGAGATCCAACACTCTATAAAATAAAACAATAAAACTCACTAATCTGGAGAGAAGATCTCACAGAAAGAGTGTAGGACACACCAACCTGGCCAAAACTCCTCCCCCTCTCCCTCCTCCCTTTATTACAGTAATATAACTGAATACATTTGATTACTTCTCTATCTTTCAGTACTAGAACACATTTTTATCACTCGCCACACTCTCAGAAAAAAAGGTACAGTGGAGTTCCCTGGGGAACAAAACGTATAACAGTACCTTTAGAGGTACACAATTGGTACTTAGGGTACAATAACCCCTACAATTAACCATTGGCAGGCAAGTTCGGTCCTAGTGAGTCGCTCTCCAGCAGAGTTTGGCTCCAACCCTTTAAAGACGTCTATAGAAGCTCTTATTGAGAATTACCAGAGGTTTAGATGTTGATGTTTTATTGAAAATCTTTGGTCACCATTATGTGACCAGTGTTTCCTTTAGTGGGCAGTTTGACTCTTGGCTTTAGTTTGTGGGTCACAAAAATTGTCATGAAGAAAAATGTTTGACTAAACTCATCGACTAAAACTATTAATACATAATATTCACCAACAATACTTTCTTGCCACAGGTCAGACATTCTGAATTTTGATTTTTAAATACATTCTAGGGGGAAAAAAGTTTAGACGCACACAGATATCAAGAATCAGCATATGAATCTCAACAATGGTGACATACTTAATGCTGCAATGCATGCTGGGAGCCATTAGTTTTATACTGTGGTGGCTTAGTAGTGTTGGAGCTAAACTCTGCAGGACATCGGCTCTCTGGGACCGAACTTGCCTACCCCTGACTTAGAGGTACAAAAATGTACAATTAAGGGTACCACCCCAGTGACAAGCCATTGTACCCCTGAAGGTACAATTGTGTACTTTATTTTCTGAGAGTGCATGGTGGAACTCTAGGACAGGTTGTAGCCTAGAGCTTTCAGTGGCAATGTGGACAGATGGAAAAATTAAATGAAGAGAACCAATCAAAAGCATCAGAATAGCATTGCTTCACTAAAAAGCCTTTAAATGGCAGGAGACATTGTGCACATCAATAACAGGCAAAGCCATTATTCAACATATCCTAGCTTTTTACAGAAAATATTCAGATGTAAACCCCCCCCATTGTAAAATTTAACATTTTCATAATTTAATTGCATATTTTGGTAACACTTTACAATAAGGTTGTATTAGTTAACATGCATTTGTTAAAGGTCCCATGGCATGGCATTTTTCTATTATTTTATAATGTTTCCTGAGGTGTGCTTATATTGTTAGTATGATTTTTACATCATAAAATGTCATAATTTAGAAATAAAAGGCATTTTTTCTATACTGCTGTTTGCCCTGTGGCTGAATGCCCTGCTTCAAGAGGCGTGTCTGCTGTGAGACTTCAGTAAAAACGCCCACTGTTGTGATTGGCTGACATCTTTGCATTTTAAATGAGCGGAGGGGGCGTGGTTTAACAAGGTCTACGAGGCACGAGCAGGCACGAGCTGCTGCCAGAGAGACGGATGGACCTGAGTTCACTTCACATCGGTTCTGTCAGTCTCAGTTCAGTGAACTGTTGTAGTTACAGCATATACTTCAGGTTATTCGTCTATTTCTAGTCGGAGGGACTGTCCCTCATGTCAGAAAGTTAGTAACTTTAGTAAATTATGGATCAGCGCTGACTGGAGACGCGAACCGTTTAGAACGATTCAGTCCGATTTGGTGAACTGATTCGGTTCACTAAAAAGAACCGGTTCAAAAGAAAGATCGTTCGCGAACCGGACATCACTAACGTACTACAGACTGAGCTCAGCGATTGCTGACAAAGTTATTTATAGTAACTACTGAGTTATGAGAGCGCTGTCAGTCAGCGCGAGTTTATTGTGTTTGTATTTGAGAGTTCTGAATAAACACGAGTCCCAGTCACACAGAGTCCGTCTTCATCGTTATTACCAACTTTGTAACACATGCAAAGTACCATTACAGCGAGATGAACGAGTTATGAGTAAGTGTTGATAATACCATTATTTTTAGATATGTTCCTATCATATGGAAAGCGTCAGTGACGCGCATTGAGTAACTTACACAGCGCAAACAAAGACACAACAGCAGTAATCGAATGTAATCCAGTTTATTGTGGGAATAGCTGGCTAGCCTAGCCCAGATATGCTCACGCTTACCCTCCTTCTGCTTAATCTCACGCCGCGTTTGGTGCCTCCGCTGTGGGCCAGATGCAGTACTGGGGGTCGGGGATGTTGAAGGCCGACCGGCCAGCGTGATGTTTATCTCTAAAGAGATGTGAGTCTGCCGATGTTGAGCAGAAACGACTGTATGCACATTGTAGAACCGATAGACGCGACGAGGACGTACAAAAACACTGACTCACAAGATAGAAAACACGAAAACACCGTTCTGTCGGGAGAGAGAGAAGCCGCAGCGTGTGCACGAATAATAAATAATTAGCTACATATAGGAAATCACTGATCACAGATCAGAAGGAACTGAAAAAAGACTTCTGTTTTCATTTGTACATCCAAACCAAGCGGCAACCTCCCGCTGTTTCTCTTGAAGCCAATACGGAAGTGCCTCAAACTGCAATTCATCGACTGGCCGCTAGGGACAGGATCCAGAAGGGAGCAGAATCTCATTGAGCCCCATGTTAAAATGGCCAACTTCACAGCAGAATTAAACATGTTTACAGTCTGGTACAAATTGTGCTTTTGGTCTATACGGCTCATTTTGCCCTTCATGACGACTGTGAGGGGGGTGAATTTTTTTATAACTCATTCGTTTACATTATATAAAGCCTTAAAATTCTGCATAATTAAGGGCGTGGCCATTTCGAGTGACAGGTGGATAGCCATTTATCTGCTGTCTGTTAGTCATCGCGTCACTTAAGCTCCGCCCACGTCCCGCCTTTTTGCCCATTTTCTGTTATCCGGGAGTGACGTGCGATGACGCGCTGCCAAGATGGCTCGTCCCTACTTTGCGCTTCAGAACGGCTCATCAGAATCCTATGGGTGACGTCACGGACACTACGTCCATATTTTTTTACAGTCTATGATCCAAACACTGAGAAACTGCCCGCGTTCACTCGTTCACAACCCATGATCTCTCGAGCGTTTGCATGGCCGTGGCAGATTCTCTGGGTGGAGGAAAGGGAGGAAACCGTTCCTGCTTGGACGTCAAACCAGGAGACTTCAGGATTGGCTCGTCTGGCCTGTCATTTTCTCAAAGGCAGAGAAAGACAGCCAGAACTCGGGTTTACACCGATCAACATTTCTATCCACTTGGGGACAATATTCAGGCTAGGGGAACTCTTATTAATGTTGAAAAACCTCATAAAATGAAAATTTCATGCCATGGGACCTTTAACATGAACTAACCATGAACAACACCTCTGTTCAGCATTAGTTCATCTTGGTTAATGTTAGTTAATAAAAATACAGCTGTTCATGGTTTGTAAATGTTGAAATTAACATTAGCAAAGATAAATAAATGCTTTATAAGTGCAGTTAATTATTAGTTCATGTTAACTAATGTAGTTAACTAATGAACCTTATTGTAAAGTGTTACAATAACTGCTCATGATGTGCATTTAATATACTTTTTTTAAACTAAAAATAAGAAAGTATACTTTCATACTACTTTTTTCTTCTCAGAAATATGCTTAAAATTGCACAAGTATATTTGGACTATAATTAAGTACAATAAGTGCTTGTAGTTGTGTTTACTTTTTGATTGAGTAGCCCTAAATACTTTTCCCACATAGTTTTACATATTGTCTTATCTTACATTGTTTGAAATTATTGATTTATATTGACAAAAAAGATATATTTATAATTCTGAGTGTGCGCTTTTTTGTTGTTGTTTTTTGTCGTAATTGTGTTATTTTTGAAGCTGGTAAATTTGTGTCACTTTGTGTGGTTTAAACTTCAGATTTTGTAAATTGCTATTGTATTAGTATTTTTCAGATAATATGAATTTATGCACCCCATGATAGTATTGTTAATGAACCAATTTGTGTTGCGGGAACTGATTATATTTAAAGACTGTTTAGTTTTTGGGGAATGAAAGACGAAACAGAATTTGGGGTCGACGGACTACTTGGAGTGAAATTGGAATAGAGATTTGACTGTAACAGAGGATTATTTTGAACTGATTTATTGAATTAATCGTTGGACACTGGACTGAGGACTTTTTTGGTAACGGTCTGTAGCGTGGAGTGTGGGAGTACGGCCGACGGCCTGTATAGATCCAGTAGCAGTGCTCATCCTTTACTTCCCATCGACTACATAATATCAAACATTCAGGGAGTCAGGAGATGAAAACAACAGTATGGAATTTAGAGATCAAGAAGCGGAAAGTGAATGGGAGGATGTGGTAAGGGGATCCAGAATCAAGAAATTGGCCAGATGTAAAAAAAAAGAAAGAAAAATGATTCAGATAGTAGGCATTCATTTTCTTATCAACTTCCCAATAAAATAAAGTATTTATTGCACCCATGTTCATCAAATATGCACAATACTGGACATCATTTGCTGTAGATAACAAAAAAACAAGACTTTGATTTTGAGTTCTAGTCTATGGATGCAAATGAGAAGTACATGATTAACTGATGGATACATAATATGAAGAAAAATAATTTTCTTATACAAAAATAACTATTTAACAACAGCCATAATACTGTTTCGTATATATTCAGTCTCTACACAGTAAATGTTTTCAAATTAATTTTGCAACTGAGTAACCTTATACGCCATTATATAATGCTACTTGTGTTTAGTTCAGACTCACACTATCTATTAAACGGTCTTGGGCTGTCGTCCTCTTTATAGATCACAGTTTATAGGTTCCCTGTCATTTTCGTCCATGATCGCTCTTCACCCACAAGCGTTGCCAATCTGACATCTGTTGAAAAATAGGAAATATAAACGAGTGTGCAACAGTCCATACAAAAATATGTTTTAAGAACAGTGAACCCCTCCCTGAGTGCCGAACTTTACCATTGTGAAAGGTTTCACAGCACAGTTTTAGTCTGTTAACCCTTCACTGAGTGCTTATGTGTGAAAGGTCAGTGGCTCACGCGTGTGGTTTCTGGTCTTCGGACACTCTCAGTCTTGGTGAGCTCTGATCTGATGCTCTCTGAGGTGTTCTGCCCGCGAGTAGCGCTTCTCGCACTGCGTGCACCTATGGGGCTTCTCTCCGGTGTGTATCTGCATGTGTCTGACCAGCTGACCGCTCCTTCTGAAGCTCCTCTCGCACTGGGAGCAGTGGTGGTTTCTTTCTGCCGTGTGTGTGAGCGCGTGGCTCTGCAGCTCCTCCGTGCTCTTGAAGCTCTTCTCACACTGAGCGCAGCGGTGTGGCTTTTCTCCGGTGTGGATTCTCCGGTGGATTTCAAGTCTTCCTGGTCGCACAAAGCCCTTGCCGCATTGGGAGCAGTGATAAGGTCTGTCGTCGGTGTGTTTGCGTGCATGTTCGGACAGATTCTCTTGCGATCTGAAGCACATGTCACAGTGCGGGCAGGGGTAGGGCTTGTCTCCGGTGTGAATGCGCATGTGTCGCGTGAACCGCGTTTTCACGCTGAAGCTCATCCCACACTTCGAGCAGTAATGAGGCTTGCGTGTGGAAGTCTTTTTCAGCGTCGTCCTCCTTTTCTTCTCTTCCTGTTCTTCTTTATAAACCATGGTGAGCAATTCTACAAGCACAATATATGTGTTCAATGCCATGACATTTGTTTTATTGCAGATCAATTTAAGAAAATGTACATATAATAATAATAAGTTCCAGAATCCAGTAAAACAGACTGTAGTCTGAACAGAACTGAACTGTGAAACCTTTCACAAATCAGAATAGTGAAGTTAAAGTCCCAGTGAACCGGAAGTTGCAACTGATTTTATTTCAGTGCTGTGACGTATTTCCAAGTGAAACGGATATTGAATAGAGGGCAGGGTTTTACTTCAGCGCTCCTCCTCTCCATTTCCATCTCTCGCTCATTAGTTCACTTAAAAATTAATATTTCCGGATAATTTACTCACCCCCATTCATGGGCGTCAGAAGCAAAAAAAATGTGGGTGGGTCCTCAGAATTTTTTTACTGGAGTAGATGCCAATTATATTAAGTACAAATATACCGCTTTGCTTGCTAAACGTATAATTCGGAAAGACAAAATTACGGAAATCGCCATATCATTGAGAGCGGTAGTAGTGTAGGGGTAAGACGCACGGCATCTCGACCCGCGGTTCGAGTCCGGCTTTCGCTGAACTCAATCTTCTCCCTTTTCCCATCACATATCAGATCGGAAAGGCATTTATTTTCAATAAAAATGAAGAAAATATTAGAAAAGTGGAAATAAAGCGTCTAACGTTTTTAATAATAAGTGTTTATCGATTAGGGCTAGGTAAACAGACATGTGCTAAATGTTAGAGACGATAAAAGTGAGTGGGTCCAATATCAATGATCATAAAAAGTGGGTGGGTCTTGTCCCGCCCACATACAATGGTTCCGAAGCCCATGCCCCCATCTCATGTCTTTCTTTCTTCAGTCTTCAATTATGTTTCTTTGAGGAAATCATTCCAGGATTTTTCTCCACATCAATGGGAACCAACGGCTAATGGTCCAAATCAATGCAGTTTCAAAGGAAGGGCTTCAGAGTAGGCCTATCGCGATTGGTCGATACAATCGGCTGCGTTGATGCTGTTAATTAGTCGACGTCAATATTTTTAGTCGACTGGGTTTGGGTACGATCTGAAATTGTATTAGTACCAGTACTTTAAAAACGACAGCACTCTAATAAGAGCAGTATTTTTAAATTTGCGTTGATGTGTGACAGCAGGAGTGAGGACGTGTGTGTGTGTGACCGTTCACTAAACAATGTAAGCAGAACAGTCAAAGATATACGCGCAGCTCAGGAGAAAGAAAGCAGGCCCGGGACGAGCTCGAGCTGCTGGACTCTGACCTGAAGCGCCTTTCACTCAGACAGATCGCAATGCCAGTTTCGTGGATTATTGGGTTTGAATGGTAAAAAATATGTAAAAATGCACGTCCTGGCGAGTATTCGGGTAAACGCAGTCGGATATGTCTTTAGTGAACGTATAGAGTTGAATGAGAAATCGGGTGTTACAATGAATTTGGTCCGTGCAGCTCTTAAAGGGCCGGAGCTCATATTCTGTGTGAAGCAGGGCAGGAACATGCCGGACAAGTGAGTTTTTAGTTTTTTTTAAGCCTAAAACAATGAAT
Source organism: Gobio gobio (assembly GCF_949357685.1). Classification (NCBI taxonomy): domain Eukaryota; kingdom Metazoa; phylum Chordata; class Actinopteri; order Cypriniformes; family Gobionidae; genus Gobio; species Gobio gobio. The sequence continues at coordinate 53,607,912 of NC_137115.1, read as the reverse complement.
AGTAAGTTCTGTCATATTATTCAATTACTTTTACTGTTTTTTTGCCAAGGTATGGATTCTGAATCGGTATTGAGGTATTTTAGTCTGGTATCGTATCAAAGTCATAATTTTGGTATTGTGACAACGCTATTCTGTATAAAAATTATTTGCTGATATTCTCTTTGTTGGTTTACAAATGTGTACCTTTTTACGCTTTTAGTTTGACATCTTGTCTAGGGCTTGTTTACATTTATACTTTTTTTAAAGTACACTACTGAAGGCCAACGTTGCAAGTTAAATTAAATGTTTTTAAGTAAAATTGTTGAAAATTATTGTGATAAATTAGTTGATAGATTAATCGATAAATGAATCGATATAAAAATAGTCGTTAGTGGCAGCCCTACTTCAGAGGCTCTGCACGATCGCACACGAGGAATTGTCTGATCTAGACAAACCATCGGACATTTTCAAAAAAAATTTTTTTAAATATATACTTTTTAACCTAAATTAATTATCTTGCACTGCTCTGCATGAGGCAGAAGTGCCGCCCCTGTGTTTACGAAGCGCTCGTGCGAAGACTAATACAAACATCCTTTAGCAAAAAAAAGGTAAAACAACGATCTCGGATGATTTTGAAGTTGGAGATGGAGTTTTTTGTGTGTAAAGGGTGTTTGTATAAGTCTTCGCACGTTCGCTTGGGGCGGTACATCCATCTACGTCATGCGTGACCTTTCCGACGTGATTACACAATCAGTGACGCATCACAGAGCAGTGCAAGAAGAGCAATTTAGGTTACAAAGTATGTACATTAGGGCTGCACAATTATGAAAAAAATCATAATTGTTGATTATTCCCTTGAAATTGTAATTGCGATTATTAATTACGATTATTCTATAGAATTAAGCCTCAAAAGTCAAATATACATTGGTTTGGTTTCTTTAAATAAAAAGTTAAAATATGCATGGTATTATAATGTTATACTAAAAATTAAAACAATGGGGAAAAAAGTATGATAAACTGTAGAAAGAAAAAACCCATTAAGTAAACCTAATGGTAACACTTTAGAATAATGGTCATTAGTTAACATTAGTTAACTACATTAGTTAACATTAACAAAGATTAATAAACACTTATAAGTGCAGTTCATTATTAGTTAATGTTAATTTCAACATTTACTAATGCATTATTAAAATCTTGTTAACATTAGTTAATGCAGTGTGAACTAACATGAACAAGCCATGAACTGCTGTATTTATATTAACTAGCGTTAACAAAGATGAACAAATACAGTAACAAATGTACTGCTCATGGTTAGTTCATGTTAGTTAATACATTAACTAATGACCATTATTCTAAAGTGTTACCAACCTAATAATATAAGTGGACTTTTTTTTGTAATTGCGGTTACATTTTAATGAACGATTACATAAATGTGGCATCTGTAATTGTAATCATGATTACAAATTCGATGAATTGTGCAGCCCTAATATACATAACATTTTTTTTGTTGAAAATGACCGATGGTTTTGTCTTGATAAGACTCTATTCCTCGTCTGGGATCGTGCAGAGCCTCTGAAGCCCTTCCTTTGAAACTGCATTGATTTGGACCTTCAACCGTTGGTTCCCATTGAAGTCCATTATGTGCAGAAAAATCCTGAAATGTTTTCCTCAAAAAACTTCATTTCTTTTTGACTGAAGAGAAAAAGACACAGACACCTTGGATGAGTAAAATATCAGGAAATTATATTTCTTGTATATAAATTTCATTTTGTTACGTTTCAGATTTTGATTAAAGATTACGACGGCAAACCAGTTTTTTCTGTGTATTAATTTGCATGGATTAATTGTTCACCCTAAGACCTGTAATGTTTGCTAACAAAGTAAATAAGATTGATTTTGATTTCATGAGGACTTTAAGGACTCAGGAAAGGATTAAGTGACAAAAACTGTACAGTGAAACCTTTAACAAATCAGAATGGTGAAGTTAAGGACACAGGAAAGGGTTAACTAAAAAAATACTATGCAAGATTTCACAACTCTGTTAATTGATAACAGACTTCCCACACAGGACCTTTCAATGACTTTCCAGGTCCAATACCCTCAAGGACATAATATTTAATATTTCATATTCACATATTTCAAGTGAGAGCAATGTTACATCGTGTAACAGTTTTCATGTGTCAAACACAACTATGCAAAAAAGCATTTTTGTTATTCTGTTTGTCGTATTTCTGTTTTGCATAACACTGAAGAATATTCGGTACATCCCATAATGTATTCTAAAATGATCTGATAGTAACTTTTGCATGGATTTTACTGAAAAGAGCTTAGGCTCATGTAACCAGAAGTTTGAAGATAAATGAATATGCCTTTAAGTTTGTCTTGCCTCATAGGTTTACATTATCTTAACAAGCAAAGCAATTAAACATTATATTACATTAAATATTTGTGCACCAGATTATCACACATGTTTTATGTTTATTGAACACAACATACAGTCAATGACTGAACGATTTTGTATTAAAGCGCTGAGTTCACAAATCATGAAGAATCAATGCATGCGATATTATTTGCATGTCTTCAGAGATTTACATCTGAATTTTGAACAGGCTTCAGTCAAATCATCGTTAATGTGTCATGATAGTTCTGCTTCAATCATAAATCATCACGTAAATTGTTGAAAACTTACTGTATAGGCTTTGCGACGCCCTGAGTATAAGAGCCTGTACACTTAGAGATAGTAGTTTTTTGGAGTTAAAAGAACAGAAATCCGACACACCATGTAGACTTTCGTGCAAAAATGCGAGCCAGCCACCTCAGCTCGGCCAACCCGGAAGTGTGTCATAAGAAACACGGCACAAAGACCGCCTATATATGCCCTAAAAGTATGTGTGCTGTTGTTTTTATGAAGAAAAAGGACATGCTAGTATTTAACTGCATCTTTAACGGGCATCTGTCGCTTAGTTACCGTTTAAACTGCCCTGTCAATCATCTTGTCACAGTTAAAATCCTCCACATTCAATTTAATTTAATTTCCAACCGTTCTCGGAGAGAAATGTTTGAGAGTCATTTCACGAAATCAGTGCCTTTTTAACTTTTTAAAATTAAAATATAAAATAAGTTTAATCGATTTATTTTTATTTTTTATATATATATCCATGAAACGAAGACACCTTAAAATGACAAGAAATTGTATTGTGCCATCTCAGGCTATGATATTTTTTATTTTATGACTATTTATCTACCTCATGTTTTGATATTTTTGTCATCCCTGTTACAGACACAAGCGCTACTATAAACTGTAGTTTTAATTAGAAGTGTGTTATAGTTTAAACATGTATGAGCAGGATTTTAGTCCCTCTTTTCAGTCAGATTGTTTCAAATGTAGGATTTAAAAAATATATATATTATATTTGTCAGATGACCAAGAATGTACACATTTTTGGAGGATGATCTGAAGAATATGCAGATCACAATATTCAATTCAGTCACAAGATGGCGCCATACAGTCAACAACAGCGGAGTGACACGTTAAAGGGTGAGTTGTTCACCCAAACAGGGCCAGCCCTGACCAATTTGCTGCCCTAGGCAAGATTTGACTTGGTGCCCCTTGTATCAAGGTTAAGCACTACACGTTATCAGTCTAAGTTGTGGAAACACTCGTACTGTTTTATTGTTGTAATGCATTGATGTTATATTTTTATTGTTGTTGTTGTTTTATATGATGTCCAGTCCATTCTACCCCGTCATTATGTTCATGATATTATTATTTTTTATTTTTTAAAGGCTGATGATAGTAAAACTGTACAAAAATTGCACCTATGTCACATTACAGCCTAAACACAAAGAGCAAGAGTGCATCTAACATTCATGCACAAACTATTCATTGAGAACTAGCAAAAGTGTTTGTTTTCCAGTAAGTGAGTAGATCGGCGGGGGGAGATTGATGAGGCGGACCGGGAAGAGGCGGGGGACTTAGTTACGTTTTTTTGCGCTTTATTTGGTAATATTTCTAATTAATATTAATAAAATAGTATCATTAATACATTTTGGCGCCCCTATCAGTGATGCGCGGGTCAATGTATAAACAACCCGCACCCGACCGACGTTTTCAACTAACCCGCCCGCAACTCGGACCGCAAAAAAAAAGAAGAAAATATTGTACCCGACCCGCTTCCTGACCCGTATTTTTTAAAAGTAGTAAATGCTCATCGTAGCTCATTGGGCCATTGAGAAAATGTTTCAGGCCCTGACGTGGTGTGCTCAGAGGTGCAGCAGCGAGAGCAGGAAGTTCTTGAGGCGGCCCATCATTTTCCATTTCAGCTCCAGATGCATATTATTGATGAACGCGATGTTTATGTTTCGACCCGGCTTGAAGAATTCATCAGCCCACATTTGGAAAAGTGTGAAAGCCCTTAGGAGCGCAAACTGTTATTTTTCTGAATGCTGTATGATATAGCCTAGTGTTATGTAATACAGGCTTGATTTATTCATTTATTTCGTTTAATTTTCTTAACAATTAAGATGCTGCATGTGTTTATCCAGTCTAATCGAAGTGTGCGTCTCTCCCCCGACTTTGCCAACAAAAATCCCGCCCCCTCTCAGAAAATACATAAACTGACTTTAAATGCGTTTAAAAGTAGCCTATTAAAATGGTACAATGGCATTGCTCAGTTCAACGTTTTGGGAAATCGGGCATTTTGTCCCGCGTCAGCATTTATTCAAAAGTTAATAACGCTCAACATTCAAAAGGTAAATAAGGATTTATTGACGATCCGACCGACCGTGACCCGAATATCATTAAAAATATTTTTGGATGACTCGTAACCGCGGGTAACCGCGGGTGGCCGCGGGCACCCGCTCATTTTGGATCAACCCGCGCATCACTGGCCCCTATGGATGAGTGGCGCCCCTAGCATTTGCCTATTCCGCCTATGCCACGGGCCGGCACTGCACCCAAAAATGAAATTTCTGTCATTAATTACTTACCCTCATGTCGTTCGACACCCGTAAGACCTCCGTTCATCTTCGGAACACAAATGAAGATATTTTAGTGTAAATCCGATGGCTCAGAAAGGCCTCCATTGGCACAATGGCACTTTACACTCTCAAGACCCTTAAAAGGTACTAAAGACGTCGTTACAAAGTCCATCTCACTACAGTGGTTCAACAATAACTTTATGAAGCGACAAGAATAGTTTTTGTGCGCAAAAAAACCCTAAATAATGGCATATGTAGTGATGACCGAGACCGACTTTAAAACACTGCATCATGAAGCTTCGAAGCGTTATGAATCAGTGAGTCGATTCAGCGGTTTGGATCGCCAAAGTCACGTTATTACAGCAGTTTGGCGGTTTGACACGCGATCCGAATCATGAGTCGACTCACTGATTCATAACGCTTCAAAGCTTCATGATGCAGTGTTTTGAAATCGGTCATCACTATATAAGTCGTTATTTATGTTTTTTTTTGCGCACAAAAACTATTCTCGTCGTTTTGGCTCGGCTAATGTGAATGGTTTTGACGCAAACTTTTGGCACACAAAATATTAGTTTTTCCGCTTCGCTTTTTCGTTACGCGTCCGGTGTGAAAGGGCCTTAAAGGTCCTGTTCTTCGTGATCCCATTTTTCAAACTTTAGTTAGTGTGTAATGTTGCTGTTAGAGCATAAATAATACCTGTAAAATTATAAAGCTCAAAGTTCAATGCCAAGCGAGATATTTTATTTAACAGAAGTTCCCTTTCAAAGCCTACAGCGAACGGCTGGTTTGGACATCCCTGTACTTCCTGCTTTAATGACGTCAATTGAACAGTTTGTTGACTAACCTCCACCCACAAGAATACGCAAAAAAGGGGGCGTGGTCTTGTTGCTCTCCCACGTGGAGAAGAGGAAGTGTTGCGTTTGTAGAGTGTTTGTCGCCATGTCGTCGAGACGCTGTTATTTTCATCCCGGAGTCAAATCACCTTTGTGGCTCAAATTGATACGGTAATATAGACATGTTTACAATAACATTGAGCGCGTTCATCTCCCCGTTAGGGTAAGAGGCGTGACTTTTCCGGGCAACGTGCACTAAGCTGCTGTCGAATCAGAACTCGTCACGTATTTCTGAAGGAGGGACTTCATAGAACAAGGAAATCATCAGGCCGTTTTTAGGACAGTGAAAACAGCGGTATACAGATAAGTAAATTGTGTGAAAAATACACACAAAACATGAACACATGTTATATTGCACACTGTAAACACAATCAAAGCTTCAAAAACACAGGAAAAACGGGACCTTTAAGGCACACCTGTGCAATTATCATGCTGTCTAATCAGCATCTTGATATGCCACACCTGTGAGGTGGATGGATTATCTCGGCAAAGGAGAAGTGCTCACTAAAACAGATTTTAACTGGTCTGGCCATGAAGCTGGATGAAATGCAACAAATTGATTGATTATGATCCGGACAAATTACTGAAGATCAACTAAATGGATTAAGATATTGACCCCCCCTCCTTCCCCCACCTCACCGTCCACCTTGTCCCTATCTTTCTCAGTTGGGAGGTCGGCTTGACAGCTGGGTCTTGCTATCGTTCCCTGTGCACTGCCATATCTCCCTTCAAGGACAAGCCACAGAACTGAACTTGAAAACATCGAAAGTTATGGCTAACATTCTCCCACAACACAAGCTCAGACTCTTACTCTAAACTTGTGTTTTTGCATGTATGTATGCTTTGCAAAACTGCATTTTTCTGGAGAGCGTGTGGCGGTGCTTTAAATAGCTGCGGCCCGGAGGCTTGCTCCAAACAAATTTAGTTGCATTGTACTTGTACATGTGTAATGACTATGAACTATCTATCTATTTATGAACAATATTTAAGAGAAATAGGCTTTTGTGTACATAGAAAAAAGTCTTAGATCTTTGAGTTCAGCTCATGAAAAATGGGGGCAAACCCCCCCCCCCCCAACACACACACACACACACACACACACACACACACACGTTAGTTTTTGTGAAATGTGAGGACATTCCATTGGCGTAATGGTTTTTATACTGTACAAACCGTATTTTCTATCTCCTTACACTGCCCCTGCCCCTAAACCTACCCATCACACACACACACACACACACACACACACACACACACACACACACACACACACACACACACACACACACACACACACACACACACACACACACACACACACACACACACACACACACACACACACACACACACACACACACACACACACACACACACACACACTGCCCCTGCCCCTAAACCTACCCATCACACACACACACACACACACACACACACACACACACACACACACACACACACACACACACACACACACACACACACACACACACACACACACACACACACACACACACACACACACACACACACACACACACACACACACACACACACACACACACACACACTGCCCCTAAACCTACCCATCACTCACACACACACACACACACACGCACGCACGCACGCACACACACACACACACACACACACACACACACTTTTATGTTAGATGTGATTAATCACGATTAGTTGATTTGACCGCACTAATAAACATACATAAGCACACATGCTACATGAAAATACAATGATTTTAATGCTGGTGACATCATAAAGACTGGTTAGGCTGGACAAATGTTTTGTTCGTACACTTGTAACTTTTCGTTTATTACAGCCATATCCATCATGCATCACGGTTTAAAAGCTCAATTACAAGAACAACCAAACAAGTCACTCAAATAAGAGATGCAAACGTGTTTGGTCACTGTCCCTTAAATTGAGTTTTGTAATTCGGGATATACACATGGCTGTGGTCCAAGCTGATATTGAAGGAATTGTCCTGGTACATCCCGCACAATCCCAGGTGCTGTGAGAACGTCTGGGATATGGGCTGATAGGAACAGGGCGAGGATTCAAACGTCGCTGATCGAGCTCCGTAGTCGCTGGATGTGGTTTTAAACATCAGGATCTGAGATCTAACCGTTGCTGGATCTTCAGCTGGCGACTGAGATCCTGGTTTGTGCATGCAGGTGAAGACTGGATTTCCAGGATTAGCACATGGATTTGACATTATGACTGCAGGCTAAAAGCAGAGACATAAAAAATGAAATTACAATCAAAATAAGATGGCCAGTTAATCAATAGGAACTTAAACCATACTTAATTTAATTTCCTTAGTTTTGCTGTTATTAAAAATGTGACTTTAAGAAGATCTGTGGCATACAATTGTCCCTAGGTTTTGGGCTGTATATTGACTAATTTTTAGACTTCGGTCAACTTGTGTTGATTTTAAATGTGCTCAAAAAATAAATGTTGATTGATTTATTTATTGAAGATATTGAATGCAATTGCCAGTGGTAATTTAACCAGCATTTAAAAATACAGATAGTATAACCCTCTAAACGTCCAATAAATGGTCTCTCTGTTTATTGATTTTTTTTATTGTAAGTTAATGTAAGTTATTTTTAAATGAATTGTACTATTTATCATTTATGCAAATGTGAGTTATTTATCTTTTTAATATCTATAATATGTTATGCATGATTCAGAATGTATTCTATCTAGCGCAATTCCAATAACATAACAAAAAATATACATTTAATCAAAAAAAAAAAATGTAAAGTGTAACGTTAAATATAAGCTTACCAGTTTGCCAGCGATAGTGGACGTTCAAACGCCTATGTTGATGTTTCGTCTCTATGGAGATGACCGGTTACGTCAACGTCAAAATAAATAGGCGTAAACTAACGTTTCATCCTACGATTAATAAGATTAACTTTTAAATTACATGTAAACGCCGGAATCGCTGTTAAACAGATTAAACTAATAAGCAACAACACAAATAGAGATGCTTAAAAAAATCCCTCACAGGATACGTTCCGAGAGGGGGTCATGGGAAATGTAGTTTTTAGAGTTCAAGAATAATAAGACACTAATGAGGCGATGGTTCCGTGTAAAACTACAACTCCCATGCATCTTCCTCTCTGATATGTCTTTTTTGTGCTTTCCACTTATTTTTATTCAGCCAGAGTAAAAGTAAAAAGTACCACAATTTAATTATACTAAAAAAGTGGGCTACTCAATTAAGGCTACTGTAACGAAAGGAAATGCTATTAAAGGAAATAAACAGAAACATGCAAATTTAGTTGTTGTAGAACAATATATAAAATATTAAGAGGGGAAATAATTGTATTACTGCACGTTGAGAGTCAACAAAGACTATTAATGCTGTGATAAGCAATTCATTAGTAATTCTTTATAATTTTTCAGTTAGTTATTAGTCCTTAATGATGCCAATCTGCCTAATAGTTAGGAAATATCTTAGTCTTAAATTTGATATAACCTACTGATTAGTTAAGCATGTTTCCATATTAGTTAATAGTAGTAGCTGAAGTGTTAATGTAGTAATACTCATGTGTTCTGCATAGTTGCCTATTAACGATGGATGGTTATCATAAAGTGTTACTGACCGTTTTTGTTTGCTATTACTCTGATGGTGATGATACACAGGGCAACTTTTTGAGCAATGTTACTAGGCAATGTTGCCATCAACGGGCAACCAGGTAAGACACAGGGCCCATGACCGATCTAAAGTATCCAGATAGAAATTTATTGCCCATTCCCAATGGGAAAGTGGCCAAGCAACATTGCTTTGTAACATTGCCCAGCAACATTGCTCAAAAAAGTTGCCATGTATCATCACCTTGAGGCTATGACAACACTATCATACTGTAAGCAGCAATACAGCAAGCCAATTCATAGCAAGTCAACTTTTTGCAGGAATAGCATTTGCCTCTAGGAGATAAATATGTCATGGCCAGTCAAACTCACTTTTTTTGTGTGACAATGCCAAAACTTGTAGCAATCAGATACTAGAGGGGCAGATAAAATAAACCACACACACAAAATATTTTACCTCATAGCAAACATGTCATAATTTTATTGCATTGGTAGGAAAATGCTTACACTCATCTTGGATGAGCAACAATAAAAAGAACGGACTAGATGCCTTTAAGCACAGAATAATTGGAAAAAAAGTTGAGTCTTTAAAAAGAAAACGAAATATTAAGTCTAACAAATGTTTTTTTTTTGCTCTCTGTATCAAAGCAATTATAAAAATAAAACTTTAACCATACTGCTTCAGAATATGAAGAAGAGTTTCAAACTTCTTTAAATTCATGACTAATAGTAAGCAAGCAAGTCAGAGCAAGCAGGTAAATGTGCTGTATTGCATTCAATACAACAGAATTGATCTGTGCAAAATCAGAGCACAGCATCTACAGGTCTGTGCATAGTCATGCTGAAAATGTTCACGCTTCACATGCTAAAGAAAAACGTCACAGTAATTAAAATTTAAGTGAAACCCCATAGCGCTTTGACTTTTACCAACATAGTATGTACAGACTACACAGACCCAGACAGCGACATAGTGTCGGCCCAGATCCAGCCCACATCTGGTACAGTCCTTCGGATGAGACGTTAAACCCATAGATATACATAATAAAGGCTAGATGTCTTACGGCGGAGTCTCTAACGTCACCACTGGCGGCCATCTTGTCACAGGTAGGGCTCAGTGGTGCCTGATGTAAGGCGAGTGATCTGCACGAACACAAATACTCTCATCTCACTGAAATCTTGACGGATTTACAAATGGTTTGGTTTCTTACAAACGTTATTAACGTGGCTATAATTCTGGATGCTTGAACAAATTATGAATAATTTTTCATAAGTGTACAGTCAGTGTCATAACTACATCTCTGACGTTTATAACAGACCAAACAGTTTGAAAATCGGTAGAAAATTGAGCAAGTTATGGTTATTTAAAAAGTGCAAGCACCCATGAAAACACAGTGTTACGAGTGAGCGAGCTGCCTGTGACAAGATGGCCGCCAGGTGCGGACGTCGACCTCCATTGGCCAGCAGCGCGGACGAGACATCTAGCCTTTATTATGGATATCTATGGTTAAACCGAGGACTCTCTGTGGTCATTAAAAATCCTAGGATGTCCTTCGATAAAGAGTAGGGGTGTAACCCCGGCATCCTGGCCAAATTGTCCCCTGTCCATCATGGCCTCCTAATCATCCCCATATATATATATATACGTCTCCTCTCCGCCAATCAGCTGGTGTATGGTGGGCGTTCTGACGCAATATGGCTGCCGTCGCATCATCCAGGTCAGGGGTGTCCAAAGTCCGGCCCGCGGCCCGGGAATGAATTTCAAACGGCCCGCTGCGTGTCTATTAAAATATATTATATGTGGCCCGCCATGCATAATTTACAAACTGTTTACTGGTATTCTCGAAAGTTTATATGTCGTCATTGAAAATACATACGGGTGAGGGGTTTGAATGCGGGTCGCCATGTTGCCCCTCCATCTTGAAAGTACATTAGCCAAAGAGGGACATACCCATAAATTCAAGCTTCGCCTTTCGCGTTTTAACACTCGATGGCACCGTGTCGAATGTGGACGAGGTCGAACTGGAAGCCATGTTAATCTAAATCGGCCACTGTAGGAGTTAAAACGAAATCGGAATTGAGAGGAACAGAAACTAATATTCACTGGATGGTCATATACCTTTTCACCACTAGATGGGGGAAAATATCACACAGTGTAGCTTTAATGTCTAATTTTATTTAATTTGTAATGTAGACATATATAATAAATGAGTAATAAAGGCCAAATTGCAGACTATTTTTGTCATAAACTTGCAGTTTTGTGCATTTGTATTTATATGTTTATAGACTTAATACCTTAAAGCCGTTCTAGATATAGAAAGATATATATTTTTTACTTTTTGCCTTGTGTGCACTGCAAAAAATGCTGTCGTTTAGTATTTTTGTCTTGTTTCTAGTCTAAATATATTTAAACATTCTTAAATCAAGATGTATTTATGAGATAAGTTAAATGACATTAGTTATTTTTTCTTGTTTTCTGGAAAATAAAATGAAATTGAGTTTTTGTTTAAAACAAGGAAATGTCAATGGGGTAAGAAAAATAATGTTTCTGTTTGGAATCTTGTTTCTGTCCCAAACAGAAACAAGATTATTTTTCTAATTCATTGGCAGATAATTTAGTTTGTTTCAATCAAAAACACAATTCATTTAAATTTTTTCCCCTGGGAATCAAGAAAAAAAATTGTAATTTTCCTTAGTAAAAGCATCTTGATTTAAGAATTTTTAGATATTTGGACTGGAAAAAAAGACAGAAATACCAAGTAAGAAAAGTATTTTTTGCCGTGTGGTTTTACCTAAATAGAGCACTTATTGAAAATCGAGCACTTATTAAATTTAAATAAGAATACAGTTCTAACTCAGTAATAATATTTAAATGTATGTATGTATATATACCCCCAGGTATGTCCACAACATCGAATCTGGCCCCCTTAAAAAAAGTTTGGACACCCCTGATCCAGGTGGTGCTGCACATTAGTGGTGGATGAGGAGATTCCCCCTTTCTATATGTTAAGCGCTTTGAGTGCCTAGAAAAGCGCTATATAAATGTAACAAATTATTATTATTACCAGATGTGGGCCAGATCTGGGCCGACACTATGTTGCAATGTGGGATACAAATAACAATATGCAGGAAGACTGAATAAAAAGAGAAGCCCCTTCATGACTTTGTCGTACTACGTAGTTTAAAAAAGAACAAATAGCTGACAACAACAAAAATGTCTCCAAGAAATTTTCCAGTTCAATTATTCACTGTTATTTTTTCACCTCGAGACAACACACATTTTGAACAATACATTTTTTTTCAAGCATGACAGGGATCACATGTATATAAAATGATTAGTTTGATAACAGCAGGGCTAGCACACGTAGGAGGCCGTGTTATATGGTATATGTACACAGTTCTGGAAGTGTCCTGCTACATGATTTTACAGTACATGCAAGGTCTAAAACAGTAGGTGAGATGCAAGGTCAGAGCCTAAGCAGGAAGAAGACCTCGGGTTCGGATGGGTCGGAGAAGTCCGGCGGGAGTACAGAATCGTCATTATAGTAGCGATCTCCGTATCCGTAGTGTAGCGAGGTGCAGGCTCCTTCGGGCAAGCCTCGGTCCTCGGGACCCAGCTGGTCCAGGTAACCAGCGATATAAGAGCCTGTAGAGTGCCTATTTGGTGGAGGATTTTGGGAGGAGACTGGCTTATTGCGGAGTACTACCTCCATGGCACCCCGGTGTTTGGATGCCTCCTGCTGTCTCTCACGTGCGCGATTGGCTATGTGACGTACACGACTTTGACTGCGGGACGACAGTCGCCTTGACAGAAATGGCGGAGGGTCTTCGTGATCATCAGCAGAACTATGAGAAACCAGAGGGAGCACTGAAAGAGGTTTCAGGGCGTGTTGAGAACAAGAAGGGAGGGGACGCGTATAATCTTCATGTTCTAACGTCACAAGCTTGCGAAGCTGCTCGGTTAAGGGATCGGCAGACTTTGGACGACCGGACAACCCACACATCCGTCTTTGGTCTTGCATCGCAGGGGTGACAAAACTTCGGCTGATTGACTTGTACTTGCTCTGAAAGTTGCATGAAATGTCCTCAGAGGTCAGGTCTCCCAGGCTCTTGGACTTGGAAGAAGAAGCTGGGGAGAGTCCGTTGCGCACCTGAGGAGGAGGAGGACTTTGTGGAGCTGGCTCTTCAACTGAAATCATGTCGTAGTCTGAAACGGGTGCGTACAAGTCCCTCTCTAACAACCTATGGCAGACTTGAGTCTTTGCAGGACTTTCTGAGGACAAAGATCTTTTGTTTATACGCTCTGCCCTGCTGCTGACCAAACTGTTTTGGACTCTTGTCTCCTGGGGTCTTGCCTCTGTGGTATCTGTTCTGTGACTTCTCCCGGTGTCATTATAACAGGTGAACTTCTTTGGCTGGGATTTGCCAGTAAGGTAGGTGCTAGAGAACTGGTAGTGTCTGTGAAAGGGTGAGGTGTTTGTGGAGTATGAGTGAACAGGAGAGGGATGGTATGAGGGTTTGTACAGACGGTGATAGGGGGATAACCCTTGAACACTTCTGAAATCTCGAAGCGGACTCGTAGGGGTCAGCGTGTTGTCTAAAGGATCCTCGTCCACATTGATCTCCACCTCCATCAGACTGCTGCTTACCGAGTCCTGGCACAGCAAGAAGCGATCTGAGGCTGTGCTGTTAAATGAGGTTTCTCTGTAACCTTCGAATTCAAAGTTCCTGAAGGAACCAGTGGAATGGCTGTAGCCTTGCTTCAGATTTCCGAGTGTGGCATGCAGTCCCACAGGAGACTCAACAAAGTCGCTGCTTTTAGATACAGGAGAAAGCACCTCCTCATCCAAGATGGTAAAGACTTCCGGTTCAGTCGTTTCAGGACTGGAAGGTCTCACGGCTAGCTCCGAGGTTTTGCGCACGGATGACTTTTGGATAGCTTTTAGTGGAGTGCTGGAAAGCTCGCTGTTGAGATGAGGGAGGTCAGATGGGGGAAGAGAGTATTTCAGAGGTTGTGTGTTGGATAGAAGTAGGGTGCTCTGCTCAGAAGTGAGCTCAAGTTGGCCAATCAGAGCAGATATGGACCCACAGGTGTCATACTCGTTATCAAGCGATACAGCATCAATAAGGCGGGAGAGAGCACTGTCCTGAAGGGACACTTGACTCTTCTGGTCTTGCAGATCCATTCTAGGAGGGTGCGATTTGGTGAAGGTACCTGAAGAAGAGGAAGAAGAGGAGGTTGAGGAATAAGTGGCTGCCTTGGGTGTAAGAATGTTCTTTTTAGGAGCTTCCAACTGGCTAAATTCTCCTTGACTTCCTTCACTCGGTAAGCTACTGCCATTATAACATCGATCCGAAGGACTTGACCAGCGGTCTGTTTCCCCTTTGGAAGAGCATAATTTATCGGCTTCAGTCTGGGTGAGACCACCTCTTCTTGGTGAGTGTTCTTGGTGAGAATCACTCAGACTTTCCCTACTGCCCACAATGACCAGGTAAGGAGTTTCTTTTGTATCTTTGGGCTCAGTGTTACAGTCTAAAATGTGTAGTACATCAGGTTCTTTGAAGGCAGACGTTTCAAAGAGGAGATCCACTGAGATGGATCTGGGTTTCTCATGGAGGAAGGAATCTGTGGAAGACATTTTTACAAGAGATGATTGTCAGTAACGTCAAAAAACAACAACAAAGACACCCTCACAGACCATATTCACAGACGCCACTCTGTACACAGGACAAATGAAATGTACCACCAAGTACGACTGTGAGGAGGAGGTTTGACAATGGCACTGTGTAGGTGCATGGGGAACATCCAGTTATTTGATTTGCTTCAAAAGCTGTGATGGATTACTTGTCGTATGAAACAAAACAAAGTTCAATGGCTTAAAACTGGAATGTTTTGGGGTGAGTCGACCTGAGTATGGCTTGTGGATTACCTGTAGGGGTTTTCCTAGTCAGTTTTCTACTATAGAGAAGCACAACAGTAAAGACAGAACAAGACAAAGGCAGGTTAAAGTATTAAAGAAAGAAAAGCCTGCAAGTATGAATACTTCAAAGGGACCAGTAGAAGAACTAAATGCAATACTTAAAGGGATAGTTCACCCAAAAATGTATTTTTATCATGATTATCTCAAGAAAGAGAGTCATAGGCCCGGTTAACACCTGGTATTAAGATGTGTTTTGGTCGATTTGATCACAAGTGGATGACTCTAAATACAGGTGTAAACGGGTTCTGAGCTTGTCCACTTTTGACCACTTCCAGAAGTAGTCGAAAACGCATTTGACCGGATAATGTAGGAATTGCCTGGACCACATTTGTGTGGCTATTAATGATTTATATATTTTTGCAATGAAAGTGAAAAGAGGCAGAGTGGTGTTTTATGACATATTTCTCCTGGAGCGACTTGAACGCGCGATAATTGGACGCGCGGATGGATTCAAAATGTTCAAGCGTCCAGGTAGACGCGATTTTGACGCTATATTCACGTTTGGTGTGAACGCAGCATAATGGGAAGTTTTAAAAGCCCATACATTTACCCGCCCATAGACCCTCCCCTCAAAGAAATCAGGACAGAAGTGGTCAAAACCCATTAAAACACCCTCATCTACTTGTGATCCGATCTACGAAAACGCATCCTAATACCAGGTGTAAACGGGGTCATACAGGGTTGAAATGCAGATGAGTAAATAATGCCAGACTTAAATGTTTTGTTGAACTATCCCTTTAAAAGAACTGCGAAACAATAGAGAGCATGTGAAAAGGTTACATAAACAGTGAAATTATTAGTAGAAGTTAAATAATAGAAAATGTGCAGTATTCTCTGAGAGGATAGCGGACGCTTTCTCATCACAAAGGTGCTGTAGTGTTAATGATTCGAAGAACAGGCAACTGTCAACATCCGCTCTAATTATGCCTTATAGCTATAATGGTACGAATAACAATATCAATTCATGCAGTGTCACAGCTTTCATTCTGATTCATTATGACACAGTTCCTAAGGGAATGTCAAGGGAATTATATAAGCAACTGACCAATGATAGTGTCAGCTCCAGGATCAGGCCCGTCCCTCTCCGGGGTGGACAGGTTGAGGTGGCTGTGTAGGAGCTTATCCAGGGGCATGGATGCCGGGCGGTGCTGGAGGGCTCTTCTGTTCCCCGCTCTCCTCTCTACCTGAGTGACTTGAGTGTCCCCGATGCTGTGCTTTCTGTCATAAATAGCTTCAGCCAATGGCATCTTGGTCTTTTTGCGGCCCTTGGCAGGGGCGCTGGCAGTCCTCCGGAGGAGATGGTCGGTTATGGATCGTTTACGAGGTGGCACTCCGATATTTGTGTCCACTGAGGATTTGGAACTTCTGTTAAATAAGCCTCTGAAACCCCGCAGCTGACGACCCTGAGAAACCCACAGGGATAAAGAGAGCATTCAGAAGATGATATGGATCGAAGCAAATTAGGACACTGCAGAAATTGTATGTATATACTGTACACTCTAAAAAATGCTGGGTCAATTAAGATATAAAAAGGACAAAAAATGTGTGTTCCCAATTTGTATATTAACATGATTTTGGTACTGGTGGAAACATATGGTTCCTAATGTCTCTTCTTGTCAAAATAACCATAATAATTATTTCATGTTTTCTCACATTTATAAAAGATGATCATATATATATATATATATATAAATTACAAATTACAAATTAAATTTTTGCATTTCCTCTTTCTGCAAAATTAAGGAGAGGAAATTGTCGTTGCAAAACCTACAAACGGGATATATCTGAAAATCCTTCTTTATGATGAACCAGATTTATATGCATAATCTCAGAGACAAGTCTCACACACACACACACACACACACACACACACACACACACACACACACACACACACACACACACACACACACACACACACACACAGACAAACACATGCACACACATACAAACACACGCAAGCATGCCCACACACACAAACACACAGATGTACACATGCACACTCGCACACATATACACACACATACAAACATATGCACACACGCACATACACACAAATACACACACTTGCAAACACACAGATGTACACATGCACAGACGCATGTACACACATACACACACAAACATACGCACACGCACACATACACACACACACTCACACACACACACACACACACACGCACACGCACACAGACATTCACATGCACACGCAGACACACACACATGCACAGACACACACACACATGCACAGACACACAGACAAACACATGCACACACATACAAACACACGCAAGCATGCACACACACACACACACACACACACACACACACACACACACACACACACACACACACACACACAAACACACAGATGTAGGGTGAATTCAGGGTGATGTGGACACTTTTTGCCGTTGAGATGACTTGGAAAAAGTGTCCCAATCAACCTGAATTCACCCTACACATGCACACTCGCACACACACACACACACACACACATACACACACTCATACAAACATATGCACACACACACACACACACGTACACACAAATACACACACTTGCAAACACATAGAAGTACACATGCACAGACGCACGTACACACATAGAAACACAAACATACGCACACATGCACACGCACACATACACACACTCACACACAAATATATGCACACACATATACTTGCAAACACACAGACGTACACATGCACGAGCACACACACACTCACACATACAAACACATGCACAAATACGCACAGGCACAGGCACACACACAGACATACACATGCACTCGCAGACACATACACACACACACACACACACACACACACACACACACACACACACACACACACACACACACACACACACACACACACACACACACACACACACACACACACACACACACACACACACACACACACACACACACACACACAAGCGTTGCTGGGTCCCAGGTTAAATCAAACCATTATCAGAGACAATACATACATGCAATGTCACATGTTCATGTGTCAACACAATAATAATCACACAATGACAATCCTTAACAGACTACAGTGACAAGACAGACACAGCACTTCTGCTCCTGTGCAAACCACTGCATTACTGACTACATCCAACAGATGGCAGCATATTCATTTAAAACATTCAACCATCTCTCATTTTATCAAGCCTTCAAAATGTAAATATTTACTGGAAGCAACAGTAAATCCAGCTTCACAACCAAGGACAAAACTGACCAAAAAATAATTGCTTACAAGACAGAAATGGACAAAACAAACGGTATAAGACGTTTACAACAGCTTAGTGTTTACTAGGCAAGAGCAGGATGTCACATCGACACATTAGTAGACGCTCATGCAGTTATCATGCAGTGCACTACATAGCCAGGGTACCTTATTAGCTCCTAGCAAGTGCATTATGGTATAGCTTGGGTTGAGGACTAAAGGACTCCACTGGAAAGTAAAAAGGTTGGAGGAACTTCAATAAGATGTCAATGGGGGGAAATATCAATAAAGATATTTTACTAGTTCAGATCCTTTTGAAATGGAAATGAGAACCAAATGTCACGTTTGTTTACACGGCAGTAGAAATGGACAGAAACAACAGCTCGCACAGCAGATTATGATAACCAGCTGAGCTTTTTTTACACCTTTTAATCGAACCAAAGCACCACCACAGTTCCTGGCGCTTTAGCTATCAATATGAACTCATCTAGTTATTAAATGTATGAAGAAATAAAGTGTTGAATATAAATTGGTAGCATGCCCAGTGGAAATGGCTGTGGATCTTTATCAAACTCGGTTCAGATGTCTGTGCAGTCATGAGCTCACCTTCCCATAGATATCATGCACTGTGATATGGACGAAAATGGATGCCTCTGTCAGTCCCTCCAAATAAACGTGCCTATATCCTGTGGGAGTGGGAAAGAGGAGCAATGATTGAAAATGGGATGGAAGAAAGGCATTTGTGAGAATGTTTAGAGAGGGAATAAGCAGGAAGAAAGGCATGATGGCATCAGTATTTCATTGGCCGTTATGTGTTTGTGTCCAGTGGCAGCGTCTCAGGCCTCCATTACTCTAATGACACGCTTCACATGACACCAGGACCTGCTGCTATCACTCACACTTAACATGCTATTTACTAGTGCTTATATTAGTGATTTAATAAGCTGATAATGTGACTGCTGTTCACACACTTAATGTACATGGTTGTTTATTAAAGGCCCACTGAAGTGCCTTGAAACGCACAGTGTTATTCAATGTGTGGACAATGGCAGAGAGGGCGGGACTTATCAAGCAGCTCCTCCCCTTTTTAAAAATTTGTTTATATCACAGCTCGGTCAGAGCCGTTGAGCTCGGTAAAACTGCAGTTTCCTCCTAATCTCCACCATATCGCTCTAAAATATAATTCTGTGCTGAATTCAAACAGGTCCAATACGTTTTTGGTCTGTGGCGACTCAATCCATATGATCATTCCCTATCCCCTATATAGTGCACTGTCTGATCGTTCCCTATCCCCTATATAGTGCACTGTCTGATCGTTCCCTATCCCCTATATAGTGCACTGTCTGATCGTTCCATATCCCCTATATAGTGCACTGTCTGATCGTTCCCTATCCCCTATATAGTGCACTGTCTGATCGTTCCCTATCCCCTATATAGTGCACTGTCTGATCGTTCCCTATCCCCTATATAGTGCACTGTCTGATCGTTCCCTATCCCCTATATAGTGCACTGTCTGATCGTTCCCTATCCCCTATATAGTGCACAATCAGCTGGTGTGTGGTGGGCGTACTGGCGCAATATGGCTGCCGTCGCATCATCCAGGTGGATGCTGCACATTGGTGGTGGTTGAGGAGATTCCCCCCTTCTATGTAAAAAAGCACTATGAGTGAGTGCCTAGAAAAGCGCTATATAAATGTAATTAATTATTATTATTCACTGTCTGATCGTTCCCTATCCCCTATAGAGTGCACTGTCTGACCATTCCCTATCCCCTATATAGAGCACTGTCTGATCGTTCCCTATCCCCTATATAGAGCACTGTCTGATCGTTCCCTATCCCCTATATAGAGCACTGTCTGATCGTTCCCTATCCCCTATATAGTGCACTGTCTGATCGTTCCCTATCCCCTATATAGAGCACTGTCTGATCGTTCCCTATCCCCTATATAGAGCACTGTCTGACCATTCCCTATCCCCTATATAGTGCACTGTCTGATCGTTCCCTATCCCCTATATAGAGCACTGTCTGATCGTTCCCTATCCCCTATATAGAGCACTGTCTGATCGTTCCCTATCCCCTATATAGAGCACTGTCTGATCGTTCCCTATCCCCTATATAGAGCACTGTCTGATCGTTCCCTATCCCCTATATAGTGCACTGTCTGATCGTTCCCTATCCCCTATATAGTGCACTGTCTGATCGTCCCCTATCCCCTATATAGAGCACTGTCTGATCGTTCCCTATCCCCTATATAGAGCACTGTCTGATCGTTCCCTATCCCCTATATAGAGCACTGTCTGATCGTTCCCTATCCCCTATATAGTGCACTCTCTGATCGTTCCCTATCCCCTATATAGTGCACTGTCTGACCGTTCCCTATCCCCTATATAGTGCACTGTCTGATCGTTCCCTATCCCTTATATAGTGCACTGTCTGATCGTTCCCTATCCCCTATATAGTGCACTGTCTGACCGTTCCCTATCCCCTATATAGTGCACTGTCTGATGGTTCCCTATCCCCTATACAGTGCACTGTCTGATCGTTCCCTATCCCCTATATAGTGCACTGTCTGATCGTTCCCTATCCCCTATATAGTGCACTGTCTGACCGTTCCCTATCCCCTATATAGTGCACTGTCTGATCGTTCCCTATCCCCTATATAGTGCACCGTCTGACCGTTCCCTATCCCCTATATAGTGCACTCTCTGATCGTTCCCTATCCCCTATATAGTGCACTGTCTGACCGTTCCCTATCCCCTATATAGTGCATTGTCTGATGGTTCCCTATCCCCTATATAGTGCACTGTCTGATCATTCCCTATCTCCTATATAGTGCACTGTCTGACCGTTCCCTATCCCCTATATAGTGCACTGTCTGATGGTTCCCTATCCCCTATATAGTGCACTGTCTGATCATTCCCTATCCCCTATATAGTGCACTGTCTGATCGTTCCCTATCCCCTATATAGTGCACTGTCTGATGGTTCCCTATCCCCTATATAGTGCACTGTCTGATCATTCCCTATCCCCTATATAGTGCACTGTCTGATCATTCCCTATCCCCTATATAGTGCACTGTCTGATCGTTCCCTATCCCCTATATAGTGCACTGTCTGATGGTTCCCTATCCCCTATATAGTGCACTGTCTGATGGTTCCCTATCCCCTATATAGTGCACTGTCTGATCGTTCCCTATCCCCTATATAGTGCACTATATAGGACGCATGCTCGAGAATATGACGTAGAGCCAGCGTTCGGGAATCCATGAAATGCACACTTTAGTCCCATTTTGAGAACTACGCCGAGACCTAAAGCACGATCAATGTAGAATTCAACAGCTTAGACACGCGCGTCTTCCTCTGATTGTAAACAAATCGCTTCTGGGTCATGTGTCCGAACGCCGGATCTGCGTCATATTCTCGCGCATGCGTCGTGGAGGCACACACGGAAGACAAGAACAAGTTGGATAAAGGTGTTATTTTGATTTTTTTTTTGCGCACAAAAACTATTGTCGTCGCTTTGTAAAATTATTGTAGAGTCACTGTGGTGAGATGGACTTTGTAACGACGTTTTAAGAGCCTTTTATGGGTCTTGGGAGTATAAATGTACTGAATGCCAATGGAGGCCTATCTGAAGCCTTTCTCAGCATCAGCTTTACACTAAAATATCTTCATTTGTGTTCTGAAGATGAACGGAGGTCTAACGGGTGTCGAACTACATGAGGGTGAGGAATTAATGACAGAATTTTCATTTTTGGGTGAACTAACCCTTTAAGCTTTTTTCTATATTAAAGGGATAGTTCACCCAAAAACGAAAATTTGATGTTTATCTGCTTACCCCAAAGGCATCCAAGATGTAGGTGTCTTCGTTTCTTCAGTAGAACACAAATGAAGATTTTTAACTCCAACCGTTGCTGTGTGTCACTCATATAATGCTTGTCAATGGGGTCTAATTCTATTAGAGTAAAAAAAACGTGGACAGAAAACTTCAAATTAAACTCTGGTGCTCGTGACGACACATTGATGTCTTAAGACACGAAACGATCGTTTTCTGAGAGAAACCCAACGGTATTTATGCAAATATATCACCTCATATCAGACGAACGCTTTAGCTCTGCAGACTGCCATCACTTCCTAGCCTGGATGCCAGCCGAATTTAGCCCCGCCCACAAACTTTTTTGCTGCAATTCGGTCTGGACTCGCTCCATAGAGGAGTAATTATGCCCGAACAGAAACTGTTCGGACCAATGAAATTGTCAGGGCGGGCTTTAGACGATGATGGACAGATGATCAACAGTAACGTAATCATCCACGTCATCGAACGGCTCTTGGTTTGAATTTGCTCTAATCCTAAACGGAGAACTTGTTCGTATATGCGTTCACCTTTACTATTTCTCTCAGAAACGATGATCGTGTTGGTAAGTACTCTGTGTATCCTTAAATTATTTTATTACTGGCAAAGATAGTTTACACTCATCTTTTTCTTCTAACGTTACTTAATCCAGCGTGCGTGCAGACAGGGTTTCCAAGTGTTTTTGCAACACGCCCCATAATCAAAGCTCAATGGAGCGGTACCAGACTCATATTCTGACTATTCGGTACCGCTCCATTGAGCTTTGATTATGGGGCGTGTTTCAACCTAACCAGGAAAGACCTCAATTGGATAGACCCACAACCAATCAGAGCAACGGAGCGACGCGTAACGTTAGTTGTCAAATGTCAACAGAACTCAACTGCACTGTGTTGCCAAGTCCGTGTTTTTCTCCATGTCCGCGGGTTGAAGCGACCCCAATTATGTGATTATATAAACCCAGGAATGCGAATTTTAGCAGGCAACCTTGCCAAAATAACATATTTTGCCAAGCAAACGCCATTTTTTTCCGGAGAACCCCCCGGAAAGTTATTGTTTTGGGCTATAGTTTTGAGTAGCAATTGTGCGCGACTTTGCAAAAACACTTGGAAACCCTGTCTGCACGCACGCTGGATTAAGTAACGTTACAAGAAAAAGATGAGTGTAAACGATCTTTGCCAGTAATAAAATAATTTAAGGATACACAGAGTACTTACCAACACGATCATCGTTTCTGAGAGAAATAGTGAAGGTGAATGCATATACGAACAAGTTCTCCATTTAGGATTAGAGCAAATTCAACCCAAGAGCCTTCGATGAGGTGGATATTTACGTTACTGTTGATCATCTGTCCATCATCGTCTAAAGCCCGCCCTGACAATTTCATTGGTCCGAACAGTTTCTGTTCGGGCATAATTACTCCTCTATGGAGCGAGTCCAGACCGAATTGCCCGAGCAAAAAAGTTTGTGGGCGGGGCTAAATTCGGCTGGCATCCAGGCTAATCACTTCCCGTAGGTGAGGTCAAAATAGCAGCCGGGTCATAGATATATACATAGATTCCTCATTAGTGCCTGCGTGGATCATGGCATGGATCGCTCGAATGAGGAATCTATGTATACATATCTATGACCCGGCCGCTATTTTGACCTCACCTACGGGAAGTGAAGGCAGTCTGCAGAGCTAAAGCGTTCGTCTGATATGAGGTGAAATATTTGCATAAATACCGTTGGGTTTCTCTCAGAAACCGATGGTTTCGTGTCTTAAGACATCAATGTGCCGTCACGAGCCGCGGGGTTTAATTTGAAGTTGTCTGTCCATGTTTTTTTTACTCTAATAGAATTAGACCCCATTGACATCATTATACGACTATCACATGAGTTAAAAATCTTCATTTGTGTTCTACTGAAGAAACAAAGACACCTACATCTTGGATGCCTTGGGGGTAAGCAGATAAACATCAAATTTTCGTTTTTGGGTGAACTATCCCTTTAATTAGTAGCTGAGGTGTTACTGTAGTACTACTCATTAGTCCTGCATTACTTCCTGCATAGTTTCCTATTAATGACGGACCATTATTCTAAAGTGTTACCAAAGTATTTAGTCTAAATAAATGTTTCCCCACAGATCACATGGTAATAGCCTCTGTGTTGAACGTCCCATCACAACATATCATTGATTTATATAATTTACAATAATTCACATAACATATGAATATGCATTTTTCTACACAAACCACAACTAACAATTCAGCCACTAGTTATTTTAGTTAGTGTACTTGGTTATCAAGGAGACAACTGTGACAAATGTTGAAATGGCACATGTGATTGTAAGTAAACGTAAGGCAAAACATAATTTGGCGATTCAGAAAAATGACATTTTATTACATTCGTCTGCATGTATATCCCCTTTTAGTGAGCAAATTAAATGCACTATTTTGTGTTGTGACAGTTTACTTCAATTTTAAGGTCCTAAAGTGTCCGAATATAGAGCATCTTTTACCTGGCATGAGACTGCTGAAAGCCACGGTTCTCTGACCCACAAAATCCCGTCCGATGGGGTCGTGATCCCAGACCAGGAAGCGCACAAGAGCCACATCGGGCATGTGAAGTGTGAAGGACAGCGTCTCTTCCCACACGGGGTTAAATCCTGCATTACCAATCACACCAAGAGTTAACAAAGGTTAACGACTCCTAAGCTCCACAAAACCCTGGGCACAAGAAGCCATACCATTATCATCCACAACCCTGGTCTGTTCTTTACAGCAATCAACCGGAAGACCAATGATCTCCACCTCGACGAAAGGATCAATGATCTGTGAATGGAGTGCACAAGCATCAGATATATTCATTGCATTTTACTCTTCTGAACGCTAAAGGAAATGTGCTATGAGGTGCTCACCTCGCCTCGGTCTCCCAGCATTGAGTCCGGAGGTTTGGGAAGCTGCTGTCCGCTGATGATCTTTATCACCAGCTGTTTCTTAGGATTTGCAGGGAGCGGATCAGCATTCAGTGGGTTAAAGGCGCCTGGTACAGATTTTAGGTCTTTTAACTGTGGTGGCAGATCATAGTGGTTGCGTATTAACAGTCCTTTGAATGCATTTGCGTACCTTTACACATCAGTCCGGGTTTGAGCACATATCCACTGCCTCCGTTCACCATGAACTTGGCTCTGTTCAGCTGCATCATACGGCCCTCCGTCTGATAGTTTAAAGCCACTGCGGGTTAACAGGAGAAAACCATCTTATTCCTTCCTTTTTACTCTCCATCCTTCCTTCATTTATTCATTTTTATTCTAGGAAGTAATTTCATGTATTTATTCAGGTGTGTAGAGCTAAATAAACTGGATGGCTAACAAACTATGAAGTTTCATCATGGCCTGGTAAACATTTTATTCAATAAACAATCAGGGAGCAGAACTCAGCTGCGGCTCCACAACTTCCAATTTACTCTTGTTTATTGGACCCTTGTGATGGCGCGCACACACACACACACACACACACACACACACACACACACACACACACACACACACACACACACACACACACACACACACACACACACACACACACACACACACACACACACACACACACACACACACACACACACACACACACACACACTCACAGGGGGGTTTTTGTGAAATGTGAGGACATTCCATAGGCGTAATGTTTTTTATACCGTACAAACCGTATTTTCTATCCCCCTACACTGCCCCTGCCCCTAAACCTACCCATCACACACACACACACACACACACACACACACACACACACACACACACACACACACACACACACACACACACACACACACACACACACACACACACACTGCCCCTAAACCTACCCATCACAGGAATCTGCACAGTTTACTTTCTGTGAAAAAACCCTCATTCTGTGTGATTTATAAGCATTTTGAAAAGTGAGGACATGGGGAACATCCTCATATTTCACCCTCTTTTTGTAATACCCATGTCATTATACACATTTGTGTCCTGATATTTCACAAAAACATGCCCACACACACACACACACACACACACACACACACACACACACACACACACACACACACACACACACACACACACACACACACACACACACACACACACACACACACACACACACACACACACACACACACACACACACACACACACACACACACACACACACACACACACACACAGCATGTTGTGTTTTCATGTTTTATGGGGACTTTCCATAGACATAATGGTTTTTATACTGTACAAACTGTATATAATATCCCCCGACACCTAATCAACCTTCCCATCACACAAAATATTCAGCATATTTTAATTTTCAAAAAACATCTCACAGTCTGATTTGTAAGCTGTTTTCCTCATGGGGACCAACATTTTTTTCGGATATTGCCATCTTTGTGGGGACATTTTGTCTTCGTAAACCCGAAACACACGCATACAAACACACACCCACACACACTTTTTTGCATTTATTTTGCAATGCTTATTCATGGTCTTTTCCTTTTTTTAAGCAAGGATGTTTGATCAAAAGTGACAGTAAAGACATTTATAAACTTACAAAAGATTTCTAATAAATGCTGTCACTATTGTATTTTTTAAACTTCTATGCAGCAAAAAATCTTTAAAAAAGTATCCACAAAAATATGAAGCAGCACAACTGTTATCAACATTGGAGATAAGAAGTGTTTTGAGCACTAAATTATCATATTGTAATGATTTCTGAAGGATCATGTGACACTGAAGACTGGAGTAATGATGCTGAAAGTACAGCTTTGATCACACAAATAAATTACACTTTACTATATATTCACATAGAAAACAATTATTTTAAATATTTAAAAATATCCACAAATTTTACTGTATTTTTTTTTATCAAATAAATGCAGCCTTGTTGAGCAGAAGAGATGTCTATAATAAAGTATATATTTACCAAATTTGAACAAAAATGCTAAACAAATGTACGTTCACTAGTAAGTCTCTGACGCTTGAACCCCATTGCACGTGTGTTTGTCTGTGTAAAAGCTCTGTCACTCTCTTGAGAATAGTGCTTGTGTGTGCATGTGAAAAGTGCATATGTGCATTTTCTTAAATTACTTTGCACATGCAGAATTGCACGAGTGGTATAGCTTGTCAATTTATCTGCACAACCAATACGCAGATGACATATGCAGTAGGGAACATACGACTGCTAAAACATATTCTTTCTCTGATTTTACTATATTTAGTGTAAGTGGCGATGGATAGTGGATAATAATATATAATGTATGACTCATTCATAAACAACTGCCTCATTTTGGTCGTTTGAACGAATCATTTGTATGAATGACTCAATGACTCAGTCATTAAGACGGTCACTATGTTTAAAAGTCAAATACCAAGCACATGGCAGGGTTTAATGTCAAGCTCTGATTGATATTAGGTTTTAAAGGTCCCATGGCATGAAATTTTCATTTTATGAGGTTTTTCAACATTAATATGAGTTCCCCTAGCCTGAATATTGTCCCCAAGTGGATAGAAATGTTGATCGGTGTAAACCCGAGTTCTGGCTGTCTTTCTCTGCCTTTGAGGAAATGACAGGCCAGACGAGCCAATCCTGAAGTCTCCTGGTTTGACGTCCAAGCAGGAACGGTTTCCTCTCTTTCCTCCACCCAGAGAATCTGGCACGCCCATGCAAACGCTCGAGAGATCATGGCTTGTAAACGAGTGAATGCTGGCAGTTTCTCAGTGTTTGGATGTACAAATGAAAACAGAAGTCTTTTTTCAGTTCCTTCTGATCTGTGATCAGTGATTTCTGATGTGTAGCTAATTATTTATTATTCGTGCACACGCTGCGGCTTCTCTCTCTCCCGACAGAACGGTGTTTTCGTGTTTTCTATCTTGTGAGTCAGTGTTTTTGTACGTCCTCGTCGCGTCTATCTGTTCTTAAATGTGCATACAGTCGGGAGTTTCTGCTCAACATCAGCAGAGTCACGTCTTTAGAGATAAACCTCACACACGCCGAAGCTCGGCCTTCAACATCCCCGACCCCCAGTACTGCATCTGGCCCACAGCGGAGGCACCAAACGCGGCGTGAGATTAAGCAGAAGGAGGATAAGCGTGAGGGTATCTGGGCTAGGCTAGCCAGCTTTCCCCACAATAAACTGGATTACATTCGATTACTGCTGTTGTGTCTTTGTTTGCGCTGTGTAAGTTACTCAATGCGCGTCACTGACGCTTATCATATGATTGGAACATATCTAGAAATAATGCTTTAATCAAACTTACTAACTCGTTCATCTCGCTGTAATGGTTCATTGCATGTGTTACAAAGTTGGTAGAATAATGATGAAGACGGACTCAGCGTGACTGGAACTCGTGTTTATTCAGAACTCTCAGATACAAACACAATAAACTCGCACTGACAGCGCTCTCACAACTCAGTAGTTACTATAACTAACTTTGTTAGCAATCGATCCGTCTCCGTGATGTCCGGTTCGCGAACGAATCATTCTTTTGAATCGGTTCTTTTTAGTGAACCGAACCAGTTCACCAAATCGGACTGAATCGTTCTAAACGGTTCGCGTCTCGAGTCAGTGCTGATCCATAATTTACTAAAGTTACTAACTTTCTGACATGAGTGACAGTCCCTCCGACTAGAAATAAACTAATAACCTGAAGTATATGCTGTAACTACAACAGTTCACCCTGAACTGAGACATGCTGAGAGAACTGATGAGAAGTGAACTCAGGTCCATCCGTCTCTCTGGCAGCAGCTCGTGCCTCGTTAAACCACGCCCCCTACGCTCATTTCAAATGCAAAGATGTCAGCCAATCACAACAGTGGGCGTTTTTACTGAAGTCTCACAGCAGACACGCCTCTTGAAGCAGGGCATTCAGCCACAGGGCAAACAGCAGTTTAGACAAAATGCCTTTTATTTCTAAATTATGACATTTTATGATGTAAAAATCATACTAACAATATAAGTACACCTCAGGAAACACTATAAAATAATAGAAAAATGCCATGCCATGGGACCTTTAAGTAATCATGTTGTGACTAAATAACTGTTTGTCAGTATACAAAGTGTAGGGGAGAGCGGGGAACAACCTAACGCTTTTTGACTTTCTCAGTTTGTGTCAATCCACTTGGGGTTCAGAGTATTTATTGTTTCCCACATTAATTGCACACATGTCTAGTGCAATTATGTGGTTTTGTTTCATTAATACAGTGTATACTTTTTTTCTTGATTTACCCCGAATGAATGGAAGTGAAATGTGACAACATGCCCCATAGGTGGGGTACATTCTAACATGACCAAATAACAGCTTAAAATGTTACCTGATATAATCAAAGAAATATACAAGACAAACTAAAATATTTTGTCAACAAAATACAATTATGAACTTTTTTAAATATAATAATGGCATTTTTTAATAATTAAAAATATAAGCATTTTTGAGTTTGACTACAAACACATCGCTAAATACAGCTAAACAGCATAGTTAAAAACATAATAATAATGAATAATTTCTGAACATTAACTCTCGTCATTATTCACCCTTTTCTCATGGTTTCTCAAAATAATTCATAAAAGTATAGAATATGATGGCATATTTCTAATAGGGGCTCATTGTAACGCAGTGTTAACACACACCCCATCTGCACAACTGGGGTTTAAATCACGGCTCGAGTCTTCTGCTGTTAGATCAGCATTAAAGAACATCTCAACTGTTAAATAACAGATATAAGATTAAAATATTATCGGATTTGTCTTATTTTAAATAAACACAAAAACAGAGATGAAAACTAAACTTAAGTAAGAAATTTACTTTTGCTATGATTAAATACATGTTCAGTAATATCTTCCAGAGATTTTTTAATTTTGGCGCTATTTTTTTCTCTAAATAATGTTGATATGGCAACTAGTAAATACACTAAGGTTCGTCATTCTGGCATGTGTGGAAAGGGTTAAAACATGCCCGTTACAACTAACCCTGCGTTAGGTTGTGCCCCGCGCTCCCCTATATGATAATGTTCAGTCTAATTTACATATGCATATATCTACATGACTCAGTTATTGATAATTAATTTCAGTATTCTTACATGATTGAAGGAGGCAGTTCCCCCTCTTTTGAAACTATGCATGGGCCATAACAGAGAGCTTTTGTATTGTTTGTATGATGCTTGTATTTATGAGTGTCCATTTATTTGTGTGTCTTTCCTCACCTAGTTGGCAACCCACATTCCAGTACGTTTGTGGGTTAAAGTTGCTGGAGTCGATCCGGTAGGCAGAGGGATAGATCCGAGAGAGCTGTCGTTGGTTAAAAGTCAGGAAGCGCTCAGATCGATGGTGCACCAGGTGCTGAGCTCGTGTCTCACTGAAGGACAGGACATTGAAGGGCGATCCTGAGAGAGGTGTGACAAAGTCTGGGTTAAATGCATTCATATATATACACCGATCAGGCATAACATCCTAATATTGTGTTGGTCCCCCTTTTGCTGCCAAAACAGCCCTGACCCGTCGAGGCATGGACTCCACTAGACCCCTGAAGGTGTGCTGTGGTATCTGGCACCAAGATGTTAGCAGCAGATCCTTTAAGTCCTGTAAGTTGTGAGGTGGGGCTTGTTTGTTCAGCACATCCCACAGATGCTCGATTGAATTGAGATCTGGGGAATTTGGAGGCCAAGTCAACACCTCAAACTCGTTGTGCTCCTCAAATCATTCCTGAAGCATTTGTGCTTTGTGGCGGCGCGTTATCTGCTGAAAGAGCCACAGCCACAGGGAATACCGTTTCCATGACAGGCTGGACATGGTCTCAACAATGCTTAGGTGGGTGTGCGTGTCAAAGTAACATCCACATGGATGGAGGGGAGGACCCAAGGTTTCCCAGCAGAACATTGCCCAAAGCATCACTGCCTCCGCCACCTCGCCTTCTTCCCATAATGCACCTGGTGCCATGTGTTCCCCAGGTAAGACACGCACACGCACCTGGCCATCCACGTGATGTAGAAGAACACGTGATCATCAGACCAGGACCTGATCCATCAGACCTGATGCTCATGTGCCACTGTTGGTGCTTTGGGCGATGGATAGGAGTCAGCATGGGCAGATTGGGCACCCTGACTGGTCAGCGGCTGTGCCGCCCCATACGCAACAAATGCTCTGTGTATTCTGACACCTTTCCATCAGAACCAGCATTAACTTCTTGAGCAATTTGAGCTCCAGTAGCTCGTCTGTTTGATCGGACCACACAGGCCAGCCTTCGCTCCCCACGTGCATCAATGAGCCTCGGCCGCCCATGACCCTGTGGCCGGTTCTCCACTGGTCCTCCATGACCCTGTGGCCGGTTCTCCACTGGTCCTTCATGACCCTGTGGCCGGTTCTCCACTGTTCCTCCATGACCCTGTGGCCGGTTCTCCACTGGTCCTCCATGACCCTGTGGCCGGTTCTCCACTGGTCCTTCATGACCCTGTGGCCGGTTCTCCACTGTTCCTCCATGACCCTGTGGCCGGTTCTCCACTGGTCCTTCATGACCCTGTGGCCGGTTCTCCACTGGTCCTCCATGACCCTGTGGCCGGTTCTCCACTGGTCCTTCATGACCCTGTGGCCGGTTCTCCACTGGTCCTTCATGACCCTGTGGCCGGTTCTCCACTGGTCCTCCATGACCCTGTGGCCGGTTCTCCACTGGTCCTTCATGACCCTGTGGCCGGTTCTCCACTGGTCCTCCATGACCCTGTGGCCGGTTCTCCACTGGTCCTCCATGACCCTGTGGCCGGTTCTCCACTGGTCCTTCATGACCCTGTGGCCGGTTCTCCACTGTTCCTCCATGACCCTGTGGCCGGTTCTCCACTGGTCCTTCATGACCCTGTGGCCGGTTCTCCACTGGTCCTCCATGACCCTGTGGCCGGTTCTCCACTGGTCCTTCATGACCCTGTGGCCGGTTCTCCACTGGTCCTTCATGACCCTGTGGCCGGTTCTCCACTGGTCCTCCATGACCCTGTGGCCGGTTCTCCACTGGTCCTTCATGACCCTGTGGCCGGTTCTCCACTGGTCCTTCATGACCCTGTGGCCGGTTCTCCACTGGTCCTTCATGACCCTGTGGCCGGTTCTCCACTGGTCCTCCATGACCCTGTGGCCGGTTCTCCACTGGTCCTTCATGACCCTGTGGCCGGTTCTCCACTGGTCCTTCATGACCCTGTGGCCGGTTCTCCACTGGTCCTTCATGACCCTGTGGCCGGTTCTCCACTGGTCCTTCATGACCCTGTGGCCGGTTCTCCACTGGTCCTTCATGACCCTGTGGCCGGTTCTCCACTGGTCCTTCATGACCCTGTGGCTGGTTCTCCACTGGTCCTTCATGACCCTGTGGCCGGTTCTCCACTGGTCCTCCATGACCCTGTGGCCGGTTCTCCACTGTTCCTCCATGACCCTGTGGCCGGTTCTCCACTGTTCCTCCATGACCCTGTGGCCGGTTCTCCACTGGTCCTTCATGACCCTGTGGCTGGTTCTCCACTGGTCCTTCATGACCCTGTGGCCGGTTCTCCACTGGTCCTTCATGACCCTGTGGCTGGTTCTCCACTGGTCCTTCATGACCCTGTGGCCGGTTCTCCACTGGTCCTCCATGACCCTGTGGCCGGTTCTCCACTGTTCCTCCATGACCCTGTGGCCGGTTCTCCACTGTTCCTCCATGACCCTGTGGCCGGTTCTCCACTGGTCCTTCATGACCCTGTGGCTGGTTCTCCACTGGTCCTTCATGACCCTGTGGCCGGTTCTCCACTGGTCCTTCATGACCCTGTGGCTGGTTCTCCACTGGTCCTTCATGACCCTGTGGCCGGTTCTCCACTGGTCCTCCATGACCCTGTGGCCGGTTCTCCACTGTTCCTCCATGACCCTGTGGCCGGTTCTCCACTGGTCCTTCATGACCCTGTGGCTGGTTCTCCACTGGTCCTCCATGACCCTGTGGCCGGTTCTCCACTGGTCCTTCATGACCCTGTGGCTGGTTCTCCACTGGTCCTTCATGACCCTGTGGTCGGTTCTCCACTGGTCCTTCATGACCCTGTGGCCGGTTCTCCACTGTTCCTCCATGACCCTGTGGCCGGTTCTCCACTGGTCCTTCATGACCCTGTGGCCGGTTCTCCACTGGTCCTTCATGACCCTGTGGCCGGTTCTCCACTGGTCCTTCATGACCCTGTGGCCGGTTCTCCACTGGTCCTTCATGACCCTGTGGCCGGTTCTCCACTGTTCCTCCATGACCCTGTGGCCGGTTCTCCACTGTTCCTCCATGACCCTGTGGCCGGTTCTCCACTGGTCCTTCATGACCCTGTGGCCGGTTCTCCACTGGTCCTTCATGACCCTGTGGCCGGTTCTCCACTGGTCCTTCATGACCCTGTGGCCGGTTCTCCACTGGTCCTTCATGACCCTGTGGCCGGTTCTCCACTGGTCCTTCATGACCCTGTGGCCGGTTCTCCACTGGTCCTTCATGACCCTGTGGCCGGTTCTCCACTGTTCCTTCCTTGGAGCACTTTTGATAGAGACTGACCACTGCAGACGACCCAGTCGTCTAGCCGTCACAATCTGGCCCTTGTCAAACTCGCTCAAATCCTTACCCTTGCCCATTTTTCCTGCTTCTAACACATCAACTCTGAGGACAAAATGTAAAATATATCCCACCCACTAACAGGTGCCGTGATGAAGAGATCATCAGTGTTATTCACTTCACCTGTCATAATGTTATGCCTGATCTGTGTATATCATATGTATATTCAGCCTTAAACAGCAGGGATAAATAATGTGTATAATAATGAGGTAAAACAGAAAGATTTCTCACCCTCATCTAAACACTCCTGAGAGGCCACAGAGTTGGTGAAAACCACCAGATCTGACAGATCTCTACTCAGCTTGATCGTTTTCCTCCTCCTTCCACCTCTAAAGAAAGAAATAAAGACACAGCAGAATATCAGAAGTTTGAGAAACATCTCAATATTAGATGCAATGACTCCAGGTCGTCTGATACACAATACAAAGATAAGAAATAATTTCCTTAATCTGTCAAATTCAAGCAAACATTAAAATATTAAGCAGCACAATGGCTTTAAACCTTGATCATAATAATCATAAAGTTTCTTGAGCAGCAAATCCTCATATTAGAATGATTTCTGAAGGATCATGTGACACTGAAGACTGGAGTAATGATGATAAATTCATTTTTGATCATATATTTCACCACATATTCACATAGAATACACTTATTTTATGCTGTAATAATATTTCACTGTTTTTACTCAATTAAAAAAATTATAAATGCAGCTTCGGTGACATCTTTCGAAAACATTAAAAGAATCAAACAGATGTTTTTCTCTCAGATAAGATATAAACAAATGAAAACGTCCTCATAACTGATTGCTCAAACAGTGAGAGGTTTGAGATCAGTCTGATAAATCAATCACTGCAGACGTCTTGACTAGGAAATCAGGGGAAAATTAAAGATAGG
Source organism: Gobio gobio (assembly GCF_949357685.1). NCBI lineage: Eukaryota > Metazoa > Chordata > Actinopteri > Cypriniformes > Gobionidae > Gobio > Gobio gobio. The sequence continues at coordinate 53,572,902 of NC_137115.1, read as the reverse complement.
AAAAGCCCCTCGCAGAGTGACAGTTTCATTACAAATGACTTTCCTCATGGTGTTGATGTAGCCCATTAAGCATTCAAACGATGGCAAATCCTCATTAACAAAAGACACTAACAATCCCTTCATGACTGCCACATTATGGGGTGAATCTGTGAAACAGTTGTGCGATGTGCTGGTGGTGATTTCAGTGCATTTCAATGTAAATCAGCACAAACATGTCTCCTATGTAAATTAGGCTCATTATAAGTTACAGCAACTTATTCACAAAACTCAGCTCTATTTTGCCAATTAAAGGCACAGTATGTAATTTTTCGCCGTTAGAGGTCGCGTATTCAAAACAAAGTCGTAGCTTGAGGACACCTTCGAGTTGAGTGTGTTGAAAGTTATGTTATAATACTAGATCGATAGCCGGACGTCGTCATACTCAGATTGTAGTCTGATACTGCTCCATTGGGCTGTGATTATGGGGTGTGTTTCAACCGAACCAGGAAAGAAAATGCCTCTGCACTCAATTGGATAGACCTACAACCAATCAGAGCAATGGAGTAAGTGATGTATGTTGAGCGACGCATAGTTGTCAACAGAACTGCACACACACTGGAAGAAGTAGAAGAAGAAGATGAGTGTAAACGATCTTTGCTGGTGTTGTAAAAATAATTTAAGGATACACGAGTACTCACCAACACGATCATAATTTTTGAGCGAAATAGTAAAGGTGAATGCATAGAAACAAGTTCTCCGTTTAGAAAACAAATTCAAACCAAGCGCTCTTTGGTGACGTGGATGATTACGTTACTGTTGATCATCTGTCCATCATCGTATAAAGCCCGTCCTGACAATTTGATTGGTCCGAACAGCTCTGGTCCGAGTAAGTTGCTCCACAACGGATCATGTCCAGACATGTCTAAATGTTGTGGGCGGGGCTAAGTTCGGCTGGCATGCAGGCTACTAGATCGATATTAGGCATTGTAAAATATGGTACTCGCGGTAAACCAAGAAAATTAGATTTACACAATAAGACTAACTGTGTTGAGCTATAGAACAATGATTAGTTTTCTGTCGATGAATGTTAACGTTAGTTGCCAAACAGATTGTGTTCGCGCATAAGTGCAGAGTGAAAGTATGAAAAAGTTATGGAAGTTTAAATTTACTGTAAATGAAAAATACTGTAATAAATATTTTTATGTTATATAAAATATATATTTTACAAAAAATGTTTTACTCTAAAATTACTATAAAATCAAAGCCATATGTCTACCCAAGTTGAGTTCCAAATTTGAAGTTGATATAACAAAAATTAAAGTCCCCATGAGATTTTGTTTAGGCGCTGCACCAAAAATAGCCACCGGGTGTCACACATTGCATTGATTGTTTTTTTGATGCATTTTCCAGTACATTTCTGTCCAAATGTCACTTCCATCACAAAACAGTCAGCAAATATGGAACCTTGAGACTCAGACCTTTCCGACGATATGCGTTTTGTCAAGATTAGAAAAGATTTTGATTATAAAGTAGTTAAAATACATTTTGTAATATGAAACATGACACCGCCCACTAGGGGAGGAGCCCGCTAGAACAATTTAGAGCACCGTTTCCATGGTAACGCAACATCTGATTTCCCAGGATTTTCTCACAGGATGAATTTTGAGTTTGTAAGCTTTCTTATGATACCTAATTTATGATAATTACTAAAATATATGATACGAAAAAAGGCGATCAAAAAAAGAGTGGCAGGCGTCCCGCCAGTGGGGCGGTGACAGTTAAGGGGTTAATTATAATAAAAAAGCTAATTATTTAACTATGACTGTGAAGTTTTGGGGTATTGATGGACTCCATCTGTGTTTTGATCATCGCTCTGAATCTGATCCAGATGTAGTCTTTGACAAAAACATGATTTTCTCAGTATTTTGCTCAAAATGTAGCTTTTTTATGAAACTTACCCACATTCAAGTGTTGATAAAAAATGCATGAAGCTGGAACTTTTGTTTGTTTAAAAGCAGAGACTGGGTTCTTTCTTTTGATATATTGTCCATTCAGATATTCCAGGGGCCATGAAAGTTTTGTGAAAAGGATCAAAAATGCTGGCGCTGGCTGGAAACTTTTTTTAAATCGCTGGCGGGGTTAAGAAACAGAAAATGTATCCGCTTAAAAGACGTATATACAGACAGACGAACCTGTTGAACTGTCCACCCGACGGCTCCTGCTGACTGTCATCATCTGTTTCAACACTCTGACATTTCAGCCTTGATTTGGAGTGCCTCTGTGGAAACACACACACACACACACACACACACACACACACACACACACACACACACACACACACACACACACACACACACACACACACACACACACACACACACACACACACACACACACACACACACACACACACACACACACACACACACACAGCACGCTGAATAAGTACGTGGAGTGAATGTTTACTCTTTTGCTCTGGATGGGAGGTAATGAAATTCCTCCTACACACTACAGAGAGGAACAGAATAGCACTTGCCTGCTTTAAAGGCATACTTAACCACATGAGTGTGTGTTTATGTGTGTGTGAGAGAGAGAGTGTGTGTGTGTGTGTGTGCGCGCGTGTATTTGTGTGTGTGTTTGTGTGTGAGAGAAAGTGTGTGTGTGTGTGTGTGTATGTTTGTTTGTGTGTGTGAGTGTATGTGTTTGTGTGTGTCTACGTGTAAGATTGTGTGTGTGTGTGTGTGTATGTATGTTTGTGTGTGTGTGTTTGTATGTGTGTGTGAGAGAGAGTGTGTGTGTGTGAGAGAGAGTGTGTGTATGTGTGTGTGTGTGTGTGAGTGTGTATGTGTGTGTTTGCATGAGTGTGTGTGAGTGCTTATGTGTGTTTGTGTGTGTGAGTGTGTGTGTTTGTGTCTGTGTGTAAGTAAGTTTGTGTATGTATGTGTGTGTATATCTGTGTTTGTGTTAGTGTGTGTGTGTGTGTGTGTGATTGTGTGTATGTGCGAGTGTGTGTTTGTGCACGAGTGTTTGTGATTGTCCGTGTTAGTGTGTGTGATTGTGTGAGTGAGTGTGAGTATGTGTGAGTGTGTTTGTGTGTGTGATTGTGTGTTAGTGTGTAAGTATGTGTGTGTCTGTGTGTGTGTTTGTGTGTGTGTTTGTGTGTATGTGCGAGTGTGTTTGTTTTAGTGTGTGTGTGTGTGTTTGTGTGTGTGATTGTGTGTGTGTGAGTGAGTGTGTAAGTATGTGTGTGTCTGTGTGAGTGTGAGAGTGTGTGTGAGTGTTTGTGTGTGTGATTGTGTGTATGTGCGAGTGTGTTTGTGTGTGTGATTGTGTGTGTGTGTGTGTGTGTGAGTGTGCAAGTATGTGTGTGTCTGTGTGTGTGTGTGTGTGTGTGTGAGTGTGTTTGTGTGTATGTGCGAGTGTGTCTGTGTGTTTGTGTGTGTGAGTGTGAGTGAGTGTGTAAGTATGTGTGTGTCTGTGTGTGTGTGTGTGAGTGTGTTTGTGTGTGTGATTGTGTGTATGTGCGAGTGTGTCTGTGTGTGTGTTAGTGTGTGTGTGTGTGTGTGAGTGAGTGTGTAAGTATGTGTGTGTCCGTGTGAGTGTGAGAGTGTGTGTGTGTGTTTGTGCGCGAGTGTGTGTGATTGTCAGTGTGTGTGTTAGTGTGGGCATGTGTGTGTTTGTGTGTGTGTGTGTGTGTGTGTGTGTGTGCGTGTGTGTAAGTATGTGTGAGTGTGTAAGTATGTGTGTGTGTGTGCATGTGTGTGTGCATGTGTGTTTGTGTGTGTGTGCGTGAGTGCATAAGTATGTGTGTGTGTGTGCATGTGTGAGTTTGTGTGTGTGTGTGTGTGTGTTTGTGTGTGTGTGTGTGTGTGAGCGTGTAAGTATGTGTGTGTGTGTGTGTGTGTGTGTGTGTGTGCAGTAAGGATTAATACTTGCCAGGCGTGACTAGTGTCCAAATCATGTAACAACTTTTTTAGGGCCATGAGTCTCCGTGTTTAACAGCTTCAGTAATTATAGGCTTTAGGCTCATTACTAACAAAAGAAGAACCTGAGACCTCGTAAACACACACACACACAAATGTCGAGCGTGGGAGGAAATATCGCGCGCGCACGAGAGACGTGCCTGGCCATCTCCTGTAGGAATGACGGATGCGATCTACAGGAGATGAGAAACCGCAGCATAACGCTGACAAGCCTGATTGCATTTTAATAAAAACATCAATAAAGTGTAGACACACCAACAATGGCCACAATCAGACGCATGACCACAAGCCCTGTTCACACACTCCATTGATCCGCTACTGAAGTGTGGAATTACACACCGACCACATTCAACATGAGTGATGGAGATGAGTGAGTTTACACACAGAGAGGAAATATGAGAACGCCTCTAGAGCTCAGAGCTGTCATTATGCATATACATAATCATATCCTGAAGTGACTATCAGATATGAAGTCAACAGGTGTTATAGAACCTCAGTGAATGTATAAAGAGACCCAGCACTGGCCCTCTGAGAACTGATCAGAATGACTGATGCATCTTTATGATCCGTTTCACACTTCAGTCAATCAATAGCGATTATTCTTCAAATCCTCCCGCCTCTGGGGAGCAAAGGACACATCTATCTCACATTTGAGGACAGGAAGTCCGACCGGATTCTGCAGAAGAGACGGGAAAAAGTAGAGAGAGAGACAGAAAAAATACTGTCTGTATTCTGACCTTGTGCTTGAGGTTACTGATGAAGGAGCGGCTCTGGGATTTCTTCATGCCATCTTTGGAATTCTGGAAAACACACACATACACACACACACACACACACACGTCTGGTTCACCATCTTTGTGGGGACTCTCCATAGGCGTAATGGTTTTTATACTGTACAAACTGTATATTCTCTTCCCTTCACCCATCACACAAAACTTTCTGCATTTTTACATTTTCAAAAAAACGAATTCTATATGATTTATAAGCACACACACACTCTCTCTCTCACACACACACACACACACACACAAACACAAACAAACGAACACAAGCGCACACACACAGACACACACACACACACACACACACACACACACAAACAAACACACACACACACACACACACAAACAAACACACGCATGCACACCCAACACACACACACACACACACATACAAACATACAGACACAAACACACACACATATACAAACAAACAGACACTCACACACATACAAACAAACACACACAGACACAAACACACACACACACACACACAGACACAGACACAAACACACACACACACAGAGACATAAACACACACACACAGATACATAAACACACACGCATGCACACCCAACACAAACACACACACATACAAACAAACACACACACATACAAACAAACACACACGTACAAACAAACACAGACACACACACATACAAACACACACACACACACACACACACACACACACACACACACACACACACACACAGAGACACAAACACACACACACACATACAAACACACACACACACACACACACACACACACGACATACAAACACACATACACACACACACACAGACAGACACAAACACACACACACACACAAACAAACAAACAAACACACCCAGACCCTCCCACACACACACACACACACACACACACACACACACTGTGTTTTAATGTTTTATGGGGTCTTTCCATAAATACTGATTTTTCTATTGTTCAAACATACAATAGTGGCTCAGCGGTCACTGTCGATTTCCACACAAAACAGCCGCGCGATCGTTCTAAAAGAAATGTGTGCAAGACAATAAATGGTTTGGAATGACACGAGGGTTAGTAAATGATCTCATATTTCCCATTGTGTGATTGAACTGTTCCTTTAAAAAGCAGCTAATCCCCACTCCAACAGTCGAGTGTGTGAATCTACTGAAACGAGTCTGCGGTCACGCACAGACAGAGAGACGTTAAATCAGCGCAACAGTAACTCAAGCTCATCTTCAGGCAGAGCGCTCTTAATAAATATAATGCAGGAACACTGGAGGAGGGAGAGAACCCCTCTGTGCATCAGAATGAATGTTTAGAGAGTGTGAAGTCTAATAATAGGGCAAGAAGAGAGGCAGAACGAATGTTAATTAAGGGATTCTCCGTGTCTGTTTCTGGATTGCAAGACTAATGTGTGTGTGCACTGATTAGATATTCTCATTCTTCTCTTTCTTCAGAGCTGCCTCTACAGCAGAGGCTGAGCATTTACTGTTTTAAGAACAGCTTCATGCATCACTTTATATTAGGGCTGACCAATTTCATGATTCGATTTTTATTCACAAGCTTACGATTCAATTCAATATCTATTATTTTGGATATAGGGGAGAGCGGGGCACAAAGTAACACGGGCTAGTTGTAACACACATGGTTTAAAGGAACACGCCGAGTTTTTGTGATTTTATCTTCCCCCAGAGTTACATAAGTCCATCTTAGCACAAAGACTGGAGGTAAATGGCTCCAGCTAGCCTAGCTTAGCACAAAGACTGGAGGTAAATGGCTCCAGCTAGCCTAGCTTAGCACAAAGACTGGAGGTAAATGGCTCCAGCTAGCCTAGCACAAAGACTGGAGGTAAATGGCTCCAGCTAGCCTAGCTTAGCACAAAGACTGGAGGTAAATGGCTCCAGCTAGCCGACTGCTCAATAAGTGACAAAATAACGCCAACATTTTCCTATTTACATGTTGTGATGTGTATAGTTACATCGTGTACTAAGACCGACGGAAAATAAAAAGTTGTGATTTTCCAGACTGATATGGCTACTTTCATTCCTGCGTAATGATCATAGACTGTAAAAAATATGGACGTCGTGTCTGTGACGTCACCCATAGGATTCTGGAGAGCCGCTTTGAAGTGTAAAGTATGGACGAGCTGGCCGTCGTCATCTTGGCAGCGCGTCAATCCTGGATAATAGAAAATGGGCAAAGAGGCGGGACGTGGGCGGAGCTGAGGTGACGTGATGACTAACAGACAGCAGACAAATCGCCTGTCACTCAGAGTGGCCACGCCCTTAATTATGCAGAACTTTAATGTGGCGTTCACACCGGACGCGAATGACGCTAATAAATCGCGCAAAGTTGGACGCTTGAACATTTTGAGTTTCCTCGCTTCATTCGCGCGTGACATTCACTTCACAACAGACGCAAATTCGCGTCATGGGAGCGGCTTCTGCCAGCGGATCGTCACGTTGAGAAATGACTGACATGGGCTGTGTTTACGCGTCTTTTTTGTTAAAATACTCCTGTTAATGTGTGACAAAACGTAGTTTTAAGACTTTTTCAGGCGATAATGTGGTTGTTTAAAGCTCAAATCTGTGGTTTATTTATAAAGAGAGCGCCTATTTGAATATTTAATCTGCCGTTTTCGGAGTTGTGAGCTCCAGTGGATCAGCGGCGCTCAGTGCTCATTAACCCCGGCGAGAGCAGCCTTTCCTTGCTGAGGGCAAAGTGAAGTTTCATTACTTTTTTATTTTTAGGCTATAACTTTACGTTACAGTTGTAGCCGACGAGCACTGACTTTGAATGTTTGACTGAATTGTTTGCTTTATTTCATGTGTAGCTTCTTATACCTTTAACTTTTGTATTTTTGTATTATTGATCACACATAAACTTGCATTTAACAAAAAGAGACTGGGTTGTGTTTCATGTCATTTAATGTTATCACAGTGATAATCATATTGTCTGAACCAGATATTAATATACAGATTTTCTCCTCATTGTTGTCACTATACTAGAGCAAGCTCCTGATTGGTTAACGCGGCACGAATATCCGACAAAGTTCAGTTTTTTCAACTCGGGCGATTCGCGGCTTTCGCGCCACCTCATTCGCACGAATCTATTCTATTCACGAGTCTATTCGCGTCTTTGCATTGACTTATCATGTAAATCACTCGCACAAATCGCGTCATTCGCGTCTGGTGTGAACTCACCCTAAGGCTTTATATAATGTAAATGAATGAGTTATAAAAAAATTCACCCCCTCACAGTCGTCATGAAGGGAAAAATTTACCATATAGACCAAAACCACAATTTGTACAAGGATGTAAACGTTTTTTTCTGCTGTAAAGTTGGGCATTTTAACATGAGCTCAATGAGATTCTGCTCCTTCTGGAGTCTGTCTCTAGTGGCCAGTCGATGAACTGCAGTTTAAATAGGAAAATGTTGGTGTTATTTTATCATTTATTTCATTAATTCATTCATTATCTCATTCATCTGAAAACAGGATGACCAATCGATTCTTGGATTTCAGAATCGATATCGGTTCATAAAAATGAGAATCGATTCAAATCGAGAAATCGATATTTTTTACCCAGCCCTATTACATATCGTTACACAGAATTTGTAGGCGACACACACAGACTCAGGAGTGTGGAAGAGCACCTTGCGCAGGTTTCTTTGGAGTCCCTCGTGTGTGGCCCGGAGCAGCGCTCGGATAGAGAAGCTGTCTGTGTCCTCTTTGTCCCCGATCTGAGACTCTTTCATCAGAGAGTCCAGCTTCTTCCTGATGTGCGACTCCACCTGGTGCTGACTGGGCCCATTAGACTGAAATGCAGAAAGATGCTGTCAAAATGTGCAGCTCATTAGTCGTCTACATAAATATTATGAAAGGATTAAAAAAGAAAATACCACCCATTGTTTCTAAGAGCACTTACACACCACAAACTGAAGATATAAACCTTTTTAAAACCCACTTTTTAAGCATAGATGTGAAAATGCAAGTAAACATTTTACGTTTTTTGTTGTTGTTGTTGTTGAATTTGTTTATTTCATTGGAATGGTATGAAAGGTTTTGGCACTTGCAATGTGAACACACAAACATTTTTAAACAGGTTAAATGGAAAAAAAATCATTTAAAAAATGGTCACGCTTGTACTGAGCGCATTGGAAATTAATGTCGAATGAGTTTTGAAAGTTGAAAATAGTATTTTTGTGCATTTTTTCATAAAAATAAGCAAAACATTTTTTTTAACTTTTTGCACCTCAGCAATAATTTGTGAAGTGTCGTCAATGACACACCATTCCTCTCACACAAATTCACACACACAAACATACATACACAAACACATACGCTGACACACACACATTCACAAACACACAAACATACATACACTGTTAAGCTAAACTTGAAATTGCAAAAGAGAAGAAAAATCATCATTGTTAAATGAAGCAAGAAAGTCTATTAGATACAACGAGTTTAGATATGAGATCCAAATGAATGACCGCCATTGGTTGTGAGCACAGTGCAACCTGGAAGAAACAAGGAAGCTGATTGGCCATTGAAATGTCACATAGAACCAGGTGTGTCTGTAATTACCAGCATGCAGAGGGATCTGTGTTTGCGAGGTGGATGTGCTTCTCCTACCCAAGTTGGAGAGGGAGTTTGTAGGCATTGAGTTTGGAGTAAACCACATGCTGAGTTTGTTCAAGGACAGCTGGAAAAAGCTTCAATGTGTTCATCAACTTAGAGATACTACTGGTAGAATAAACACTCATTTTATAGTGACTGCAGACAATTTAAAAAGAAGCCAGTGTATGTCTTACAATTTGTTTGTTAATGCAAGCGCTTTTAGCATTTGATATGATAACTGGTCATGTGCAGTAAGTGCATTTGATTTAGTGTTGCCGTTGAACATCTACGTAAAACATTGCTCATTTGTATGTAGGTTAAATGAGGTAAACATCCTTAAGTTATCTAATTGCTCTGTGTATTAATCCATATTTGTATATGGTTTGTCTCTCTGTATAGGTTATTAAGCTAAACATCCGAAATAAGCACTGAAAACAAGCAAAAGAAGATCGTTATTGCTGAAAGATTTTCAATATATTGCTTCGGTGATGAAGATTCAGATGTTTTGAGTTATTCCATGCACACTCTGAAGTAGCCGTTTTCAAGTTTGGGCAGACATTGAAGCTGAGAATCCCTCATAACTTGACATACACAAACACATACGCTGACACACACGCACACATTCACAAACACACACATATTCACAAACACACACACAAACATACATACACAAACACACACACTGACCCACACACACACACACACTGCCCCTGCCCCTAAACCTACCCATCACAGGAGACTGTGCAGTTCACTTTCTGTGAAAAAAAACCTCATTCTGTGATTTATAAGCATTTTGAAAAGTGAGGACATGGGGAACGTCCTCATATTTCACACTCTTTTTGTAATACCCATGTCATTATACACATTTGTGTCCTGATATTTCACAAAAACATCCCCACACACACACACACACACACACACACACACACACACACACACACACACACACACACACACACACACACACACACACACACACACACACACACACACACACACACACACACACACACACACACACACACACACACACACACACACACACACACACACACACACACACACACACACACACACACACACACACACACACACACACACAAACTTAAGTCTGTGATCCAAAGCATTCAAGATTTATGACAGTTTAAGTCGACAGTTTAAATTTTCAAAAAGTGAATGAAGGGATTATAACTACAGCGTAAATATGATCTAGTACCATAAAATTCCATAAAAATACAAAATATTAAATAAAAAACATTATTGAACTAAAATATAGTACATTCATATCATTAAAATAAAAAAATCTGCCATTTTTGACTGTTACACAATTTTATTTATACTAAAATCAAAGCCATATATATATATATATATATATATATATATATATATAAGCCATATATAATTTCCATAATAAGTTGTGTTTTTAAAAGTATGGCTTCTTTTCCACAAGGGTACACAGTGTGAATTCTGTAACTTTAATATGTGTATCAAAATAAACATGCGCTGTGAAAGAGGCATAAGTGATGTGTGTTCTCTCTCTTCACTTCAATGGCTATTCATGAATCATTTTATTAAAAATCAAAGCCTGGCACGCTGATGTGAGAGAGCATTAAATGGCTCAAAGTGTTCCAATTATGCAAAAAAAAAAAAAAAAGGTTCAATTTTGTTTTTGTTTGATTTCCTTCTCTTTTTTGAACAGGTAAAGGGCTTTAAAATCTCTCAGTCATAATGAGCGTCAACTTGCCAGTGTGTGTCTTGTATTTCCTGACACGTTTAAGTATGCGTGTAATGAGATGAAGGATAGAAACCTTTAACTGGCTCCCAGCAATCACTTGCGGATCATTAAACATTAATTACGCCTAACAAAACAACATGAATATTTTGCAAGGGTACATTAAAATGCTATTAAAGCATTCTTCGTTCAAGAGCAACACAAATACTTAACCAGGAAACTAATTTATTGTTGATGAATGAGTCCGGGGAAATACATGTGTTAGATATCGATTTGAGCATCAGAATCTGTGGAAACAGTCGGCGGGCGGGTTGAGAGGGCGGCTCTGTTAATGGCAGCGCTGGTGCTTAAAAGAGTGTTTCCACAAGAACAGAAGCTCACCAGGGGTTGGGGCTTTTAGAGACGGACACCAGCAGCTCACCGAGAGCCAGAGAGCCAGAGAGACTCAACACTGAGAGAGCTTCAGAGGAGGTGGAGAGGAGCGCAGTGGTGTGCATATGCAGTATTGAATATGAAATATGCAAATGAAAATGTGGATCATTTTAACAGAATAAGAGAGATCATACAAAATGCATGTTATTTTTTATTTAGTGCTGTCCTGAGTCAGATAGCGATTGGGTTGTTTTAACTCAGCGATTGGGTTGTTTTAGCTCAGCGATTGGGTTGTTTTAACTCAGCGATTGGGTTGTTTTAACTCAGCGATTGGGTTGTTTTAACTCAGTGATTGGGTTGTTTTAACTCAGCGATTGGGTTGTTTTAACTCAGCGATTGGGATGTTTTAACTCAGCGATTGGGTTGTTTTAACTCAGTGATTGGGTTGTTTTAACTCAGTGATTGAGTTGTTTTAACTCAGCGATTGGGTTGTTTTAACTCAGCGACGATTGGGTTGTTTTAACTCAGTGATTGATTGTTTTAACTCAGCGATTGGGTTGTTTTAACTCAGAGATTGGGTTGTTTTAACTCAGAGATTGGGTTGTTTTAACTCAGAGATTGGGTTGTTTTAACTCAGCGATTGGGTTGTTTTAACTCTGAGATTGGGTTGTTTTAACTCAGCGATTGGGTTGTTTTAACTCAGCGATTGGGTTGTTTTAACTCACCGACGATTGGGTTGTTTTAACTCAGTGATTGATTGTTTTAACTCAGCGATTGGGTTGTTTTAACTCAGAGATTGGGTTGTTTCAACTCAGAGATTGAGTTGTTTTAACTCAGCGATTGGGTTGTTTTAACTCAGCGATTGGGTTGTTTTAACTCTGAGATTGGGTTGTTTTAACTCAGCGATTGGGTTGTTTTAACTCAGCGATTGGGTTGTTTTAACTCTGAGATTGGGTTGTTTTAACTCAGCGATTGGGTTGTTTTAACTCAGCGATTGGGTTGTTTTAACTCAGCGATTGGGTTGTTTTAACTCACCGACGATTGGGTTGTTTTAACTCAGTGATTGATTGTTTTAACTCAGCGATTGGGTTGTTTTAACTCAGAGATTGGGTTGTTTCAACTCAGAGATTGAGTTGTTTTAACTCAGCGATTGGGTTGTTTTAACTCAGCGATTGGGTTGTTTTAACCCAGCGACTGGGTTGTTTTAACCCAGCTTTTGGGTTGTTTTAGCTCAGCGATTGGGTTGTTTTAACTCAGCGATTGGGTTGTTTTAACCCACTGATTGGGTTGTTTTAACTCAGCGATTGGGTTGTTTTAACTCAGCGATTGGGTTGTTTTAACCCACTGATTGGGTTGTTTTAACTCAGCAATTGGGTTGTTTTAACTCAGCAATTGGGTTGTTTTAACTCAGCGATTGGGTTGTTTTAACCCACTGATTGGGTTGTTTTAACTCAGCGATTGGGTTGTTTTAACCCACTGATTGGGTTGTTTTAACTCAGCGATTGGGTTGTTTTAACCCAGCGATTTGCTTGTTTTAACCCAGCTTGCGATTGGTTTTTTTAACTCAGCGATTGGGTTGTTTTAACTCAGCGATTGGGTTGTTTTAACCCAGCGACTGGGTTGTTTTAACCCAGCTTTTAGGTTGTTTTAACTCAGCGATTGGGTTGTTTTAACTCAGTGATTGGGTTGTTTTAACTCAGCAATTGGGTTGTTTTAACTCAGCGATTGGGTTGTTTTAACTCAGCAATTGGGTTGTTTCAACCCACCGATTGGGTTGTTTTTAACCCAGCCTTTTTTAGAGTGCACTGTAAGCTTGATTGAGTCATTTGGAATTCTGAAAAATTGGCCTGGATATGATGCTTCGAGATGTTTTGCGATACATATTGTAGTGTAACTTATGTATCAAGATACGTATTGATCGCGAGGTAGCCAACAATACCCAGCCACTATCCATAGTTTACATTGTCATATGTCATCTTTTCCACTTCAAGCTCTGAGTACTGATGAATGGATACAATAATGTTTGGTAATGCTTTAGATCACGTCCGACCCTAAAGTTACCCAAAAGGTTTTCAGTGCCTGTCCAGGCGTACAAAAATGATTGGAAATCTCTGTGCTGAGTGTGCATGTGTGTTAGTAATCAATCCCTCTGCTCAATCCCACCCGGTGTGTGTTAAAGTCTTACCAGGCTATTCTTCAGCTTGAAGTCATCTTCAATCTCATCAGCGCTGTCATCGTCAGACACCTCGCCCTCCTCAGCATCCGCAGACAGGTATGGAGGAAGACGCTTCCCCTACACAAAAAAAAAGGAGCAATGAATGCTTCCATAATTCTTACCTGTCAGCAAACAACTCCAATATTGAGTGTTAGATAGTGTTTCCCCTCTGTTTAAACTATCGACAGCCGGTGTGTTGACACAGCACCTCTAGTAGATATTGATACTAGAACTGAATCCATCCTAATGGCTCTTGGCCTCAGGTGAAAGATAAGTGTAGTATGCAACCCCGGGGCCAAGGAAGTAACATTATCTTTTTAGGAAGACTGCAATGTAATGTTTTCTCGGTTTGTGTTTCATTCTTGTTTTCACTTCTTATTCATACAACAGAGGAACCTCATTTGGGAGGAAGCCAATGACCCACAATATCTAAACCTGAGGATAAATAGCGTCTAAAGGAACTTGTTTACACCTGGTATTATAAAGTATGGTTAACAGTGAAACCGTGGCTGTTTTAAATTCACCATAAACCACAGCTTCAAGGGGCTTATTGTTTTTATACAACGGCTACCGCACAATATAAATATTAAAGCCAAAATATATGCATCAATGCAGTAAAATCACCAAAAGCCTTCCTTCCGCCGGAAGAAATAGTCCCTGACCGTGAACCGCAACCATAGCGTGGTCTTACCAGAGCGTTTACTTCCTTGAAGGCGGGAACTCTGTTGAAGTTTAAAACTATTGGATCTGCCCAGAGCCGCTCTGGATCTGCCATAACCAATCGCTAACGTTTGATCGTGACGTATGTCATGCGCCGTTCGCCTCTGTTTCTCACATGGAAATCCTTAATAATAACTGTGCAGATTGTGCAGCCACCTCAGTGATAAAACCTAAACCTGGAGCATTCGGATTGTGATTTATTCACAGTTTTGTGATGGGGAACGCACTGCTCACGTGGTCCGTAACATGATTGTATGCAGTCAATAAAATGAAATCATATTCTTGGTATAATAAGAATAAATGCTGCCGTGAATAACGGCCCAATTCAAATGTTTACGTGCTTTTCTTCTTTTAATTTTTTGAGCGGTGATGAAATATATTGCTCTTGTAAACCCTCGCCAGCATTTAAAGAAATACAAGTCTAGAAATGCATCCGAATTACAGCAAAGCGCAACCGTACAGTGCTCTGCAGGGGTCAAAAAGGATATAAACAGTGAATTTTGAAGTGATATAGTCTTGAAAACTCAGAGATGTGGATTCGGACAATTAAATGACCACACGACCTGGTGTTTGTCTAAAACAGGAGGTAATTCGGCCGGGGATTTTTACGCGGGTGGTGGGAGACGGACGGCAATAAAATCACTGACTAGCCCCTGTAAATGATGACAATACCTTACGACCCCACGAGAAACAATTACTGTCCGAATAGGGCTTCAGCAACTCCTCCACCACTAACGGAGCGAGCTGGAAAGGCTTTAACTTCTGGATATTCGGCAGCGGTGCCAAAACGGAATGAATGGCTCGCATCTTTCTCCGCCGCCATTACTGAACTACAACTCAAACTAGCGCATGACATCAACGTCATCGTTCTCAGACACTCCCTCTGTTCGCTGATTGGACCAGTTAAAATTTGTTCGGAGAAAACCTACGAATATACCGCAGTCCCAGACGGAGTACTGAAGGAAATATAACTTTTTTTTAAAAACAAGCCCAGCCCAGGTGAGAAAAAGTAACGCAAAAGTAACATAACGCATTACTTTTCTTAAAAAGTAACTAAGTAACTCAATGAGTTACTTTTTAGGGGAGTAAGGCAATATTGTAATGCATTACTTTTCAAAGTAACTTTCCCCAACACTGTCTTAGACACTCCAGAGCATTGCACCCTAAGGTTTAAGGGCCATTAAGCCTTGAACTCCAAGCACAAGCCCTTGTCTCCTCCTCGTCTTTCGGCCTCTCTCACAAATGCATTTGTCTGAGGGCTAGTGGGAAATAAGAGTCGCCGGTGGAAGGACAAGACGGAGGGAAAATCAATCCTGTGCTTTTGACCTACAGAGTTTGCAGGAACACAGTCTGGCGGAGGGAGCTGACATTGTGACATGTTTAAGTGTGTGTGTGTTACCAAAAGAGACCCGCGTTCAAGTGCGGGGATTTACTCAAGTGTGCTCCAATCACAAGGGCTCCTGCTGGGTTTGAGAGTCTGCCGTCACTGTTTGCTCAACTAGGAGGGTCCTGGAGAGTCGCAGGCTGGCACTGCCATCTGTCTTGACCTGCTTTACTAATGCCAAGCTCCTCGCTGGCACAATGACGTCCGTAATTTCCAAAGCAATACTCTCTTCTCATCTCACTGACCACCTGTCATCCCGTTACACCCTTAAAGAAATAGCTAAGCCAAAATGAATATTCTGTCCAGATTTACTAATATAAAAATGTCTCAGCTCAGGGATTTTCAAGCTCTAAAAACACCCACACGGGAACTCGAGAACCAATGGCGTTTGAAGTTACTGACGTCAAACCAGGCATAACTTGTCTTGATGCAACAAGTTTGAAAATGCCCATTTCAGCAAACTTTTATTCAATGTAAAAGAGCAGCTTGGACATTCTTCAAAATATCTTAAAGGGGTGGTAAACCACGATTTCACTATTCTAACTTTAGCTAGCGTGTAATGTTGCTGTTTGAGCATAAACAACATCTGCAAAGTTACAATGTTCAAAGTTTAAAGCAAAGGGAGATATTTGCTTTTAAAGAAATCAATTTCTAAGAACTACAGCAAACGGCCAGTAGGCGACTACAGACATTCCTCCAGGGTTGGTGACATCACCAGGCTCAATATTTACATAAACCCCTCCTCCGAGAATATTAAATAGGGGGGGTGAGGTCATTTTGTATCGCTGTTGTTGTGGTATAGTTAGGCTGGAGAGTTGTTGCCGCAATGCCGACGAAACACTGTTATTTTCATCCGGATTGCAGGTCTGGGGTACTTGCTTTGTTCAGCCTTCCTTGGGACGGGGGTGCGTTGCAGAGCGTTTAACATACAGCATGTTATATGCACATGTGTGTTTGAGACGGAGGGGAACAGGCGCGAGTGCGGCTCCCGCTGCACATTTCACAGAGGAAAACTTCCACAATCTTCGCGAGTTCAATGCATGATATGCACAACGGCTTGTCCTGAAAGCTGGATTTACAAACAGAAGCTGTTTACGGGCCACAACCTGTAAGTCTGATTTATTTTTCACCGATGTGTTTTCCTGTAATAGGTTAATTGTGCGTTGTAGCAAGGAAGTAAACAGATGACAACGCTGTTCTGCAGTCTGTTAAATGCTCATTCATACTTAATATTATCCGACGAACACCTAACGTTACAAACACTAATGTTAAAATCTCAACAGCGAACTTGGCATTAGTGTAAATGATTCTTTGATTAGAGTTTTTATGTATTGTTTATCTACAGGCATGCTAAACATGGTTCTGTGTGTGATTTGGCCACTAGTAAAGCCAGTGTTTAGTGTTCGTTTTGGGTTAATAGTTCTTGCGACAGATATTTGGCTATAATCGTTCTAAAAATACAAAAGTGCCATTCAGTAGCGATCACTATAGATCCGCAGTCTTTACTCTTGAGGACTGAACAGGTTCTGCTCGATCATCTTCACTAAAATGTTCTGGGTCTGATTCGGGCTCATATGGTTTTATTGACGCCATTGTTTCTAATACTGACCAAAGCACAGCCTCCGGTAAGGGGCGTGGCGTTTCCGACAAACGTGCACTGCGGTTAGTGAATCACAACACACTGGGCCAGCTAACCAATCTGAGCCCATCGCGTATTTTTGAGGGACTGGCTTCATACAACCCGGAAACCATCAGACCGTTTTACAAGGAGGGACAGAGCAGTGTAGAATAAAGGTCAAATATATGAAAAATAATGCTTTTTTTTTTTAAACGTTTTTAAAAACGACTAGTTCTGAAACTTACCTCATCATCTGCCACACATAATGATTGACATCATGGAGGACAGTGAAGATAATCCTCTGATGTGTGTGTGTGTGTGTGTCTTTCCCAACTTGCTAGACTATGACATCCAACCCCCACTCCTTCTCTTCTCCATTAGCAGCTCAACTCTCATTCCTCTAGCCCATCTCTTTCTAACTAACACTCATTCTCCCTTCACACATTCAGAATGTCTCCGTTCATCACCATTTTTCCACCCGAAAGAGAATTTCATCATTGGCTGGTCTTTCAGTACCAACTATTTTAAGGCCCAACCACCATAGAAATGTGGATTTGTCAAACTTCCAACAAGTCTGTCCGACTGATAACTAAATCTGTCTGGATGTGGCATAAAAGCGTCCATTTTCAGTTTCTCATTACCTAATGGCATTTTAGTAATGTACTGAAGCTCTACTGTTAAATGTTTTAGAAGTGACTTTGGAATCAGTAAGTAAATTACCTGTTTTAATTGTCTGAAAACTTAATCTTAAAGGGGTAGTTCACCCTAAAATGAAAATGAAGTCATCATTTACACACCCTGGTGTTGTTCTAATGCCGTATGCCTTTCTTTCTTTTTCGGACCGCAAAAGGAG
Source organism: Gobio gobio (assembly GCF_949357685.1). Classification (NCBI taxonomy): domain Eukaryota; kingdom Metazoa; phylum Chordata; class Actinopteri; order Cypriniformes; family Gobionidae; genus Gobio; species Gobio gobio. The sequence continues at coordinate 53,554,649 of NC_137115.1, read as the reverse complement.
AAATAAAAAAAACGTCTTACTGGTGCTCGACTGTATAATGAACCAGCATTAAGCTTTAATGAACTGCATTGTTTTATTGTTTTATAATGTTTTCCTGGGGTGCACTTATAATGTTAGTAAGGTTTGTATATCAAAAATTGTCATCATTTAGAAATACAAAGGCATTTTCCTACCCTGATTTTAGCCTGTGATGTGAAGTTTTCTAATATATGCACAGATTGATTCTGACAGCACTGCACGAGCTCGCGGCGCCATCGGCCGGACGCTATTCGCTTGTTAGCCAGGGTTCAAAGTCCAAGTGCGAGAAAACCAGCGCTAAAATGTAACGTTACTCGTCAGTTGCCCGGTGACCTTTTTATGGGTGGATGGATTTGAGAATGTGATATGGTTTAGTGCGAATATCAGAGTACAGCAGAGCTTCCAGTTTCTCAGATGTTTTTCTGCAAACTGTTATATCGTCCCCTTGGAATTATAAGTTGTGAAGCCTATATTTTGGAAGTTTTTATTTCGAAAATAAAAAGGTTTTTTCTACACAGTCGAATGGAATGCAAAAAATAAATGTTATGTCCGCCAAAATAAAAGCTCTGTTTAATGTTTGAAAAAAATCAACATTTCTTGTTTTTAAAAGAAGTCTCTTCTGCTCACCAAGGATGCATTTATTTGATCAAAAATACAGTAAAAATGGTAATATTGTGAAATATTATTATAATGTAAAACATCTGTTTTATATGTGAATATAGTAAAGTGATTTATTCCTGTGATCAAAGCTGAATTTATCATCATTACTCCAGTCTTCAGTGTCACATGATCCTTCAGAATTCATTCTGATATGAGGATTTGATGCTCAAGAAACATTTATGATTATTATCAATGGTGAAAACAGTTGTGTACAATATTTTTAGGATTTTTTGAAAGCTTTTTATTTCAGAGAAATGCTGTTCTTTTGAACCTCATTCATCAAACAATCCTGGGGAAAAGTGAGCATATTCAGCATAAGAGACTACTTACATTTTTTTTTTAAGTACATATCCCAGTCTGAACTGTAGTACAGTAAGGCTTTGAATATTAACACCTGACCACACCTGTGGGTTTGCTACTGTTACAATTAAAAACCGTAGAAGGGTAAAAACATGACAGCCAGACACGATGAAAGCAACACAGCTACAACTACTAAAATTGATACTGGGTGAGCGAATTATCAAGAATTGACAATAGTCAATCGTAATGGTGGCACTGAGGGGCCCCCAAATAAAATTCTGCTAAGGGCCCCATAAGGGCTTGGGCCGGCCCTGCACATGTTGTGGCATTACTGTCGAGTCCATATCGTAAAAGTGTGTTTGCGACTGATTTGCCAAAGAATTCACAGTGAACTGTAGCGAATACAAATAAATAATGCTCAACTGAGACATTCACATAAATCAGCACATTCCCAGCATTAGGATCCTTTGGAAGGGGATGTTATTTGTAGTCGCTCTTCTCTCCTCGTCATCTCACTAACACTCCAGTGGGCGGGGCCAAAGATGCAATGATGAACTAGGTTGATCTTCTTTCATTATCTATTATAGGCTCATTCCATTGTGAGTCCTTCTCTGGGCTTGGTTACAATAAAAGCTGCTTTTGGACTAACAAGGACATTTTCGGTTCTGAGACTCACAGGATATTCTTATAGTATGATGACCTCTAATATGTCAAAAGGAAAATTTGATTTCTCAGTTTATGACCCCTTTAAGAAAAGACGTGTCGTATATTCCAAGTGTTCTGGGGGTTTGCTGAAATACAAACTGAAATGTAATGTCTTACAGAACAAAAACCCTGATCTTGGCCATTGGTCTTCTGTGCACGACTCATGAGACTCTATTGGCCCTACAGTTCACTCCGACTCGCCCAGAAAAAAGAACACACATTGTGAGAAATCAAGGTTAACAAAAACACCACAGGAGTCTCATGAGTCGAGCACACAAGACCAACAGCCAAGGTTAGGATTTTCATTAAATAATACATTAAATGTGGGTTTGTTTTTCACCAAACACAATCGTAAACACACAGAACACTTGGAATATACGGCATGTGTCACATTGGATCATTCTGTGATACTTTTGTGGGGTTTTTTTTAAAGCTTGATAATGATAGCTATTCACTGGCATTGTACGGATGAGTGCGAATGGGACATTTTTTGTGGTCCATAAAAGAAAGAAGGGCATACACCATTACAACAAGGTGGGTAAATTATGACTTAATTTTCATTTTAGGGTGAACTATCCCTTTCAGTCCTGCATGCTGGTCATTTTTACATCAACAGCATGGCTATACTGGTTCATCAGTTAGACCAGCATCAAAACAAAACTAGCCTGTTAGTACCGGTGTGGAAATTTGGAGCAGAAACGGGGTTCACATCATCATACCTTTAAGAGTATCTTTCCTTTCAGGCTGTTCGGGCTGGGGATCTGCTTGGGGTCTTTGTTCAGGGCCTCCTCCACATCCAGCTTGTCTCCGAAGATCTCCTTTAGGTGCTGAGCGATCTTCTTCTGCTGCTGAATGCTGCAGTGATTCTCTATGGACAGGATGACGGGGAACCTGACGCAGCAGGAGACAGGAGACAGGAGACAGAACGGATGAGGGTGACAGTAATCACAAACCAGGGAAAACAGCAAGAACAGTCAGCAGCTGCTCCCTGCCTCCAGAGCCTTCCTCTGACATCAACCTTTTATCCGTATTTCTTTCATCTCGACTCTTCTTCTCTCTCTCTCTCTCTCGCCATCTCACTCTTTCCTTTTTCCTGTTGGTCTCTCTTTCTACTTTCTTTCCCTTGCCGTCTTCCTGTTCTGTTTACTTCATTTATGATCTGCACACTTGAAAAAAAAATCACTTAACTTTGGTCTCTACTCTCACTCATAGTCTCGACATTGCATATTCTATTCGTATTTCTCTAACAAGGTGTTTCCAAAAACATGTGAGAAAAACACATTTTACAGAGCAAAATCTGTATTTTTTTTGTCTTTTGTAAGATAAATGTACATCATATTATATATAAATGTCTGCACAAGATATTAAAGGTGTCATGAACTGGCTTTTAAAAAAAACGTATACTGTTGTCTGAGGTCAACTAATGACGTTTGCATGGTTTTTACATTCAGAAACATCATAATGAATAACTAATTGGCTATTTTCTGACCTGGTTTTTGGGCCTCTCTCCTGGAACGCTCTGTTTTTATGGACGTGCCACACTGAAAACTTGGAAGTAAATGCCCACTGCTATGATTGGATAACAGTTTTGCATAATAATGAGTTCGACTCATGGGGGATTGTTTTGAAAACTTCCAATGTGGAGAAATGGCAACCGGAATCGCCCACAGGGCTCGCAAAATGTCTTTATCAAACAAACACAATTATTTATCTCTCATCGACCCGCGATTCATATGAATGTTATTTTTTATTACTTGGCCCGCCCGATCGGTTGATATATCCGCGAACCGCGCATCACTAACTCACACACACACACACACACACACAAGCCAAGCACGTGCATCAGCAAAACTTCACTGCAGACAAATCAGCATGTTCAAAACTTCCGCAACATAATCAGTAGATATCAAACGATCTGTAACAGTGCAATACTATCACATATAAAAAACATGTTTTACTCACATAAGAGTAGCACCGTCCCTTTCGGATCCAATATAGGAGGCACAGCATTGTGTTTTAATCTCAATCTGTCTGCAAATCCAGTCTCGACCTGTGTCTTGTTTACAAACGAATCCGCGGTGAAATGAAGCGAACAAACGCGCAATGTCTTACCCATGGGAGCTGTAACTTCATTAAACGTCATTAAAAATAAAGTTCAACCACACATTCCTAATATTAGAATCCAAAGGAAGCTTATGCAGCGACTGTGTTCTTCCACAACCAGGCAAAGCGCAGTATCTTGCTATCTTCTGCATGTTTATTGCTCGGTAGCGAGATCCGGTTAGCTCCATGAGTCGGTGGGTGGGCTTGAGGCGGCGTTTCACCACACTCAGACGTCACAACCTGGCTCGTTCTGAGATCGAGCGTTTGCTGGGCCTGGTGTCTATAAAAGCTTTTCTTTGACTAACAAGGATGTTTTCAGCTCCGAAACTTACAGAACATTCTTATATCACAATGAACTTTTAAATACCAAAGGCTGAATGAAAAGTTGATTTCTCAATTCATCACCCCTTTAAGTCTTTTTTCTGGGAATAAATGAACATTAAATTCGATAATACTTGATTATATTTTTCTGAAGTTTACAATTTTGCTTCTCCGGTGAATTTTTAAGGATTTGAAGTTCTTTACTAGATTCTGACACTGTTTGATCAATGGTACATACTTAAACTTCAATAAAATAAAAATCGATAAATTTCTAGCAATTACAGTAGAACCTAAATTTAATTCATTAAAGAAATTTTCAAGGTTTTTAAGATTTAATGACATTTTCAGGCCTGAAAAACACAATTTTTTCACATGGATTCTGATAAAAATGAGTCTGTGGTGAAGTAAATACTACAGAAAATAAGTTAGTTCAGGCAAGAATAAAAAAACCCGAAGTAAATTCTTTTATTTTAGAACTCAATTTAAGCTTGTAGAAATTAAAGCGTAAACATCAACATAATAAAATTAAGCAAAACCTACTGGTATTCCCATCATGCACTGGGGCATGGATAATTAATTAGGTTGCACTGTTTTATCATTGCTTTTGTTGTTAGGTTTAGTAAGAATCGCCAAGGAACAATCGTGAAGGACTATTTTAAATCGCACAGTGTGCACCCGGCTTAAGTAGAAATTACTCAACAAATTTTAGCTAGCCAAGTTAATTTTACTTAACTTCCATATGTGAAATTTACTTAAAAATCTGCTTGCAAAAACGTGTAAAATAAAAGCCTTTATCTATAATGCATTATAAAGGTATTTGAAATGTATGGTATAATGCATTATATCTTTTCATTAGTAATTATAACCAAAGTTCAAATGCATTATAATATTCACAGATTCCTTGTTGCATCTGCAATTGTTTTTGTTGTGTTTTAATGCATTATACTTTCTAAAAGTGTATTATAGTGACCATACAATGCATTAAAAGGCATAATAATTTTGTAATGCATAAAGGCTTTAAGTAAAGTGTTACTAAAAATGTATTCAATTTTACTTATTGTATATATTTTACATATCAACAGGGAGTGCACAAATATATCAATTTCAGTGTTGAGAAAATGTAAAAATGAATCCGTGCTCTTTGAAAATGACTGATTTGGATTCAGACAAGCTCTAGCTGAGTGTCAGGCCTGTGAGGGAATCATGGGACACCCTCTGGGTTTAAAAAGCCTCACACTCAAATACACACATACATGAAAAAACAATAGAATCAGAAAGAGGGAAATGGAAAGATTAAAAAGATGCCTGTGGGCCTAGAGCGATAGCAATGCCGTCTCAGCAGGCATCATGGGATATGCTGAGCGTAATTTGCATGTGATGTGCATGTGCTGAAAGCTCATTTGCTCCATTACGGTGAGCCATTAGCAGAAACAGGTGGCTGTTTAATGATAAAACACCATTCAACAGACAGCCAGGTAGTTTTCTGGGAGCATCCAGGCAGTGGTACAAAAAGTCATCTTCTGTTATTACTGTACTTATCCTCACGGCGAAAAACAAAACAATTTTCCACAACAAATTAAATATCATTTTGATGTCATGCAACTCACTGGGTGCAATATCTGATAATCGTAAGATGAAGAGAAGCAAACTCAAGGTCTGCAGGCCCATCTGAATTGTTTTTTAAGATAACAGTCTATCACACATGAACAGAAAGCCGTCTAACACAAATGAAGATATTTACACTGTAAAAAAAGTTTCTGTCTTAAATTTTTAAGTACAATCAACTTGGCTTTTTAAGTGATTTCAACTTAAATGACATTGGCTTTAAAAATGAGTTGAATCTTGTATAACATAAAAAAGCTGAAACCTGCTCAAATTATTTTGATAAATTAAAGTTATGTAAAAATATATGTGGTCATAACTTTTGAGTGTATTGAAAAATGTATATATTTTTTGAGATGACACTACGAAATGTGTGTATATAGTGCTGGGAATCAATTTAAAAAAGTAACGAATTCATCAATTTTTTTTCTGTAATTAATCCCCATTAATCGCAAGTTTTTAATATTTTGATATTCTGTCTTAAATTTTTAAGTACAATCAACTTGGCTTTTTAAGTGATTTCAACTTAAATGACATTACATTGGCTTTAAAAATGAGTTGAATCTTGTATAGCATAAAAAAGCTGAAACCTGCTCAAATTATTTTGATAAGTTAAAGTTATGTAAAAAAATATATGTGGTCATAACTTTTGAGTGTATTGAAAAATGTATATATTTTTGGAGATGCCACTACGAAATGTGTGTATATAGTGCTGGGAATCAATTTAAAAAAGTAACAAATTAATCAAATTTTTTTCTGTAATTAATCCCGATTAATCGCAAGTTTTTAATATTTTGATATTGTATTAAATTCAGTTACTCTCCAAATGAACGAAGAAACAATTTAAAGACAGCATATTGTAAATATGTGTTGTAATGGCATATTTTTATGAATGAAGGCCAGTATCACTGATGTTATGGGTCAATGACAAATAAGGTTTCTAAGATAAATAAATAATAATTTTAAGCAAAACTTTTATGTCCAAAAAAAAGTATGGTGTTGATTCATATTGGTTTTACAGCTTTTAAGACAGCATTAATTCATTATTAAACAAAATTTCTGATTTTACCACCCAGAAAAAGTCAGGTGGTGTGAGCGACCATATATTAATTTACAATAATATACATTTAATGTACTTAGCATTACTGAAAACTTGTAGATATGAATCATTGTAGTGTCTAAAATGCATATCACATGGTCAATTCCCTTTCCATTTCTTTATCTATTGCCCTTTTAGTCCACTTCATATAAACAGACACTTTTCTATGTGTTCAAACACCCGATTGCAGTGGGATTTGATACTTTTAAATGTAAATTTGTTGGTCGCACCACCTGACATTTCAAACTCAATTAAAATCTAACAGGCATTAACTTGGACACCTATACAAATGTTTGACCATATGCTCAAGGTTTTAATTTTTTTTAAATCAAATACACATTTTTATAATAATAACAACAACACACTTTCAAAGTTTTCCAGGGGTCATATAACCTGACATTATAAGTTATCATTAGTCAAAAATGTTGAATAATCTAATATTTATGGAAGGGTGACTAACATTGTTACTGCATCAAAGGGGTCTTCTGTGTGATGTCATATGCTGTCACATGGTTTTCTTAAAGGAACATTGCATAAAATGGCATTTTTATGTCGGTTGCTCTCCCTGACATTTGGACAAGTACATTTTTCGGACAAAAGTTTTTAAAGTAATAGAATAGTTTTGAAATAGGACTGATACACTACTTTCCCTCATTTATAAGGAATTTAACGTAAAATCATGCCAAACTGTTTGATTAAGAATTTTACTGAGAAAATGACCCGTTTTATTTGTTTTCTGCTTGTACGTTCGGACGGTCGCACCACCTGACATTTTTGGTCTTTCAAAAACCACAATTCAAAAAGTCAATTGAATTTCAAAAAAATAAAAAGGGTTTCTTATAGAGGAAATATAGTAGATCAAGTTGATATATGACATGTATTTATTACAATTATTTTTAGGAAAATAATGAATTCAGACACAAAAATACATGTCATGTCATTGACCCATTTATTAGTATATATATTTGTAAATTTGTCATTTAATTTATAATGTTTTTTTATAGAATGCACACACTGCTTACTGCATATTATATACTGTATAGTACTATATTATACTATATACAAATATTATGTGAGACGTTATGCATTATGTATACAAAAAAATGTATGTTTTTATGTTTATGTTACATCGATCGCTTGATCCCAGCAAGTTGCATGATTCATTCAGTGAAACATACATGTATTTATCTTTTAATCTTTTTTAAATAAAATAAAATAATTACTAAACAAATAATACATTGCAATTGGTGCTGTCAAATTGGTTAATCGTGATTAGTCGCATCTAACATAAAAGTTTGTGTATATGTGTGTGTATAAATACATATTTTATATATATGTGTGTGTGTGTGTGTGTGTGTGTGCTTGTCATACAGTATACAGTATACACACACACACACACATACACATATGCATATATATACACACATATATTATATAAACAAACTTTTTGCCCTAATTTGAATACTTTTTCATTTTAAATAACTTAATAGTAACTTTTCGGATTTATAACAATAATCATTCTCATTTTCCAGGTGTGTTTGTCATCCATAATTAATTTTTTCAACCATTAATAGCGTTTACTGAGATAAAGGGACTGGTATCGGCCATGCGATGTCAACATGATGACCAACATTTTACCCTTATGTACCGTAAAATAAAACTGTTTTTGAACTGATATGACAGTGAGTGTATCTCATGTGATAAATGCCTTTCTTTGAGCGTAAAGACGTTTTAAAAAGAGAACATATGGTTGTTTTAAATGAGCTGTGAATGGATTTACTGTGCCCACAAGTGATGCTTTTAAAGATGCAAAGAAAATGATTTCCTGACCTCAAGCAATGACTGATCATAGGAAGTACTCACTCATTGTTCACAAAGGCGTATTTGTTGATGGTCTCAATGACAGATTTGAAGGTGATCTTGGAGGTCAGAGTGTAACCGTGTTGGACCATAGGCTCCCCGTCGGGACCGTCCCAACAGTCCACTATAACACAAACAGAGTCACAAACAGGGCTCAAACAGAACAAGACGACCGCTGGACACATTGATATCTTTAGTGCTGTCTCACCCTCCACACAGCGGCAGCCGGCCTGCAGGACCCACGCATACATGTCCGTCTTGGAGTGGGACAGCAGCTGGTCTCCGGTCAGATAGGTGTTGTGGGAAGAGGCTATGAAATAGTTACACAGAGGCTGATCCATGTCCTGATTGATCTCGTTGTGCTGAGGGTTGAACACGTCACAGACGGGGCTCCGCATGTAGCTGGTGAACCCTAGACGGTGGATATTATATCATATCTTTGAGTTAATAAAAACAAATCTGAAAGAAAAATACAGGCAAGAAGTCTTTTCAAAAGTTGCAAATTCTGTCAAATGATCGATGCACGGCTAAAATATAATTTGTCAAAACCATAAACCATCAAACTCTGCCAAGAAAATATGAGGACATCATATAAAATAAAGGGACCAAAAGGAGAAAAATGCAGGAGTGCAACAACTGGAGGATCATTCCAGGGACTTTTTAAAAGTCGTAAAATGTTATGATTGACAGACGGACTGACATACAGACAGAAATGTAGAAAGACGGATGGATGGATGGACAGACAGATAGATAGAAAGACGGACAGACAGACAGACAAGGGTGGATGGATAGATGGACAAATAGAAAAAACGGACGGATGGATGGATGAACGTACAGATAGACAGAAAGAGGGATGGATGGACAAATAGAAAGACGAACAGACGGACAGATGGATAGACGTACTGATAGATAGAAAGACGGATGGATAGATGGATGATGGATGGACAAATAGAAAGACGAACGGACGGATGGAAGGATAGACGTA
>NC_137115.1:53439996-53539996 GCF_949357685.1 Gobio gobio | reverse complement strand
CTAAATGAGGCAAGTGTACAGTCAAGCTATTTTAAGGGCATTAAGAAAGTGATTCTGATTATCAAATGTGAGTTTTAATGCATAAAAGTATTGAGTACAGGTGTACTTCTGGATGAGAGTGAAATATGAGACAACATATCGGGCCCTATCTTGCACCCAGCGCAATTGACTTTGTACACCGACGCATGTGTCATTCCTATCTTGCACCCGCGCAAAGCGCGCTTTTCCCTCCACAGGAGCACGTCGCTAAACTGGTGAATGAACTTGCGCTATCTGGGCGGTTCAGCGCAAAAAAGGAGGCGTGTTCCGGCGCAAACAATCCCTGGTGCTATTTTGCTGTTCCATTAAACAATTGCGCCACTGACCAGAAAAAACCTAGTCTAAAGTCAGTGGCGCGTTGCGCGTTGTTCATTATGCTATTTTAAGGGCGCATGCTTGACCATAATGTATAGCGTGCACAACGCGCATACACTTTGCTCATGTAATCTACACAGATGCAACAGTTATTTTTGCAAATCATAAATTGTTACACTAAAAAAATATTAACACATGAGATGACGGAAATCATTGTGGTGTGCCACGAAGATGTGAAAAAATAGGCATAAATCTAGCTTACAAATGATTCAGGCTAATTGTAATAATTAAGGATAAGACCTGTTTGCCCAATAGTGGCAAGACATATATGTATATAAGGACATCTGACAAATTGGTTTGTCCGTCAAGAACCAGGAAAAAAAATCGACTGAAAAACTGAAAAAACTGAAAGACTGAAAAAAAAAAAGACTGTGAAATCACCTTTACCATAATGTACAACATTACAACTTCACTTCTCTGTCTTTCACTGCTCTTACAAGCACATCAGTCTCCTCGGCTGTGAACCGCTCCTGGCGTGCGCCTGGTAAATACGCCATAATAATAGCAATCCATAATGGAACTTGCGCACCTGCTTTTAAAGGGAATGTTGGATGACGCTCGGATTGGTTTATTCACGTTACGCCCAAACCACACCTATGAATAATGAAGCTACTTCAGACCAACCCATTTTAGATTTGCGCCGGGCGCAAGAGCCATTTATCCCGCCGGGAAAATAGCAACAGCGCCGAGACCCGCCCACAAAGTTACTTGCGCTTCGCGCTTTGACACTTGCGTTTCAGATCGTTAAAATAGGGCCCATCATGTGTTGAAGATCAGGGAGAGATATTACACTGACCTTTTGCTCCACACGCAGAAAGTTGCCGAGTTCCTCAGCGGTCAGGTGATCCTTCTTCTCACTGAAGCACATGAGCAGCAGGAAGAGGTCTCGCCGTAAAGACATCATCTTATAGAAGACCGTGAACTCCTCAAACGTCAGCGTGCCCTGCTGGTCATCGGTGTCTGCTTCCTGTGATCACACGCAGAGAATGAGTGAATGAATATTATTACTACTACAACAATCATTATGCATAAAAGGAAGATTACATTGAAATATATCCAGTAAAACTGAGTCTTACTATCATGCCTGTGAGATAATTGACCTTTTTGAACTCATCATTTACTCCCCCTTATGCTTTTCTTTTTTCAGACGAATGCAAATGAAGATTTTTTCAGTCCATATAATACAAGTGAATAAGTTCACAAAAGTTACTATACAATATACCAGAGCATGAATCATTGTCTTCTGAAGCAAAATAATAGGTGTGTGTAGGGCTTGACGTTCACTTTTTTGCACTCCAGTCACTAGGTGCGTTAACATGGAGCACTGTAATCGGTTTAAAAGTCCAATCCGAATAAAAATACTCCATATAAACACCTCAATCGGAATAAAAATGGCCAAACCGAATGAAATTGTAATGGGTTTGAGAGGGATGGGATCAACCTTTTCATGAACCGATCAAACGAAAAATTCCACTATGTAAACGACCTGATCCGATTACTTTGAGTGCAGGTCTTTCTGTGACGTGATATACAGCGCGCGCCTCCTCAACTGAAGAGCGCGCGCTCACACCAGGCTAATGTTGACAAGAGAGGAAAGTTCATTTTTCTGAGGTATTACATTTTTTATTTCGTAACATGTTATGAACATGATGTTGGAATAATGACACAGACATAGCCTGGCTACAGCATCTCATCTTGACAGCGTTTGTCCTAGGCTTCAACTGCGCCTGACAGAAGAATTCATTTTTCTGAGGTGATTCTTACACTTTACGACAAATAATAAATAGCTTTTATAAAACTGTATAAATCCTGGTGGCCGTTGAGAGTTGCCATTTCAACGGGGAACATTCAAGCTGCTCTCTGTTTCTCGTTAGTTAAGTTAGCTATAAAAAAAATTTCAACAACTGCTTCAAATTGGTTAAGTAGCATTACCCACAGTCTACTTTAATTACTTTTGTTAATATTTATACCTTTGTGATTATGGTATCTTTCCTTAATCATCTGAAATATATATGTTTAGTACTACTAGTACTGATGCTGAGCACGTCTTGAATGCTTCATTCATGTTTCACCGTATATCCTATGTTTTTATTAATAATTTGAGTGCATTTTATTGTTAATTTTGTGTTTTTCAAAATAAATTAATTGAATTCATTTTGATTCCGCATTCATCATTCACAGCTGTTGAAATAGCCATTGTATAGGACATAAATTAGGTTAAACTACGGCATGTTCGCCCACAGAAAAATAAATAAATATAAAAATTACCGACACAGAACTATTGATCCACGATACGTAACAAATCTGAGGCGGCAGACAAACTGTGTGCGCATGTCACAAAATGATTCCGACTGAAAGTCAGCACATGTGAACACCAGATCGGTTTAGATAACGTCTCATGTAAACAGTCCACCGAATCTTTCGATCGGAATGATTTTAATCGGAATGACAAAAAAGTGCGCATGTAAACGTGGCTAGTGTGACTAGTGGTTTTCCAAAGTTACTAGCCACTCAGCATTTTCACAGGCCAAAATTTTGACATCAATACCATGGGGGAAAACGGCCATATGGATATTTTCTCATAATATCTCATAATTTGGCAGCAGGTTTATTAGGCTGCTGTCACTTTAAGAGCTGACGCACGGATCCATTACACAGTTATGGTGCGTTCACACCATAGACTGTAAAAAAATATGGACATGGTGTCCGTGACGTCACCCATAGGATTCAGAAGAGCAGCTTTGAAGCTTAAAGTAGGGTCGAGCTGGCCGTCGCCATCTTGTCAGCGTGTAACTCCCAGATAACAGAAAATAGGCAAAGAGGCGGGACGTGGGCGGAGCTGAAGTGACGTGATGACTAACAGACAGCAGACCAACAACAATCAACCTGTCACTCAAAGTGGCCACGCCCTTAATTATGCAGAACTTTAAGGCTTTATATAATGTAAACGAATGAGTTATAAAAAATTTCACCCCCTCACAGTCGTCATGAAGGGCAAAATTAGCCGTATAGACCAAAACCGCAATTTGTACCAGGCTGTAAACATGTGTTCTTCTGCTGTAAAGTTGGGCATTTTAACATGAGCTCAGTGAGATTCTGCTCCTTCTGGAGTCTGTCTCTAGTGGCCAGTTGATGAACTGCAGTTTAAGTCACTTCTGTATTGGCTTCAAGAGAAACTGCGGGTGGTTGCCGCTTAGTTCACACCGGACGTGAATGACGCGATTTGCACGAGTGATTTACATGTTAAGTCAATGCAAAGACGCGAACACATTCCGTGGTGCGATTCGTGCGAATGAGGCGGCGCGAATGACACGGCGCGAATTGAGCGAATTGCGTATTTGATGCATTCGCGAGTTGAAAAATCTAAACTTTGGCGGATATTCGAGCCACGTTAATCAATCAGGAGCTTGCTCTAATAGTGACAACAATGAGGACAAAATCATGTGTTTACCCGGAGCTGTACATACAGGAATAAAACAGGATCTTGCTTGGAAGAAAGTGAGTGAAGAGGTCGGACAGTCTGGTAAGTTGTAAAAAACGCTCTTTACTCAATTTGAGCTTATTCGCCGTATTTTAAAACAATCCATGTCAGCCATTTCACTACGAGACGAGCCGGCTGGCAGAAGCCCCTCCCATGACGCGAATTTGCGTCTGTTGTGAAGTGAAAGTCACACCCGAATGAAGCGAGTAAACTCAAAATGTTCAAGCGTACAACTACATGCGAATAGCGTGATTTATTTGCGAAAGACGCGTCTGGTGTGAACGCACAGTAACATGCGTTTTCTTTCTTAACTGTTTGCGTTCACTTAAGACAGATTTACGTGAATACTCGTGGCATTTTGACATTATTTTGTGTGTGTTTGACTGGTTAAGCGCAATAAGCAGCAAAAACGAACTCAATTTAGCACTGAGAGGTGGCGTTACACTATGAACTTTAGGTGTGAGCACAAAATGTGGGAATGAGTAAAGTTATGCGCAACCCCACCCCGAAATTCAAGCCCTGTAAGTGCAGATGGTATTGTATTGTGCCGTAAATGAGTATTGGAAGTGTTTTAGATATTTCAGTATCGATATGTATCACTACATTGCACTTAGTTTATTTCAGATGCGTTTTTAAAAGACAACAACTGAAAAATGTTTGTATCATAAATAAAATTATCAAAGTGGCCAGTGACTGTGTTACACGCCACTGCTGAAATACACACACATTTGGTGGGTGTTAATGTCAAGCCCTGGGTGTGTGTAATAAAAATACAAATATTTTAAACTATATACCATTACTTTCAGCCGGCTGTAGTACGTGGCTTGCATGTGAGATTCTGGAAGAAACATAATGCTCGATTCTCTATTGATCTTCACAGTGTGTTTATATGGACTCACTGAGGTGGGTTATTTTACTAAAAATCTTCATTTGCATTCATCTTAAGAGAGAAACTGAGAAATTTCGTCCTTGGGTGGACTATTTCTTTTAGGCTCCCACTTTTCCGATCTTTCCCACATACCTGGAACATTTGCTTGACTTTCCTGCGAGGCAAGTTGACGTTCATCTTGTGTAAAAGCTGGTAGATCTCCTCAATGTTCAGAAGACCGTCTCCATTCTTATCCGCCTCCTCAAAGGTCTGCTTCATCCACTTACAGCAGGGTTAAGAGAAAAGTTACACTGTGATGGAATCTTTGTTTAAACGGGAAAAAATCATCCCAAAATGAAAGTTTTGTCTGGTGTTAATTTTTGGATGGGGGAGTCATTTTTCATTTGGGAGTCACTTTGAAATGTTTTTTTTTTTTTTCAGTAAAAGCAAAAATCTTTTTTCTTTTGTATTTTGAGAGAATTTCATGGTATTAATTCATATTTATGCAATAATTATGATAAAAAAATTTCCCATTGAAAATAATACAAAAGTAAATGTTTTCTAATAATTTGAATTACTTTTCAATTAAAGCAGTATTTCATGTTAAAATAGAGACAATGCCTTTCAAATCCAATGTTTGAAGGCAGATTCGTGTCATCTGGTGGGAGTAAAAAAAACAAAACTTGGTGTAACCACTAGATTCCATATACACCAATAAGGCATAACATTATGACCACTGACAGGGGAAGTGAATAACACTGATGATCTCTGTTAGTGGGTGGGATATATTAGGCAGCAAGTGAACATTTTGTCCTCAGAGTTGATGTGTTAGAAGCAGGAAAAATGGGCAAGCGTAAGGATTTGAGCGAGTTTGACAAGGGCCAGATTGTGACGGCTAGACGACTGGGTCAGAGACTGGGTCGACTGTGGCTCTTTCAGCAGATAATGCGCTGCCACAAAGCACAAATGGTTTAGGAATGGTTTGAGGAGCACAACAACGAGTTTTAGGCGTTGACTTGGCCTCCAAATTCCCCAGATCTCAATCCAATCGAGCATCTGTGGGATGTGCTGAACAAACAAGTCCGATCCATGGAGTTCCCCGCCTCGCAACTTACAGGACTTAAAGGATCTGCTGCTAACATTTTGGTGCCAGATACCACAGCACACCTTCAGGGGTCTAGAGGAGTCCATGCCTCGACGGGTCAGGGCTGTTTTGGCAGCAAAACGGGGACCAACACAATATTAGGTCATAATGTTATGCCTGATCAGTGTAGCTCTATATAAAAAAGGCTTATAAATTCTCTAGTTGTTTTTAGACATACATAATTATTTTTTTTAGTTGTGGATTTGGCCATATATTTAGGCATTTGTTTTTGAAATGTTGATTTGAAGTGTCAGTTTTTGCATTAATTTCATTTCATTCATTTTGCTACACATAACAAAACCTAATTAGGAACATTATTATCTAAATTACTTTTCTGTCTGTGCACATACGAGTGCATGAGCTCATGCTTTTCTCTACTCAGGGAACTGTAACACAATTTGTTCTAATGCCCAACAGAGAGATCCCATCGCTGACCAGTACGGACACGCAAGGCTTATTGACAGTGCTGGTGTGCATCTGCATTGTTTTTTCATGAAATAATGGCCAGCTCTGAGCAATGGGTCTCAAGGTGAATAGGTCCTGAGTAATGAGATGTTGAAAAAGCGCTTTATCTCAATCATGATATGCAAGATATTTATGTGTGGATCATATGTAATACTGTATGTGAAATTTTCTAGGATATTTGCAGATATGTGCATATAGGAATATTTCCATGCATGCACGGGTGATCAGAAGCTGTCAGGAAATGGATCATCTAAACTGTGGAAGAAGAGATGTCTGGTTTTATCAAGTATGACATTTGGCAGTGAGCCTGTGATGGCTGTAATTACAGACAGGACAGAGGCAGCGCTTCTGTGACCGAAAGGAAAACAGAGGCTACTTGGAAGTGTCTGCAGACTTTGAAAGTCATCCAAAGATAGCGGTCGAGTCAGGAAACCGCGGCTAATCATAATAAACTTTTAACCAGAGCTGTACAAAGCAGAAGATCTATTTTATATTGCATGTCATTTAATGTTAATCAGTTCTCTTTGATCTATTAAGCATGTCTTGTACAGCGTGGGGACATTTATATGCCTGACTGTGTGTGATAGAAATATGAT
This sequence comes from Gobio gobio, assembly GCF_949357685.1. Taxonomy (NCBI): domain Eukaryota; kingdom Metazoa; phylum Chordata; class Actinopteri; order Cypriniformes; family Gobionidae; genus Gobio; species Gobio gobio. The sequence continues at coordinate 53,533,028 of NC_137115.1, read as the reverse complement.
TGAATCTGTTTTGTAGGGCATGCTAAAAATATGGATTTTCTAATCTCTTGATATTGATTCTCCAAATTTTAAGATGAATCACAATTCATAAACAAATGAGTCTTTATGAACTGGCCCTTTGTAATAAATCAAAAGCATACAGAGCAACCAGCGTAGTCTAATTCATAAGCAAATGACTTTTTCAAGCCTGTTCTTTAAAAGAGTCATTCAAATAGAATCACTCAGTTAATAATGAATCCGTCAGAGCCGTTGATGAATCAATTAAGTTTCTAAAAAAATGCAAGTTAAAATCCCACTGAAGTGCCTTGAAACACACAGGATGCTATGTCTCTGGACCGACTCGTTCCCTATCCCCTATATAGTGCACTGTCTGACCGTTCCCTATCCCCTATATAGTGCACTGTCTGACCGTTCCCTATCCCCTATATAGTGCACTGTCTGATCGTTCCCTATCCCCTATATAGTGCACTGTCTGATCGTTCCCTATCCCCTATATAGTGCACTGTCTGATCGTTCCCTATCCCCTATATAGTGCACTGTCTGATCGTTCCCTATCCCCTATATAGTGCACTGTCTGATGGTTCCCTATCCCCTATATAGTGCACTGTCTGACCGTTCCCTATCCCCTATATAGTGCACTGTCTGATCGTTCCCTATCCCCTATATAGTGCACTGTCTGATCGTTCCCTATCCCCTATATAGTGCACTGTCTGATCGTTCCCTATCCCCTATATAGTGCACTGTCTGATCGTTCCCTATCCCCTATATAGTGCACTGTCTGATGGTTCCCTATCCCCTATATAGTGCACTGTCTGATCGTTCCCTATCCCGTATATAGTGCACTGTCTGATCGTTCCCTATCCCCTATATAGTGCACTGTCTGATCGTTCCCTATCCCCTATATAGTGCACTGTCTGATCGTTCCCTATCCCCTATATAGTGCACTGTCTGATCGTTCCCTATCCCCTATATAGTGCACTGTCTGATCGTTCCCTATCCCCTATATAGTGCACTGTCTGATAGTTCCCTATCCCCTATATAGTGCACTGTCTGATGGTTCCCTATCCCCTATATAGTGCACTGTCTGATAGTTCCCTATCCCCTATATAGTGCACTGTCTGATCGTTCCCTATCCCCTATATAGTGCACTGTCTGATCGTTCCCTATCCCCTATATAGTGCACTGTCTGATAGTTCCCTATCCCCTATATAGTGCACTGTCTGATCGTTCCCTATCCCCTATATAGTGCACTGTCTGATCGTTCCCTATCCCCTATATAGTGCACCGTCTGACCGTTCCCTATCCCCTATATAGTGCACTGTCTGACCGTTCCCTATCCCCTATATAGTGCACTGTCTGATCGTTCCCTATCCCCTATATAGTGCACTGTCTGATCGTTCCCTATCCCCTATATAGTGCACTGTCTGATCGTTCCCTATCCCCTATATAGTGCACTGTCTGATAGTTCCCTATCCCCTATATAGTGCACTGTCTGATGGTTCCCTATCCCCTATATAGTGCACTGTCTGATAGTTCCCTATCCCCTATATAGTACACTGTCTGATCGTTCCCTATCCCCTATATAGTGCACTGTCTGATCGTTCCCTATCCCCTATATAGTGCACCGTCTGACCGTTCCCTATCCCCTATATAGTGCACCGTCTGACCGTTCCCTATCCCCTATATAGTGCACTGTCTGATCGTTCCCTATCCCCTATATAGTGCACTGTCTGATCGTTCCCTATCCCCTATATAGTGCACTGTCTGATCGTTCCCTATCCCCTATATAGTGCACTGTCTGATCGTTCCCTATCCCCTATATAGTCCACCGTCTGATCGTTCCCTATCCCCTATATAGTGCACTGTCTGATCGTTCCCTATCCCCTATATAGTGCACTGTCTGATCGTTCCCTATCCCCTATATAGTGCACTGTCTGATCGTTCCCTATCCCCTATATAGTGCACTGTCTGATCGTTCCCTATCCCCTATATAGTGCACTGTCTGATCGTTCCCTATCCCCTATATAGTGCACTGTCTGATCGTTCCCTATCCCCTATATAGTGCACTGTCTGATCGTTCCCTATCCCCTATATAGTGCACTGTCTGATCGTTCCCTATCCCCTACATAGTGCACTGTCTGATCGTTCCCTATCCCCTATATAGTGCACTGTCTGATCGTTCCCTATCCCCTATATAGTCCACTGTCTGATCGTTCCCTATCCCCTATATAGTCCACTGTCTGATCGTTCCCTATCCCCTATATAGTGCACTGTCTGATCGTTCCCTATCCCCTATATAGTGCACTGTCTGACCGTTCCCTATCCCCTATATAGTGCACTGTCTGACCGTTCCCTATCCCCTATATAGTGCACTCTCTGATCGTTCCCTATCCCCTATATAGTGCACTGTCTGATCGTTCCCTATCCCCTATATAGTGCACTGTCTGATCGTTCCCTATCCCCTATATAGTGCACTGTCTGATCGTTCCCTATCCCCTATATAGTGCACTGTCTGATCGTTCCCTATCCCCTATATAGTCCACTGTCTGATCGTTCAATATCCCCTATATAGTCCACTGTCTGATCGTTCAATATCCCCTATATAGTGCACATGAAATTCCAGATCGCCTAAATGTGCAGGTCAATGGAAATTGTATAGCAAGTCTCGCACATCCTAATTTCTCCGCGGTTTAACAGACTGCTCGTCTGGCTCCTCCAGGATTGTGTTTTTAAAACAGAGGCGCTGAACTCTGAACAACTATAAAACGGCTCACAGTTGAACTGCCATTTAAGTGAAATTACCAGCGGCCATGCGCTGTTATGGCAGATTATAATGACCGCCTCCCGATGATGACTCACGCCTCTTTAATGAGAATAACAGACATAAACATTCGGGAGGAGAGGATGAGCAGCTCTGGGTTTTTATCTCCTCTTCCTCTGAGGCCGGGGCTTTCATGTGAGGCTGTGCTTCTGTAAGAACTCCCTGCAGAGGACGAGTCCCTGAAGCACTCGCTCTCTCTCTCTCTCTCTCTCTCTCTCTCTCTCTCTCTCTCTCTCTCTCTCTCTCTCTCTCTCTCTCTCTCTCTCTCTCTCTCTCTCTCTCTCTCTCTCTCTCTCTCTCTCTCTCTCTCTCTCTCTCTCTCTCTCTTTGCATTTCTTTCTCTTTTATAAATCAGTCTAAATCAATCAGCCAAAATCATCATAAAAACCCTTCCCTCTCTGCCTCCACCTATTCATCCAATGATGTATTCTCATCAATCCATCATTACAAGATTACGCAAAAATGAAAATGATGTTCTGTTATTAAATTCTGAATGTCAAAGCTGCTCTTTTACACAATCAACAAAGGCATTGACAAAATATCACCATAAATGTAGCCATGCTTATATATATATATACAGTACCGGTCAAAAGTTTGAATATACTTTAAAATATAATGTTGTTCTGTGATGCATCCATCCTCATATGAGAATGATTTGTGAAGGATCATGTGACACTGAAGACTGGAGTAATGATGCTGAAAATTCAGCTTTGATCACACAAATAAATTACACTTTATAATAGCAAGTTATTTTAAAATGTAATAATATTTCACAGTTTTTACTGCATTTGTGAGTAAATAAATGCCACCTTGTTGAGCAGAAGAGACTTAAAGTTTTGAATGGTAGTGTGTAAATATAATTACAAATATGCAGTTGTTTTATAGAAAAGAGCAGCATGAACATTTCTCAAAACATCGACTTTTGTGGTCCCCAGAAGAAACAACATATAGATGAGTAAATTAATCCATCCACCCGTACATCCACATGTCCATCCATCCATCAATCCATCCACATGTCCATCCACCCACCCATTCATCCATCCACCCATCCATCCATCCATCCATCCATCCACTCGTCCATCCACCCACCCATCCATCAATCCACTCGTCCATCCATCCACCCATCCATCACCCACCCATCCACCCACCCATCCATCACCCACCCGTCCATCCACCCACCCATCCACCCACCCATCCATCACCCACCCGTCCATCCACCCACCCATCCACCCATCCATCCATCCATCCATCCACTCGTCCATCCACCCACCCATCCATCAATCCACTCGTCCATCCATCCACCCATCCATCACCCACCCATCCATCCATCCATCCATCCATCCACTCGTCCATCCACCCACCCATCCATCACCCACCCTTTCCATCCATCCATCCATCCATCCATCCATCCATCCATCCATCCATCCATCCCCCGTCCATCCATCCACCCACCCATCCATCACCCACCCATCCATCCATCCATCCACAACCCATCTATCCATCCACTCGTCCATCCACCCTCCCATCCATCAATCCACTCGTCCATCCACCCACCCATCCATCACCCACCCATCCACCCACCCATCCATCACCCACCCGTCCATCCACCCACCCATCCATCCATCCATCAATCCATCCACCCGTCCATCCACCCACCCACCCACCCATCCATCCATCCATCCATCCATCCACTCGTCCATCCACCCACCCATCCATCACCCACCCTTTCCATCCATCCATCCATCCATCCCCCGTCCATCCACCCACCCATCCATCACCCACCCATCCATCCATCCATCCATCCACAACCCATCTATCCATCCACTCGTCCATCCACCTACCCATCCATCACCCACCCATCCATCCATCCATCCACAACCCATCTATCCATCCACTCGTCCATCCACCCTCCCATCCATCACCCATTCATCCATCCATCCATCCATCCATCCATCCATCCATCCACCCGTCCATCCATCACCCACCCGTCCATCCATCCATCCATCCGCAACGCATCTATCCATCCACTCGTCCATCCACCCACCCACCCATCCATCACCCACCCGTCCATCCATCCATCCATCCGCAACGCATCCATCCATCCACCCGTCCATCCATCCACCCACCCATCCATCACCCACCCGTCCATCCATCCATCCATCCGCAACGCATCTATCCATCCACTTGTCCATCCACCCTCCCATCCATCACCCATCCATCCATCCATCCACCCGTCCATCCATCCACCCACCCATCCATCCATCTATCCATCCACTCGTCCATCCACCCACCCATCCATCACCCACCCGTCCATCCATCTATCCATCCACTCGTCCATCCACCTTCCCATCCATCACCCACCCACCCACCCATCCATCACCCACCCATCCATCCAAGGATGCATCCATCCATCCATCACCCACCCATCCATCCATCCACCACTCATCCATCCATCTACTCGTCCATCCACCCTCCCATCCATCCACCACTCATCCATCCATCCATCCACTCGTCCATCCACCCTCCCATCCATCACCCACCCGTCCGTCCATCCATCCATCCATCCATCCATCCATCCACCCGTCCATCCGCCCACCCATCCATCCATCCATCCATCCATCCACAACCCATCTATCCATCCACTCGTCCATCCACCCTCCCATCCATCACCCATTCATCCATCCATCCATCCACCCGTCCATCCATCGCCCACCCATCCATCCACAACCCATCTATCCATCCACTCGTCCATCCACCCGTCCATCCATCGCCCACCCATCCATCCACAACGCATCTATCCATCCACTCGTCCATCCACCCTCCCATCCATCCATCCATCACCCACCCATCCATCACCCACCCATCCATCCATCCATCACCCACCCATCCATCACCCACCCATCCATCCATGCATCCATCCACCACCCATCCATCACCCACCCATCCATCCATCCATCACCCACCTATCCATCACCCATCCATCCATCCATCCATCCATCCATGCATCCATCCACCACCCATCCATCACCCACCCATCCATCCATCCATCCATGCATCCATCCACCACCCATCCATCCATCCACCTTGCAGTAAAGGATATTGATCGTGTGTGCGTTGTCTCTTGGCTAGTGAATCTTCATCACTGATCCCAGCCATCAGATATCTGAGTCCGGTCACCCATGTCCGCGCTTCCTCTGCGTTCGAGGTCACCAGGTCCAGAGATTCCATGTGATTGCCGTGGTAAATAGTGAAACAACAGCTCGGATCAAAGCTCCCTTCCGCATGGCGATGGAAGATGTCAGACTGTCGACCTTCTGTGACCTTGTAGAGTGAGTCGATGGTGACTGGGGAGAGAGAAAAGACAAGATGATCTCTGAACCGCTGAAACAATGACCCACTAGCCATGGATGACCAAAACGCAGAGATACATTCATTAGCAAAAGCCTTGCCAGCAGCCATCTGACCCACATTAACCAACTAAAATTAAGGATTTGCTTGAGTGAACACGTCCATTCAAACTGAAGTGGAGAAGTTGTGCTAATGAAACTTATCTGATTCTGAAACTGATTCGACAACTATTTGGAGAGGCGAAGTCTGACAGTTATCACCCCCACTGCTTCTTTCTTATGTTTGACTCTTTTCCCTTTTAAAGCACTGGACCATATCAATGTGTAATTAGATTCCCTCACTATGCCTTTGGTTTTCCGTCACTCTCTCTTTGGTTCCCATAAGGGAACAACAGCCCAATGTTGGCGGTCGAGTGTGTTCATTGTGTGGTTTTACATGAAAGCACAACTCTTGACAGGCTCTGCAGGCTCTGTGTGCTTCCTGTCCACTTCAGTCTTATCAACATCCAAACCCAAACCAGCCTCTGAATCTTTCAGCAAAGCCTTTTCAAAGAGATATTTCACACACCAGCATGAAAGTTCTGTCTCTTTTACACACCCTCATGTCATTTCGGAGTCGTATTGTGTTATATTTTGTGAAACACATTTTTTGAAGCAACTTCACACAGCTCTTTATGCAATGAAAGATTACAGTGACCACAACTGTCAGGCAAAAGAACAACAAGTACCACAAAAGCATGAAAAAAGTTTGATTTGTGGGTAGTATATATGAATGCACAACGTTTACTCGTTCTCCGTGTTACCTTATTTGTCTTTTGACAGCTCTAGGGCTTTCGTGAAAACAGATTATACGTCCGCATTCTGCCTTTTATGATTGACAGAGGGTTATTAACAGAACAGGTATTGTAAATTGTATCATACTAAGTCTACTCAGCATTATGTCAGTTTTTTCCTCTGTTCGTGATCATCCAGTTTAAAATGTTGAATGGTTTTCCAGATTTTCGGTCGCAGCGTTCTCTCCATATTTCCGATACTTTGCTGTCTTTATCCACTGCCTACAACACGCTAGATCCTTCACTGGAAACTGAAAGCAACTCACTCCCGCTAAACGTTTACTCTTTGAATTTGTGCACTTCGACAAGTCGACACCATTATGACTAAAAGTTTGCTAAGAAGTATTTCCTACCTAAAAACACCAGAGAGCCGATGTCCTGCAGAGTTTAGCTCCAACACTACTAAGCCACCACAGTATAAAACTCATGACTCCCAGCATGCATTGCTGCATTAAGTATGTCACCATTGTTGAAATTCATATGCTGATTCTTGATATCTGTTTGCGTCTAAATCCCCCTTCAGAATGTCTGATCTGTGGCAAAAAAAGTATTGTTGGCAAAAAAAATTTAATCAGTGATGAGTTTAATCAAACATTTTTTTACATGACAATTTTTGTTTATGGCTTCTTTTAATTTGAATAGATTATGTGTTTTGTTAGCACTGTAACAAAAACCACAAACTCACATAAAAAGCCAATAGTCAAACGACTAAATGAAACACTGATCACCATAATGGTGACCTGTTAATTGTCATTAAGAGCTTCTATAGACGTCTTTCAGGGTTGGAGCCAAACTCTGCAGGACAGCGACTCACTAGGGCTGAAATTGCCGACCCCTGCTCTAAGTAGAGGAAAACAATGGTATAATTGTACCCTAAGGACCAATTGTGTACCTTTAAAGGTTTACAGTTATACGTTTTGTACACCAAGGAACAAAATTGTACCTCCACTGTACCTTTTTTCCTGAGAGTGCATATTGGATGCGCTGTAGTGTTAATTTTGCATGAAAATATTGTTTTATCAATAAAATTAAACACTAATTTGAATTCCACATATTATATTTATAACTTTTTAAAGTATGCCTTTTCATAAATATGGCTGTTTTCAAGGGTTTTCCAGGACTTTAATTTTCAGTTTCAAGGACTTTGAACACTTTCTTTCTTCTGCAGAACACAAAAGAAGATATTTTAAAGAATGTTTATAACCAAACCTATTGAAAGAACACACAAAAAAAAAAAAAACACGGAGACACTCTTTAAAATATATTCTTTTATGCTCCAGAAGAAAGATTTTGGACCGACATCAGGTTAAGTAAATGATGACAGAATTTAAATTTTTAGTTGAAATATCCCTTTAAATTTCCTTATGAAGACGTATAGTGAATATAGTGAACCGGTATAGAATAGAATATAGCGCACTGGGCTTATGGATCACGTTTTTGATGCTTTTATAGTGCGTTTTGTGGTCGTTATATGGCAAGAGCTGCGTAAAGAGATTCATCAGAAATTTTTCCTTTTGTGTTCCACTGAAATATATAACAACGTACGGTTTTGGAATGACGTGAGGAGAATATAAAATGATCTTTTTTTGTATTTTTGAGGGAAGTTCTCCTATAACACACATCTTTAACCTGTTTCCTGTTGTGATAATAATCTTATCAAACAGCTCTGCATGTGTTCTAGAAGGCAGAGTCACATCAAAGCTGTTGATCCATTAACCTGACAATGAGCTGGGCACAATCTGTCTCTTCTTTTAAATGATGTCTTATCTTATGAGAGCAGTTCACAAACATGACAGCAGCAAAATAGGGAGAGGTGGGGTGATGGAGGGTGAGACGGGGGGACAATAGCATTTTAGCTTTTTTTTTTTTTACTGTTCTGTGTAATAATCCCCCCACCTGGGCTAGCAAGCCCGCTAACAAAAGCCTGAAGTGAGAGGAGTGAACAGGATTTATTTCCAGAACGCTCACCCAGGGAAAGAGGAGCGCTTATGTAGAATTCACTTCACCCAAACAAGTGACACAGATTGCGAGAGAGCGGTGTGTTTCTGGAAGCCCCTGGCCTGTGATTCATGCACAGCTATTATGTAAGAGAGGAGACACTCAACATATCAAAATCTACACGGGCTGCTTTGATGAGGAAGCAGAAGGGAGCAAGTAAAAGACTAAAAGAGGGGGAGGAATAGAGAAAGGGAGAGCGACGAACAAGAAAGAGACATCAAGAAAGTGACAGAGAGAAAGAGATCAGTAAACCACAGATGTGGGACATTGAAAGCAGATTGTTTCTGACTGTGATTTATCACTAGCTGTTTCCACCCAAACAGGGAATTTAATCTAAAAAAATCTGAATATCACAAAAAATGAAGCCGAGCTTCCATTCTGTGCGTTCAGGAGAGGAAATGGTGCAAAATAGAAAATTAAAACTTCTGATTTTTTGAGGTAAAGTCACATTACTTTTTTTTATGTGCATCTAAGAAAATGTATTCAGTAAATGTGCAAATTGATTTATCCAATGTATTTGTTGTCTGGCTATCACCAGACCAAGCTCAATTTAAGATTGAACACTGGTCTGGGGGGAGTCTGCTCTGTGTTTTATACTGCACAAGAGGCGTGATCAACGGGCATAATTCAAATGACTCTGTACGCAATTGGATAGTCCTTCAACCAATCAGACCACAAGAGGCGTGATCAACGGGCAACGACCCATCGCTTCTCTATCCGTCATCGTGTTAAACCCGCCAATAGCACGCCAGGTGGCTAAGCCAGTCTGTGATTGGTCCTCTGCAAAAGTGTAACAGAAGCAGTAGAAATTAATGTACAGGCAGATCAGGCTGGGTTTACCCAGTCTAATGTATATGAATTGACAAAATGTAAAAAGTTATCTCAACTTTTGGAAGTAAAACCAAAGTCTTTAGGGCCCTATTTTAACGATCTGAGCGCACGGTCGGAAGCTCATGGCGCAGGTGCACTTCGGGCGTGTCTGAATCCACTTTTGCTAGTTTAATGATGGGAAAAATGGTCGGCTCGCCAGGCACGTGGTCTAAAAGGGTTGTCTCTTAATGAGTCATGGGTGTGTTTTGGGCGTAACGTGCAATAAACCAATCAGATCTCCCATTCCCTTTAAAAGCCAGTTGCGCTCGCACATGATGGCGGATTCACTATTAACATGCGAGCAGAAAGACTGAACGCTTCTCCAGAAAGCAATCCTTTTATTTTTAATATCTGGCATGTGTGTGTGCTGCTGCTGTGCGTCCCTGTGTGTGTAATAAGCAGAGTGTATGCGCAACACACCCTTTAACCCCCTCGAGTCGACGGTCGCGCCGGCGCGATCGGCTCTCTTTTTATCGTTTTTTATTATTCATGCAAGTGTTATACATCATTATATTCTGTTAAGTTTCTATTTTTTTTGTGTACAGTCACAATAAAACAAATTGTTGTGCTTTTTGCAAAATAAGGGAAACAAACATGATTTGCGATCTTCAGCCTCTCTCTCAATGATGTCTAATCTGATTCTCTTCAGAAAATGACCTGTAGCTTAGTGAAACCTTGACACACAAACATGAGACATATGTCTAAAGAAACGTTGAAATGTCAGGTTTTAAATCATGTAAATCAAAACGAAAACAAATATTCTGTCAGAGGTGGAAAGAGTAACAAAATATTCTACTCAAGGAAAAGTACTATTACTTCAATCAAATTTTACTTAAGTAGAAGTAAAAGTACTTGTCTAAAAATGTACTCAAGTAAAAGTAAAAAGTAGTTCATTTAAAATGTACTCAGAGTAAAAGTTACTGAGTTACTTTTTTTAACAGCGGGGTGGGGGACTCTCTCTAGTAGGGTTGTATTAGAATGAGATTTTCATGATATGAAAACCTCAGTTTCACAGCATCACGGTATTAATTATTTAATAAATAAACTGTATTATTAAATGATGGTTATTATTATCACCAGTTAAAATGGCATTAAATTAATGAAAACTGATTTTTTTATTTTGGTTGAACAAATTATTTATTATAACAAACTTGAAACCATTTGTTTGTTTTGTTTTTTATGAACATTTCAATAAAACATGTCTAAATTAAATAAATTATTATTAATTAGATTAACAACTTTAAGAATAATAGTCTTATGAAATTTTATTTTTATGATTTAATACAAATACATTACCAAAACGGTGGTAATCGAATAAAAATATATTCTTAAACAATGTTTAAATTATGTAATATTATTATTGTTGTTATTATTATTTATTGTAGGCCTACAATAGTAATATATTTCTGTCACAATTTCATCTAGTTAAACCGTTTATTTTGACGGGTTTTAGTGAGGACCTATTTCAGTGACGATCTGTTTCAGAATGTATTTGATAATGGCTTTTAATCAAATAAAATCATGAAAATGTGCATTCGGGGGTCTCAGATCAGTTCTGAAATGTTCATATGTCCATGTCCAAATATGTTTTTTGAGATGTTTAACACGACGAGCATCGCGTAGGCTACTTAAGTATGTAGGCTAGTAGACGAAACGGCGCTGCTCATTCACACAGAGACAGAATAAACAGATAATATATTCATATAGCAGTGTTTTGAGCTTTAATATTCACATACCATGTCGCGATTTGATTTATTGTACAGCTCTACTGTCGATGTATTCATTCATCCATCAGTTTGCGTGCTTTACGTGACATCTGCGTTATACTGTAATTCCGGGATTCCCTCTGCATCACAGAAAACATTCGGCCTTAAGTTATAAACGTACCTTTATCCGCACAGAGGGATGGTGTTCCCGAACATGTTCTATGCGTTTCCTCCTTTGCATCAACATTTTTTTTTGTGCTAATTTGATATCCTCAAGGACAACACCCGGCTATGTTTCGTCTATATACAAAGTATTTCCACTCTATCCAGGGGTTCACGACGGCGTTTCGTTTTCAGCTGGGTCTGACGTCTGTCTTGTCCGTCTCCATCTTTTTGTGATTTTTGCGTGTTCGTTCTCCCGCTCTTCAATTCAATGCAGTCGTTTCCGAATCGCGTTTTCCCCCCTTTGTATTATTTATTTGTACTCAGTAACGGATGTGGTTTAAAATGTAGCGAAGTACAATACTTCAAACAAAACATACTTAAGTAAAAGTAAAATTACAGATTTTTAAAACTACTTAAAAAAGTAGAAGTTGACAGAAAAACTACTCAATTACAGTAACGCAAGTAAATGTAATTCGTTACTTTCCACCTCTGTATTCTGTTTATGTAATCCGTGTGAAAAGTGGGAGATATCAGTCGACTCATTACTGACTCATTATCCGCTAATGCGGCCACGCCCACGGACCGCGCTCATTCAGATTCAAATACAGGCAATTCAGCCGTCGACGCCCACACACACATCAACTCATACAAACACAACTAGTGAAGCTATGGTTCAGATACATCGCTTTGAGTAATAATCCTGGAATAATTCCAGCCATTGACTTTAGAGCAGGTTTGTGTTGGTCAATGTCGTTTTCAGTTCCTCAAAATAGAAATGCGCCAACAATGCTCCTGAACACACCTGATGTTCAGACCAGACGCCCATGGGTGAACAGACGGGCGCGAGTGCATTTGCTATTTAAACAATGTGGCGCTGGACGTGAAAATGATAACTGCGTTGTGTCGGGTGTATGATAGGGCCCTTCGATATACAAAGACAGTGCACTCATATTGAATGAGAGAAAGTGCAGTGCACAATATGGTTGAATATGTCCGGCCTTCTAAATAAGAAGAGGTTTTGTCAATCCAAACACAAGTGGACAAAGCTAAATGCAGGTGTAAACGGGATCCAAAAAGTTTTGAGCTTGTCCACTTTAAACCACTTCCAGAGATAAACGCATTTGACCAGATTGATTTCGTAGTGTAGACGCTCATGTGGTCAAATGCACACAAACAGCCACTAAAAGACCCTCCACTCTCTGCCTACTTATAAACATTACGGGAAGAGCGCTAGCCAAACGGGATTTAAACTTTGTCGTCTGAAGACCTGAGTTTGGTTTGAAGAGGAAAATGTTCTCTCGCCATTCCTGATTTCTAACACACACTCGCAGCGTTCGGCTGGTCTTGGGGCTGTCAGAGCAGAAACGAAAGCTGTGTTTTTCCATCGTCTCTGTTCATATTTAAATTGCGTGAGCTTATTTTATCCATTAGATCGAAAGATCTGAAAAAGCCCATACATTTACCCGCCCACAGACCCTCCCCTCGAAGAAACCAAGTGGTCGAAAGTGGACAAAAGGGTCATCTTTTATATATATTAAACAAAATCTTTCAACATCTGAGTGTGTTTGACTTACTCTTGGCTTTCTCGCTCTTGCGAGACGGTCTCCAGCGGATGCAGGAACGGTGATCATCCAAATAGAAGAGCCGGACCAGACCTTTGGAGCCGTTCTTCAGCTTCACCATCTGAGTCCCCGACTGCATCACACTCATGCATCGCTCAACTGCGAGGAAAACAAACACACACATGCACATTGAGTGGGTTGATGGGCACTTGAACAGGGAGGTGAAAATGTACAACGGTATCAAAATTAATTCAGTGACTAAAAATAAGGAACAGTTGACGGATGGAGGTTATAAATAGTTTGATAACAGCACTATGGATATGTTTAGATGATGTGACGATGGGCTTTATTTTCATCATGCTGCATGTAGAGCAGTTATTGAGCACACTGAGTGGTGGGACTGGGATATGACAACATGAAATAACTGGCAGGGTTTGTGCAATTGCAACCAGACTCCGATCAGGATTTTTGGGGCCGATCACAAACACTGGAAGCAAAATTGTCCGATACAATCACCAAAATAAATAATACCACATGATAAATGTAAGGCCCAAGCTATTCTTAACAACAATGTATGATATACTGTCACACATGGGATTTATTTCCCAACTGTTTATGTTCACTTAAGACATAACCAACTGTGTTTAAATTAATACTCACCAAGTTGGGCATTTTGACATATTTCTGTGTATTTTCATTTAGGCGTAAACCCGAAGCCCAAAGGCAGGCAAGGCAAGGCAAGTTTATTTGTATAGCACATTTCATACACAGTGGCAATTCAAAGTGCTTTACACAGAAATGGAATTAAAATATTCGTAAGTGAATAAAATACAATATATACTGTATATAGTATAACCCCTATCTGGAGTGGAAGAGAATGGAGAGTCAGGTTTACTTTAAAAATATTTGTTAGGTAACTGTGCGTTTAAACAGTACACTTGCAGACAAAGTTAACTCTGTCTTGGAGTGACACACAACAGTATCTATTTCATGGTTTAATGCAGTTTTAGACCATCACTGATTTGATCTGGTTAAGTAATCATTGAAGGGTTAGTTCACCCAAAAATGTAAATTCTATCATTAATTCCTCACCCTTGTGTCATTCCAAACCTGTAAGACCTTCGTTCATCTTCAGAACACAAATTAAGATATGTTTTGATGAAATCCGAGAGCTCTCTGACCCGCTCAAATGAGGCGGAATCCTGTCCATCGCACCGCAAGACCTCCAGACGCACGTCAACGCGCCTTTCCATTGACTTAACATTGAAATCACTCGCTCCTTCCGCTCTTTTCGCGTTTGGTGTGAACGCAGCATTACGCTTGTCATCTACACTAGGCCAGCGTTTTCAAACCTCGAAAATGCATACTTGTGAAAACGCTGCAGACCCCATTTTAGTTTGAAAACATCAGGGTTGCGTTTCAGTGTAAATGGACCAAAACAGACATTTTTGAAAACGATGGCATGGCTGCCCATATTATGCTACCGGAACACAACAATAACAGATCAGGAGTGTGTTTCCTAAAAGCATTGTATGCCTAAGTTGATCGTAGAAAGAAAAGTAGATTGTATCATTATTGGTGGCTATTGCTACAATGTTTTTGGTAATCGCAGCCGGGAGCCGTCTCTCTCAACGTCTCTGTAACAGACCAGCATCGACAACCTTGTAAACAATAACTTTAAAGCAGCCGTTGTGCAGTTAAATGCTGTATTGTATAATCCACATGCGCAAGAGGCAACTGTTTACACTTGTACACACTCAGTGTGCATGAATGGTCATGTGACATGTGTTTTCGGTCGAGCAGTGTAGACAGAGATCGTTTCTGAAACGCAGTGGAATCGCCAGTGTAGACGAGGATCAGTGTAAACGAGGCCGTAGTAAATACAGTGCAGCACTTCCGAGTTCTACGTCAGAACGGCGGCCCACCATTGGCCAGCTCGTGCATCAGCATCACACGCATGGCCAATGGGGTAAAGCCGGTGTTCTGGCCTAGCGCTTCGAAAGTGCTGCACTGTATTTACTATAGCAAAAGCGTAGGAGACTGACACAACCGAGAAGAAATGGTTGAACAAAGTCGTTATTTTTCACACAAAAAGTATTCTCGTCACTTCATAACATTAAGGTTGAACCACTGGAGTCACATGGACTATTTTAACGATGTCTTTACTGCCTTTCTGGGCCTAGAAAAGTGGTAATTACATTGCTGTATATGAAGGGCTCAGAGAGCTTTAGGATTTCATCAGAAAATATCTTGTGTTCTGAAGATGAATGAAAGTCTTTTACGGGTTTGGAACGACATGAGGGTGAGGAATTAATGACACAATTTTCTTTTTTGGGTGAACTAACCCTTTAAGTTTGGGCTTTTAGGGAGGAAAGAAAGCGCTCCGCTGTGAAGAAAATAAATGCACTAAAATCACACAGCACTTGTTTCTTGAGTTTCTGTTGTCTCCACAATGATGTTGCAAATGTATTGTTTTTTTTTTTTAAACCTGGTGAACCTGCCAGACCGGTGAATGTAGAGAAGCAATTTCAGCTGCACGTAGAAAAATTGCCATGTGAGTTTCGAGTCATCTGATCGTCCTTTATAGAGACCACCGGTCTAAATATATAAAACGATTATCAGCCGATAACGTTCAAAGCACCCTTAAACCAGGCCAAAGAAAAGAAGTTTGAAGAAGGTTCAGGAACCCTGCAGCAGACTGCAACAAAAAGCCAACAAAAGCCAAAATGATGCAACACAGCAGACGTTGCCTGCAACCCAGCTCATCGAGACTGAGTGAGATGGCAACTCCCTGTCCAACACGGCCACTGGGACCAATCGGCTTTACATCGGCTGACAGATCTGAAGGTGCTGCCTCGCGCTGAGGCTGGCTCGCTGCAAACACAAGAGAGGAGAGGAGAGTTGCTTTTCCTTCAAAATCACTTTGCTCCATGACACACGTGTGCTTCGGCTCATCTCCCCCATCAGAAGGACAAACAACACCTGAAAACTCTCCTCCATGCCCTGCTGAAACATTCACAATACGCTCAAGCACTATACTTTATATTGTCACTCATTCATTGTGAAGTCACCAAAGAGAATCCAATATGTGAAATCGAGCAGATGATACTGTTTTGTACGTGACGCACATGCGTGTTCTCTATTTGACACGCTCAGAGCGGGCTGGCCTGAGGGGCTGGTGGGAGGAACAAGCTCTTGGATGATATAAAGCAAGAGTGGAATTAGAAATCACAAATGTGGTTTAGTGTATACAGGAGTAGGGTTGGGTATCGTTTGGGTTTTTTTCGATTCCGGTGCCAAACCGATACTTTTAAAACGGTTCCGGTGCCAAACCGATACTTTTAAAACGGTTCCGGTGCCTGAACCGATACTTTTTTTTTTTTTTTAAAGGCCACAAAACGAGGTGGATGACATTAAATGGCTTTTTATTTATTTATTTTATATTTAAATTGAACCATTTATTAAAAGTTTAATGTATACTTAAATGTATGAATATAAATAAATACAAAACACAATTTACTTATTTACAAATTATAATTGACTTATTTACAAATTCACAGTAAAACTTAAGCCACCTAACCAACTACAACAGGCCTAATATAGCTCTAAATAACAGTTACAGTAATAACAGCAGTCGTCTGTATTCTTGGTATGCTACTAACCAGCTTCGAGCTTCAGCGTTATTTTGAAATATTATCATATTCTCTGGCTAAATATTTTAGAACGCACCGCCTTAATGTTTCCATGGCGACGCGTCATGCTTCTCACATGACACACAGCAGCCGCAATAGCAGCTCAGCTGTATCGGGTTTATTTCGTTTTTTCTTTTTATTCAAAATATTCACAAACTTCTTAACTGTGTCACAAACTATCTGATGTTCAAATGTGTGAGTCAATGTGTGTTAGTTGATCTATAAAGCGCAATGGGCGGCGCCATGTTAGTATGCGCCTCAGAATCGGATCTGTCGGATTTACAACACTTGAGTTAATTCTCGTCTCACGAAATACATGAAAGTAAGTGACCAGTGAACTGGAAGAAGAATAGAGTAAACGATATAGTTACTATATAATGTGCATGTATCTGATGTGAATAAAACATGTAACGTTAGTCAAATTATAACCGTCTGAAAGGATTGTCATTGCCGCTTTCATAGACATCAGTGTGTGTTTTTTGCTAGTCCTTATGAGCATTTAAATGTCTGAAACCTGAAATAAACATGATGTGGTTGAAAACACTGAATAGTTGTGAGTTGTGATGTGACCAGCGCTGAGCGTCTGTCTCTGGCTCTGTGCCAGCCAAAGCAAGCGAAAGCATGTTTGAATTTTGCCACCGAAATGAGGAACCGAAATCTGCGTTCTGAAGCACCGGTGCCATATTGGAACCAGATTTCGGTACCCAACCCTATACAGGAGTCAAACACAATAAATACTTCAAACAAAGCACAACTTAATTGTATGTTTCTTTCTTAAAGCAAAACATTGCAATAAAATATTGGCCAATCGGAACATATGTTTAATATATATGCATGTAATGTATGCATGTGATTTTACACCAATTAGAATTCACTGCGGATGAAGACGATAGTAGCATGACATGACCCATACTTCCATGTAAAGTAAGAATTTTGTCATCATTTATTCACTCTAATGTTGTGATTTTAGTGAAACTAGAAATAGATTATTAAATAAATATAAAATATTAAAACTAAAGAGAAATATAAAAAAATTACTAAAACTTAAAATAAACGTTACGTTTGCTCGCAAAATGTTTACATTCCCCCGAGAAACTTTACGTTCGCTCGCAAAATGTTTACATTCCTCCGAGAAACGTTACGTTTGCTCGCAAAATGTTTACATTCCCCCGAGAAACGTTACGTTTGCTCGCAAAATGTTTACATTCCCCCGAGAAACGTTACATTCACTCGCAAAATGTTTACATTCCCCAGAGAAACTTTACGTTTGCTCACAAAATGTTTACATTCCCCAGAGAAACTTTACGTTTGCTCACAAAATGTTTACATTCCCCAGAGAAACTTTACGTTTGCTCACAAAATGTTTACATTCCCCAGAGAAACTTTACGTTTGCTCACAAAATGTTTACATTCCCCAGAGAAACTTTACGTTTGCTTGCTTAACGTTTGTGTTCCCCAGAGAAACTTTACGTTCGCTCGCTAAATGTTTGTGTTCCTCAGAGAAACTTTACGTTTGTTCGCTAATCGTTTGTGTTCCCCAGAGAAACTTTACGTTCGCTCGCTAAATGTTTGTGTTCCTCAGAGAAACTTGACGTTTGCTTGCTTAACGTTTGTGTTCCCCAAAGAAACTTTACGTTTGCTTGCTTAACGTTTGTGTTCCCCAAAGAAACTTTACGTTCGCTCGCTAAAAGTTTGTGTTCCTCAGAGAAACTTTACGTTTGCTTGCTTAACGTTTGTGTTCCCCAAAGAAACTTTACGTTCGCTCGCTAAACGTTTGTGTTCCTCAGAGAAACGTTGTGTTTGCTCGCAAAATGTTTATGCTCCCCCGAGAAACATTACGTTCGCTCGCAAAATGTTTACGTCCCCCCGTGAAACTTTACGTTCGCTTTCAAAATGTTTGCGTTCCCCCGAGAAACATTACGTTCGCTCACAAAATGTTTGCGTTCCCCCGAGAAACTTTACGTTCGCTCACAAAATGTTTGCGTTCCCCCGAGAAACATTACGTTCGCTCACAAAATGTTTGCGTTCCCCCGAGAAACATTACGTTCGCTCACAAAATGTTTGCGTTCCCCCGAGAAACATTACGTTAGCTCGCAAAATGTTTACGTCCCCCCGAGAAACTTTACGTTCGCTCAAAAAAAAATTGTGTTCCCCCGAGAAACTTTTCGTTTGCTTGCTAAATGTTTGTGTTCCCCAGAGAAACTTTACGTTCACTCACAAAAATGTTTCCTCTGAGTTCACTAAGAAAACATAATGTTTATCGGGGCAAGCGCAACATTTTGTGTGTTTTAAGTCAAACACACACAGATGTTGAAGATTTTTGTTTGATATATGTAAAAGATCCTTTCGACCACATGTTTACATGTGCATGTAAGGATCAAACCTGGTGTGACATGTTTTCACACAGAATACTTGAATAAACACAAATGTGAATGAGATTTGGACCTTTTTAGTCTTTTTGAGTTTCGATAGTAACTATGCTTTCATGGTATGCAAAAGAACAGACAATCATACAGGTTTATCATACATGGCAGTACTAAAAAAAGGCTGTTCTGGTGCTGTGAATAGATTCACAAGAATATTGTTACACAATATCTTAAGTCTCTGTGCGTAGACAACTTCCTGTTGCTCAGAAAATAACATCAGAGATCATCTTAACACCATATATTTAATACCCCAGTTCTTATGTATCATTACGTTCTACTTCAGTTCTTGTCGAACACATGCTTGAAGACAGCAGTACTGGGAAGGATATAGATCAGTTGAAACAGGGTTTAACATCATCGACAGGACAATTCAGAAGGATTTAAAAACTAATCTCACTCTCCGACTACATGATGTAGATGCACACACACACACACACAAACAGTCGAGACACACTTCTCTGCTGGATTAGAAGGGCATAATGGAGGCAGGCTCAGACATTGTGTGCCAATTCATGGCCTGTGATGATGAAGTGGAATTAACAGTTCCGAAATTAATTAGAAAATAGAGTACAGTAGAGAGAGAGAGAGATAAGGAAAAGTACTCCATATGCTCCAATTCACACAGGATGAACAGCAGGTCACTGAGCTAAGATGCTTATGGAGAACCCACGTTAGATATGGGTCTCTGGGTAAAAACAATGAATCTGACCCAAATTATAGAAGCCAGACATTGAAAGATCATATTGTACATTGATCTAAATCTACAAAGGATCCAGAATGATCCCTCTCTAGCTTCTATCTCTTCCATTGACTCATCTATTCATCCAAAATGAGAGCAAGAGTGCGGTTGCATCCTCTTCCTGTCCCGACCAAACCAGGCCCACTTTCACTATCAGCACTTCACAGATTGGGACGCAATCCACAATCCAATTAGATTTGACGTGACCATGAAAGACAATGCTTTCTATTTCTACGTTGAAACCTCCTCTAACGCTGTTTCTTTTCCTCTCTCACCCTCTCAAACACTGATGATCACTTTGTACCCAGATAGAAGACCGAAAGTGTCCATAAAAACAGCGTTATTGATTTATATTGCCCAAAACACCACAAATTATCACTAATGTAGGCAGTGTTGGGGAAAGCATGCATTGAATATTACGTTAGTCCCTAAAAAAGTAACTAATTGCGATACTTCGTTACTTTTTATGGAAAGTAATGTTATGTTACTTTTGTGTGCCCAGAGAACCACTGAACTAAAGTCATTTTTGCTTATTATGGTTGAATTGGATCATCAGCAAAGACATTGGTTAATAAAGTGAGATTAAATACATAAAGTGTTAACATACTTAATAATTGCAGGTTTGCGTATTATTCTGAGTTTGCATTTCTGTTTTTATTCATTTTGAGGAACACTGAATCTGTTGAGATGAGTAAACACATGTTCAGATTTAGTCTAGATCTACAATAATCATCATGTTCACACAGCTCCTCTGCACTTACTCCTGATTTCTCTCAACATGAGGACAGGAGAGCTGTCAGTCAATACATGACTAACTTGAGTTAGTTACTTAAACCAGTAACAGGTATTTTGTTGTAAATTTAAAGGGTCACTTCAGTGGTTTAGCATTAGGCTTTATATCAGTAGAAACCCGGTAGTATATTAAAATTATGGTACTTTCCCCCCTCATATCCCCCTGAGATGAGGGAATTATGCATTTTATTTCTGGAAAAATTCCTCCGATGACGCAAATATCGTCATTTTGCGTCATCGGAGGATTTTTTGGCCAGAGGCAAAGACTACAGCCACTAGATGGAGCTGTTCCGCATGTTGTCAACCCGCCCATAGGGGAGAGATCTCACACACAGAATGTAAGACACAGACGGACGCACGGACATTCATAACGCAGCGATGCAGAGCAAAGTGAGTATTTCAACTTTTCAATGAATTCCTGTGATAGTTTAGCTTCCATATGCGATCTGAAAACGTGCCAGACTGCGCTTAACGTTACCTCAGCTCTGCTCAGCTAAATAAAGCAGCACTAGGTAACTTTTCAACCTTCATAATATATATTTTCAAGACTCTTGTGATGATACATCGACTTACAATAGGTTGAATGACACGTCTGCCATAGCCTGACGGGGTCTGTATCGTTTTTAATTCTACTTTTAAACTTCGGGTTTCGGGTAGTAACCCGAGAACAAAAAGAACTACAAAATTCGACTGCTTTACGGCATTTACGTCACTTCCACCACCACCCCCACTTCCTTAAATTCGGACGTGCGAGCCCAACTATCGTTTGTTTGCCGGATGTTATAGTCATGGCTGAAGCAGCACAGAAAAATAAGAAAGCAAAGGTTTTGTCGGAGGAAAGCAAAAAGAGGAAACGAGAAAGTGATGGGATTAAAGGCAGGACGAGGATCAACATTGGGCAGCGTTTGCTCGTTGGCGTGAGCTGGAGGAGGAGGGGCTACATTCTTGCAAGTAAATACATAAGTTGTACAAAATCATACTTTAGGATACCTAACATGTCTGTGATATTTGTTTATTTGTCTTGCCACAAGCTATAATGCAAATCGATTTTTCAAATTTGCAGATTCATCTATGGTAGCTTGATATTATAATATTGACGATGTATGGTTATTACCTACCACTCAAACATTGAATTGAAGTATCATATAGATTCTGTAAAACGGGAACCAATAGACTAGGCTACTATAATGACGCTGGCTTGTAAACGTGAGCATCGCGATCATTTGGCGTTTGAAAAAATAAAACCATGAAATTATATTCATATGACATGCTGAAACATATGCCACTGTACCTGGGAGGAAGACATTTCACACGCGACGCAAGCAGAACACCTGATATTTTGTATGACCTATTTAAAATAAGGACCAGGAGAAAAATATTTTACATTTAAAAAAAATTAACCTTCCTCTGATTATAATCCCCTCAATTATAAAGGCAGAAATGTCAACACAACCATGGAAAACACCCAAATAATTAAAATATAAACATAAGTCTAAAATCACAATGAACACTTAACAATTATCTCTTAACATTAAGGTGCATGCCTCCGTTTTTTCTTTGTAACTGTTACCGTTTAGACGCTTTGTCATAAGGCACTGATGCGGAGTAACATTACCTCTCCATGTTGTTTCAAAGGCTGAATCCGAAATCGCCCCCTATACCCTAAAATCGGGCGCTATTTGAAGGGACAGCCATTTATAGTGCTGTCCAAAACGATAGTGGACGTTATTGAGTGCACTCATTCTATTCCACTTTGCACAGCAATAACAAGTGTAAGTGTGTGTGTACATCCATCGGCTGTCCGAATTTGCTCACTTGTTTTCATTCACTCCTTCAAGTGAACTGTATTACTGGATAAAAGTAGGGAATAGTGATTTGAGGGTTTAGGGGGCATTTTCGGATTCAGCCAAAGTCAAGAATAACACAACGGTGAGCGCCTCGTGTATAAACACATCCACAAACGAACGAGGCTCGCGCTGCGGAGCCAGACGAAAGTATAAACAAGGCTGGTAAAACAAGTTTGTGGTATTAAAGGTCCCGTTTTTCGTGTTTTTTTGAAGCTTTGATTGTGTTTACAGTGTGCAATATAACATGTGTTCATGTTTCGCGTGTAAAAAAACACAGTATTTTTCACACAATTTACTTATCTGTATACTGCTGTTTTCACTGTCCTCAAAACGGCTTGAAAGATTTCCCTGTTCTATGAAGTCCCTCCTTCAGAAACACGTAACGAGTTCTGATTGTGCCAGCGGTTCCCGTGTTGTGATTCGACAGCAGCTTAGCGCACGCAGAGCGCACGTTATCGGAAAAGTCACGCCTCTCACCATAACGGGGATGCATGCGCTCAATGATCTCTAAGTACAGCGTCCCTGGGAAAGCCAAACAAAGGTGACTTGACTCCGGGATGAAAATAACAGCGTCTCGACGACATGGCGACAAACAAAATATACAAACGTAACCGAACGCAACACTTCCTATTCTCCACACGGGAGCAACAAGACCACGCCCCCTTTTTCGCACGTTCTTGTGGGCGGAGGTTAGTCGACATACTGCTCTACTGACGTAATTAAAGCAGGAAGTACCAGGATGTAGTCCTAACCAGCCGTTCGCTGTAGGCTTTGAAAGGGAACTTCTGTTAAATAAAATATCTCGCTTGGCATTGAACTTTGAGCTTTATAATTTTACAGGTATTATAAATGCTCTAACAGCAACATTACACACTAACTAAAGTTTGAAAAATGGGATCACGAAGAACAGGACCTTTAACAGTCTTGGTTGGGACGACGGTCTTGCATAATTTGCAGCCGACATTGGTCTGACTACGGTCAGACTTATAAAATCCAAAAAACTGCCATACTGGCGAGCTGACTTGTTTTCCTATTTCCTCGCTCGCTGCGGCCCTCATTTTCCACTTATCACTCCACGCTGGTTCTGTTACTGAAGAATGAATCCAACATGAGAACGATATGGAGCAACCAAACATGATACAGTTACCTGATAATCTGCCAATGGGGTAAGCTAAATAATCTTAAAGGGTTAGTTCACCCAAAAATGAAAATTCTGTCATTAATTACTTACCCTCATGTCGTTCGACACCCGTCAGACCTCCGTTCATCTTCGGAACAGAAATGAAGATATTTTAGTTGAAATCTGATGGCTCTGAAAGGCCTCCATTGGCTCAATGGCACGGTTCACTCTCAAGACCCTTAAAAGGCACTAAAGACGTCGTTACAAAGTCCATCTCACTACAGTGGTTCTACAATAACTTTATGAATCGGCGAGAATAGTTTTTGTGCGCAAAAAACCCCTAAATAACGACTTATATAGTGATGACGATTTCAAAACACGGCCTCATGAAGCTTCGAAGCGTTATGAATCAGTGAGTCGATTCAGTGGTTTGAATCGCCAAATTTCAGCAGTTTGACACGCGATCCGAATCAGGATTCGACTCACTGATTCATTACGCTTCGAAGCTTCATGAGGCCGTGTTTTGAAATCGTCATCACTATATAAGTGATTATTTAGGGTTTTTTTGCGCACAAAAACTATTCTCGCTGATTCATAAAGTTATTGTAGAACCACTGTAGTGAGATGGACTTTGTAACGACGTCTTTAGTAGCTTTTAAGGGTCTTGAGAGTGAAACGTGCCATTGAGCCAATGGAGGCCTTTCAGAGCCATCAGATTTACACTAAAATATCTTCATTTGTGTTCCGAAGATGAACGGAGGTCTTACGGGTGTCGAACGACATGAGGGTAAGTAATTAATGACAGAATTTTCATTTTTGGGTGAACTAACTCTTTAATTCAAACAAGATTATTTTGCTTACCCCATTGGCAGATTATTTTTGCTTATTTTAAGAAAAAACTCCCTTAATTTTGAGTTATTTTCCCCCAAAACAAGACAAAAACTTTTGCTTGTCTAGTAAATGCTTCTTAATGTAAGATTTTTTAGGTATTTGGACTGAAAACAAGACTAAACACTAAGTAAGAAAAGCATTTTTTGCAGTGTACGTTGCTTGGTTACCAGAGAGCGAGTGCCTTTGTTCATGAGAAGAAAAAAAAATTTGAACATTTTATCGAACGCATTTTTTATTGATATCGATTACGTGTCTATTGTGATACATATAATTTTATCGCCCAGCCCTAGGATCCTAATGTGCTCGTTGTATGTGTGTAGATTCATATGATGGTATTTTGACCAGATGAGAACTCGTGAAGAGCTTATACAATGTGTAAAGGAGTCAAAACACACAAACCAAGATGTGCTGCGAGGAGACGCGGTTCTGACGCCTTTACCGAACTGTGACGGGCAACATCATGACTATGATGAGAGAAAACAGGTGTGCTTGAGCATTCGGTCCTTTTTAGGGTTGCATCTTGTGACATCATGTCCTGTCTTTGGTTCGTTCACATGTCTTTGTTTCGTGTTGCGTTCATATTTCAGTGAAACCAGAGTTCGTTTAGATGTGGATCAAGACCATCTTTCAGCTTGTTTGGTGCGCACCAGGGGTCAGATGTCAGCGTTCACACTTATTCATATGAACCGCACTAACAAAGCAATCGCACCAGACCTTGCTTTAATCCAACCAAACATGCCAACTGTGAACACACACTAAGAAATAAACTTTGGGGCATAACATGTCCTGCACCAACCGTGCTATGGACCTGAGTGATACCTTCAATTGTTTACCTTTATTACATTTCCTAAGACTTAAAAAGAGTGACCCAACCAATGAGGGATATCATTGCTACCACTGAACCACAGACACTCAAAAACAATAAAATGTGCTTCATAAAAATTAAGTCAAAAATATAATTCGACCATGGAATCAACCTAAATACAAAAGTTTGGGGCCAGTACAGCTTTCTATTTGAATATATTTTCAGCTGGATTGTCAGCATCATTACTCCAGTCTTCAGTCACATGATCAAAAAACAAACCTGTTATTCTACTCTCTCAACCAAAAGTCATATATCTTTCATGTTAATCTCAAAAAAACAATGTGCAGAGACATAGAGATTCTTAAGAGCACACTCTCTTCAAACAAGCCCGTCTTATGAAAGATTCAGGTCACTCTCCAAAGCATATTAAGATACTGTGACAGAACAACACACTCTCTGGTCTTATTAAGTGCCAGGCTTAGTCAGGCTTCCAGTTCTTCTTCCTCTTTTAATTGAGGTACTTTTAATCTACTCGTTTGCCTTTGTGGCATCTTGAGATTGCATATCTTCTTTTTTTTCCACCACCAAGTCTTCAGTTGAGTTTCTGAACTAGAGAAGTCAAAACAGAGGAACAGTGTCGAGCAGCATCCAATAAAAGCAGAATATACATTCACAGATGTAATAATACTAACGCACACACATAAAACTTTTCCCTCTCACACTCTCTTGCTCTTTATAAAGTTACAGTGCTTGCAAAGTCGCTGTCAGTGAGCGTTACTGTGGAAGAAAACTATTGATTTTCCTTCTCATGAAAGCAGTGGCTCCACCTTTCCCCTGCAACACACTGTTTGTTCTTAAATAAACCTCTCTCAGGTTCTCGCTCTCCCTCGAGGTCATTCTGTATGTCTTCGCCTCCAGCTGGGTTTTAACATCAGTTTGCAGGCACATGTTGCAATACAGACGTGAGCAGCAACAAGCTACAGCATAATCTCTAGGGCAATGGGGAATCCAGCTTTGTTCCAAAACTTAGTGATGCCTACCTAGGCAGGATGTTAAAGGGATGGTTCACTCAAAAATCATTTAAGCTGTGTTTTGCCAGCGGCTGTCGGTGAGGTTGCTCTGTTTTCCTAGCTTATGCATGATATGCACGGGTGTTATTCAATGTTGTAGACACCAAATCAGTTTTTAAAAAGTTTTCTTCAAGAGAAAAGACAATATAAATGGAATCAGCACATGAAATGCTTAATATTACAGATGAATGAGAAATAGTGAGTGCTCTTTGCCATCATGGCTATTTATCTGCAGTGAAAATTCAAGTCTATCTGGATTCACGAAACCATTCGTGAGTCAGCGAGTACAACCGTATGTACACAGAGATATCAAAAATCATAGGAAAGTTGCTGATTGCTAAAATAATTCTCCATCTGGTCAGAGGTGCTCCTCTACCAACTCCTGTAAATTCACTATTAGTGAGATTTCTGTATAATATCAGTCTTTAAATGCAAGATATTTAACCCTCTGGTGCTCTTCGTTTAGGGGTCGTCTTCCTGGTCATAAGTGACCGGACACCTAAAAATTAAACTTCCTCCACCCCAGTAAAACCAATGCAATTTATTTTTCTTCAATAATATTTTTCTTTTTAATTTTGTGTTTTGAGATGATTTGATGGTATTTTTTAATAGTTATGAAATAATTATGGTCTATTTTTGCCATTGAAAATTACACTTAAAAAAAAAAAATATTATTGCAGTATTTCAGGTTAAAATAGAGACTAGGCCTTCAAAATAATGTTTTTTGAAGGCAGATTAGTGCCCTCTTTTGGAATTATTTAAGAAATCCTGCAACCATGTGTGTAATCACTAGAGGTCTCTATGGAGAGGCTTGAGAATTCACTATTTCTCTTTTGAACACATTTAATGATTTTTTTTTTTCTTTTTTCGATGGATTTGAATATGTATTTAAAAAATCTCAAAGACTATTTATTATAAAGTTTTAGATATTTTTTTTTGTTTGAATTATAGATTTTTTTTTCTGTGAATTTGTGTTTTTGCAGATTTCCCATTCATTTCCTATGGTGGTCATTTTTGACCGAAGAGCACAAGTGGGAGTATTTTTTTATGACCACTTAGCATGCTCGAATCATGCCCTCAATTTTTATGAATCAGTGAGTCGAATCAGCGGTTTGAATCGCCAAATTTCAGCAGTTTGGCGGTTTGACACGCGATGCGAATCATCATTCGACTCACTGATTCATAACGCTTCGAAGCTTCATGAGGCCGTGTTTTGAAATCGTCATCACTATATAAGTCGTTATTTAGGTTTTTTTTGCGCACAAAAACTATTCTCGTCGCTTCATAAAGTTATTTTAGAACCACTGTAGTGAGATGGACTTTAACGACGTCTTTAGTGTCTTTTAAGGGTCTTGAGAGTGAAACGTGCCATTGTGCCAATGGAGGCCTTTCAGAGCCATCAGATTTACACTAAAATATCTTCATTTGTGTTCTGAAGATGAACGGAGGTCTGATGGGTGTCAAACGACATGAGGGTAAGTAATTAATGACAGAATTTTCATTTTTGGGTGAACTAACCCTTTAATGCATATTCTGATGAAGCTGTGATTTTTGTGAGTAATAAATTACATTATAATAATTTTTGGGAGAACTAACCCTTTAAGACACTAAGTAAAGTTAACTAAAAAATGTTTGTTACTGTGCGTTCACACCGCCGGCGAGAGCGTCAAAGTGGCTGGAAGTCATTCATTTTCAATGGGGGCCCGGCGGTGAGCTCCGGCGAGAGCGGTGCGGCGCGTCTTGGATAATTTGGGCGTCGAGGAGAGTTAAAATCAGCTCAACTTTATGGTAATGAGCTATGACGCGGTTCGGCGGCAACCGGGCAGCAACCAATGGGAATGTAGAAGTGCTCCGTTGAGATGATTCCAGAGAACGAGTCCTGTACATTTTGGTTTCGACCACAAGCAAAATGGAGGAGAGGTCGATCATTGCTGTGGCGGGTTTGATGAGAAGGCGCTCAACATTATTTATAGGCAACATTTTCGTTCTAGAACGCTTTTTTTTTCAGCGGGAATACAATTAATTTGCTCAAAACAACACCGATTTGACCAATTGCATTAATCCTGCACTTCAACCAGGACAGAGTTTCGTGATGTAGGCTGAACAGAAATTAATGTTAAAGGGTTAGTTCACCCAAAAATGACAATTCTGTCATTAATGACTTCCCCTCATGAAGCTTCGAAGCATTATGAATCATTGAGTCGATTCAGCAGTTTGACACGCGATCCGAATCATGATTCGACTCACTGATTCATAACGCTTCGAAGCTTCATGAGGCCGTGTTTTGAAATCGTCATCACTATATAAGTCGTTATTTAGGGTTTTTTTGCACACAAAAACTATTCTCGCCGATTCATAAAGTTATTGTAGAACCACTGTAGTGAGATGGACTTTGTAACGACGTCTTTAGTGCCTTTTATGGGTCTTGAGAGTGAACCGTGCCATTGTGCCAATGGAGGCCTTTCAGAGCCATCAGATTTACACTAAAATATCTTCATTTGTGTCTGAAGATGAACGGAGGTCTGACGGGTGTCGAACGACATGAGGGGAAGTAATTAATGACAGAATTTTCCTTTTTGGGTGAACTAACCCTTTAATGTTAATTATAGACCAACGCTAGTAAACATCTCCAAATAACCTGCATGTTGAAATTAGACTAGCACTTAACCATGAACACAAAAGCCACACCACACACAGGGCTCCAGACTAACTTTTTGCCTTGGTTGCACTGGTGCGCCTAACTTTTTTATTTAGGTGCACCAGCATAAAATTTAGGTGCACCCACATTTTTCCCTGGCACACGTCCCCTTTAACGCCACAATTTCAAGGTCACCTTTTTATCATACACCATATACATTCATATGTATTATGTAAAGGACAACATAATATATGCATTTACACAGAGATTAAAATCACAGGAAACAAGGCTTTTAACATTACCATTTTAAAACTACAGTTTTTAACAAAGTGTTAAAAATTAATTAAAAACATTATGAAATATAATTTCAATACAATGGAATTTTTAATTTCCTCTGCCTGCTATACATATCACGCTTTGATGATTGTCATAATTATGTGGTAACGTTACTGATAGGCTATTGTAGGCTACGGTAGCCTATAGATGTTTATATTTTTTAATAAAATTGTGCCAGCTGAAACAAATGCTATAATGAAATTATGAATTATTACGGGTAGATCACTGAAGGCTTAAAAGTGGTCGAACGTTTTTTTTCAAAGAGCCAGAAAGTCACTTTGCAGCAGACAAAACTAATTAACAATGATACTAACATTAGCGTTTCAGGTAGGAGCAGTAGATATATCAGAAAATATCGTTCTCAAAGAGATTATTTTTGGAATATAATATAACAATGCACAATCACAGTAGTGACGCTGACTGGGTTAAGCATTTACTGTATCTGAGGGAAATGTTGCAGGCAGCGCGATCTGCCAGTCTCTTCAAAGGAAGATTACAAACGGCGAACGCCAAATGAATACACACGACGACTGTTATTTTTGTGGTTTGCTTGACGAAGCAGTGTAAACTGACAAGAATATCTGGACCACAGCCAATCAGAGGCAAAGACCCGTCCCATCTCTGTTTCTGATTGGTGGTTCAGACCACGATATGATCCAACCATGAGAGTTCCATAGAAATATATACATAGATGCCTCATTCGACCGTTCCACGTATAGCAGCCTGCGGTAACAGATAATGAGGCATCTACGTATATATATCTATGGAGAGTTCTGTCAAAGGAGAACAAACGCTTCGTTCGTGGAGAGGCAGCGGATGCACCAGTGTGACCTGGGAAAAATTTTAGTCGCACCCTTACAAATTTTGGAGGCATATGCGACCAAATTGGTCGCACTCTAGAGCCCTGACACAAATGGCTTTTAATTGGTTTATTTCGTTAGCAAACATGTTAAGTTCTTTCAATCAATCTTACACATTTAAATAATTTCATGAGGTTAACTTATAAGGTTATACCCTACCTGTGCTCAGTTTGCACAAAGGCCGAACAACATGATTGTTTGCTTTGCAGCCCCTTTAAATATAGTTTAAATAAAGACCAAGCATTTGATCTACGTCAGAGCGGCAGCGCGTCCACGGATCTTTCTACAGCGTTGTTGGCAAGGCGGCCAGAGCGAAGTTTGACAAAGAATTTGGCAGAGAATTCCTAATCAGCCGCTCATAAGATTTCATTCCAGTCAGGCATTGTCTTAAGGCTAATTCACACGCCAACCAATGCAGACAATCTACAACACTTCTCAGACATTCCACGACCTGACAAACGCACGTTCAGTCAGTGAAAACAAACCAACGGCAACAGATGCCCACATGCGAGAGAAGGCAGCCCCCTCTTTAGGCAGCTCACTAGCTTGAGATTTCCTCTGAAAGGATACGCTTCTTTCTCCCTGTAGCAAATGTTTATTCAACATATAAACAAAGTATGTATCTTTCTTTCTTTTTCGTTCAAGCCTCCATCTCCTGGTGAGTGTTTTTGTAAAAATGTTGACACTGTGGATCAGAAGATCTCTAGGATGCGGTTCCCTCATGCAAGCACTTTGGATAAATAGTTGAAATAACCCTCACACATTTTCCTCTCACACAAAACCAACTCAAGCGCCGTGTGCTCCTTACATGCTTTCATATAGATTTCATTTTCACTTCAAGACGGTGTGCTCTTGTTATGGATTCCACAGACCCGAACAATTGTGAACATGGAAACAACAAGGACATCCGTGAGGACACTTGACTCAAGTATGCCAAAAGTGGAGGGTCAAAGGTCACAGACACGCACATGCTGCCGCTCTTGACGTTCCAACTGAGGGCCATCAATTAGATCTCTAAATTAAGAAATCCATTTTAATAAGGGGTCAGGACTAATGAAGAGTTAATAGGGCGCCACGTCTCTTGTCCTCCTCTTTGGACTCCTATTATTGTTATTATCACGAGTCTCTCCAGCTCATTTGAAACAAATTAGTCTCGTGTTGAGCAAACCTTCACGGCCGATTACTGCGGTCTGCACAGCGGGGACTCAGATCTCGAGGGAGGGAAACGTGTTCATTAGGCTGCAGAGAGAGGTGCGAACACTTGAGAGAAGGATTGACAAGACGCTTCAGGACGCCAGCCTCCCCTGCCACTTCATGACATGATAATCATGAGTTAAAGAGACAATTCAACTGCACTCTGGGGGCAGAATATATTTGAAAATAGTAGAAATAGTATAATGCAATGTATTCACTCCCATATATACACTCACCTAAAGGATTATTAGGAACACCTGTTCAATTTCTCATTAATGCAATTATCTAATCAACCAATCACATGGCAGTTTCTTCAATGCATTTAGGGGTTTGGTCCTGGTCAAGACAATCTCCTGAACTCCACACTGAATGTCAGAATGGGAAAGAAAGGTGATTTAAGCAATTTTGAGCGTGGCATGGTTGTTGGTGCCAGACGGGCCGGTCTGAGTATTTCACAATCTGCTCAGTTACTGGGATTTTCACGCACAACCATTTCTAGGGTTTACAAAGAATGGTGTGAAAAGGGAAAAACCTCCAGTATGCGGCAGTCCTGTGGGCGAAAATGCCTTGTTGATGCTAGAGGTCAGAGGAGAATGGGCCGACTGATTCAAGCTGATAGAAGAGCAACTTTGACTGAAATAACCACTCGTTACAATCGAGGTCTGCAGCAAAGCCTTTGTGAAGCCACAACACGCACAACCTTGAGGCGGATGGGCTACAACAGCAGAAGACCCCACCGGGTACCACTCATCTCCACTACAATGAGGAAAAAGAGGCTACAATTTGCACAAGCTCACCAAAATTGGGCAGTTGAAGACTGGAAAAATGTTGCCTGGTCTGATGAGTCTCGATTTCTGTTGAGACATTCAGATGGTAGAGTCAGAATTTGGCGTAAACAGAATGAGAACATGGATCCATCATGCCTTGTTACCACTGTGCAGGCTGGTGGTGGTGGTGTAATGGTGTGGGGGATGTTTTCTTGGCACAATTTAGGCCCCTTAGTGCCAATTGGGCATCGTTTAAATGCCACGGCCTACCTGAGCCTTGTTTCTGACCATGTCCATCCCTTTATGACCACCATGTCTCCATCCTCTGATGGCTACTTCCAGCAGGATAATGCACCGTCACAAAGCTCCAATCATTTACAATTGGTTTCTTGAACATGACAATGAGTTCACTGGACTAAAATGGCCCCCACAGTCACCAGATCTCAACCCAATAGAGCATCTTTGGGATGTGGTGGAACGGGAGCTTCGTGCCCTGGATGTGCATCCCACAAATCTCCATCAACTGCAAGATGCTCTCCTATCAATATGGGCAACATTTCTAAAGAATGCTTTCAGCAGCTTGTTGAATCAATGCCACGTAGAATTAAGGCAGTTCTGAAGGCGAAAGGGGGTCAAACACAGCATTAGTATGGTGTTCCTAATAATCCTTTAGGTGAGTGTAAATTATATTATACTGCATAAATTAATGTATGTCACATCACAATTATCTTGTTTAGTTCATTGTTTCAGCTGCTTTTCCACTGCCCGATCTGATTTTTTTGATGACCGGCTTACATCTTTTAAAAGTGATCCATATCCAGGGCTTGACATTAACACCCACCAAATGCGTGTGTATTTCAGCAGTGGCGTGTAACACAGTATCTCCTACTAGTCAATTTGACATGAATTTTATATATAATACATACACTTGCATGCCTGGGAGGCGTTTCAAAGATGGTTGCTGAGTGAAATGACTTGTCTTAAAGGAACATGCCACCGTTTTTAGAAATAGGGCTTATTCAACATCTTTCCTACATTTAGATATGTGGGCAAATGCATTTTTGTCTCAGTGCATGCATTATTTTAGTTTGGCAGGGTTGTCGCTAGCTTAGCTTAGCATAATGAATGGAATCCTATGTTGCCAGCTAGCATGTCCCGAGTAAAAGTGATCCAAGAAAAAAAAAAAACCCACCTAATTGTGGTCTGCGTATTCATAACGAATACAAATAGCGATGCAGACTAAGACTAGGCGATTTCCTAGGCAGATATTGAGTTGGGACTATATTATGGGGAAGCACAGGCGAAGCACTGCTACTTGGGCGCAGAGATATCACGCAACACATGAAATCCCACAACTTCCGTCAACATACCGGCGTGAATAGTAGCTGGCTATTTTTCAAGTTTGGGGATTTCATGTGTTGCGTGATATCTCTGCGCCCAAGTAGCAGTGCTTCGCCTGTGCTTCCCCATAATATAGTCCCAAGTCAATATCTGCCTAGGAAATCGCCTAGTCTTAATCTGCATCGCTATTTGTATTCGTTATGAATACGCAGGCCACAAGAAGTAATTAGGTGTTTTTTGTTTTTGATGCTAGCTGGCAACATAGGATTCCATTCATTATGCTAAGCTAAGCTAGCGGCAACCCTGCCAAACTAAAACAATGCATGCACAAAATGACAAAAATTCATTTGATCAGGGATCAGGGAGTCGGCCATTTTAAGAGCTGTCTCCGTCGCAGAATCATATCAACGTTCGTTCCCTAAAAAGTCCCACAATGCATCGTGAAAACCAGGGAGCATCGATGCTCACTATGTTTTCCTTTAATGGGCTCTGAAGCGCAAAACAAAAATAGTAGTACTTCTGAGGGTGGTGCCATGTCCCAATGTGTAATGAGCCATTACTGTCCTTACCAGAGCCTGGATTTGTGTACACAATATACTGATTCACAACCCAGAATGCCAGGGAGCTGATCGAGACCCTGTGGTGGATGTGTAGGGTGCGTCGCAATCAGTTCCCTAGCTCCCAAGCTTGTGAACCAGTATATCGTGTACATGAATTCAGGCACTGGTAAGGGCGGTAAAGGACGCTGGCTCACTACACATTGGGACACTGAATATTTCTGGCGACGACAACGTCCTCATTGTACATCATCATTACTGGTATTTATGAACAACAGCAGAGCTGATATCTTTCTGACATTACTTGTAATGGTATTTAACCCTTCTTGGGTCTTCGGGGTCTTTTCTGACCCCAAAGGACGTTTGCTCAAATTAAAAAATTTTTTCCCTTTGTCCAAATGGCATGAGACTTTGTATGGTTGTCAACACTCTCTAGATCTACAAATAAAAAAATTAATTGGATTGATATCTGTTTTTATGTTCATGTGACAAAAAAAAGTCACACTCACCCCGCTTAGAAAATGGACAAAATTCATCCTCAAAAACAGAAACAACACAGAACACGCATACAGAAATGAAGTGGCACACTTCCAACAATGCATAAAACATCCACAATGCAAAATAATCCTGCTCACACACACACACACACACACACACACACACACACACACACACACACACACACACACACACACACACACACACACACACACACACACACACACACACACACACACACACACACACACACACACACACACACACACACACACACACACACACACACACACACACACACACACGAATACATTTGTACATTACTTGTTATTGCTGTTCAGTTCATTGCATTTTGATGTTCATGTTGTGTATTTTTTACTCAATATGTAATATAACTGTTCATTTCTGTTAACTTTTGTTCTGTTACAGTTAGTAACTGAAGTGTAGATTAAATTTGTAGAATTATAAGAAAATCAGATGTTTGAAATAAATGATAAACTCTAAAGACTCCAACTTTTCTCTTGTTCAGGTTTGATTGTAATCATAATGTAACATCATTGAAAAAATATATATTTTCAGTACAAGAAAATGCTAAACTTTGACAAAATGAATACATTTTAGTTGTTATAATTGTGATTTCATAACATTTAGATATGAATCCAACTGAAAAAAAATACTTTGAAAAATGTCTTTCAGTCAGTCAAATAGCAAATAGTGGAGCTCTGCAGCCATTTACTGGTAAAAGTCTTTTTCTTTTCTTTTTTTTACTGTATTTTCCAAAAGATGGGCAAAAATCTTACACTAAACCATGTCAAACTATCCATGTTATCCACACGAATGAAAGTAATAAAAACTGATTTTGTGTGAAAATCCATAAAAAAAATATATTTTGTAATTTATTTTATATATTTATTTATATAAATACTCCAAAGACTGGACAAATGTTGAGTAAAAACATTAATAAACAGAGTAAAATTACATTTGTTCTAAAAAAAACAATTGCTTTGATACAAAATTACATTTTGTTGCCTGGGTTCTGTGGAGACCCCAAAGACCCTGAGTGTAATTCCCAAACGAAGACTGTACAGTACATTATGATAAATACTTTGCTTGTTACATATACGTGCAACATTTCAGCTGTAAATCAATGATAAATGTTAGCTAAATGTATTTTATAAACATCTATCGCATGTCATTATGTGTAATGAGTTGGCTAACTTCAGAACTTCCGCTAACCCTAAAACAGGCAACATAACCCACGAGTTACATACTCTTTAGTGTCTTGTTCGGGGCATAAGAAAGATGTTTTCATCAAATCCTTTTATCATTTATCATAGCCTGGTCTGTCTTGAGTATGCTGGTCACATGATTTGTTTCAAGATTTCTGTGATCAGTTAGTCAGCCTGACCTAAACCCAACATGGGCGCCATTGGTGCAGGACATTCAGATTTTGTGATAAGTAAATATATATTAATCTTACTTTTTTCAACAACAAAAAAGCAAAACAACTGCTAATATTAATTGTGAACATTGTCTTAAGATGTTGAAAAAGAAAATTAGGTTATATGTTGCTGTTATTTACCGCATTTTGAAAAGTATGTAACTCCCAGTCCACGTTGCCTGTTTAGGGTATAAAAAAACGATCATCCATTGACAATGAATGGGGTTTTGAGGTAAACTGGACTCCCTGTACTGGTCATTGCATTATTGCGGGTTCCGGGGTGGCGAGTGAGTGGTCGGTGGGAGGGCCAGTAAAAATCTTGTTCCAGGACCGGGGCCCTTAGGGAAGACCCTTATAGGCCCTCCAGGCCAATGGGCCCACTGTACACAGTCCCCCTTCTCAATCGATGTAGTTTGAGTTCAAATGTTTTGCAAACGTTAATATTATTCACGCAAATTAATTCTAATTTCGCCATTTTGATTTGAAATAGGCCTATGTAATGTCATTCATAATATAATTAACAAACAAGAAATATTAACAAATATTAGTAATAAATGTGTGCATATTGTAAATTAATAATTCCATATGCAACTCATCTTTTTTCAGCTTGTATTGGTCATAAGAATAGTAATGAATGTGTGAATATTGTGAATTAATTTAATAAATTGAGTTACCTAGCTTTCCTGTTAGCCTTCAGTAAATTAGCATGTCTATGAAAATGATTCATAAAACATATAAATATCAGTAAAACATGTTTAACTGTCTTCACTGATGAAAACGGAAAAACTTAATCAGTCATATCTGCCCACTGACATGGTTTTCAAGCTATTTTTATCTAATTCTTTGGCGTTCAGAACATCCTAAAATGCACATGTAGATCATAAAAATCAACATTTTCTCGAGGGGCCCTGTCCCCTAAACCCCCCTAACCTCACATTTGGGATCTCAGTGATTATATGATTAAGGGATGTACAATATGATCATGCAGAATAAGGCATTAATATTTGCTTTATAAGTAATAATAAACAGCCAATATCCTAATATGCATACTAATAAGCTACTAGTTAAAGGGGTGGTAAACCACGATTTCACTATTCTAACTTTAGCTAGCGTGTAATGTTGCTGCTTTAGCATAAACAACATCTGCAAAGTTACAACATTCAAAGTTTAAAGCAAAGGGAGATATTTGCTTTTAAAGAAATCCATTTCTAAGAACTACAGCAAACGGCCGCTAGGCGACTACAGACATTCCTCCAGGGTTGGTGACATCACCAGGCTCAATATTTACATAAAACCCTCCTCCGAGAATATTAAATAGGGGGGGTGAGGCCATTTTGTATCACGGCGCTGTTGTGGTATAGTTAGGCTGGAGTGTTGTTGCCGCGATGCCGAGGAAACGCTGTTATATTCATACGGATTGCAGGTCTGGGGTACTTGCTTTGTTCAGCCTTCCTAGGGACGGGGGTGCGTTGCAGAGCGTTTAACATACAGCATGTGTATGAGACAGAGGTGAACAGGCGCGTGCGGGGCTCCCGCAGCACATCTCACGGAGGGAAACTTTCACAATGTTCGCGAGTTCAACACCGGATTTGCACAACGTCAGCTGCGTGAGACAAACGCGGCCAGTGTGTGAATGCACGACGCGCGCGGGGCTCCCTCTGCACATTTCACGGAGGAAAACTTCCACAATGTTCGCGAGTTCAATACAGGATATGCACAACGGCTTGACCTGAAAGCTGGATTTACAAACAGAAGCTGTTTACGGGCCACAACCTGTAAGTCTGATTTATTTTTCATCGATGTGTTTTCCTGTAATAGGTTGTAGCAAGGAAGTAAACAGATGACAACGCTGTTCTGCAAACCAGTCTGTTAAATGCTCATTCATACTTAACGTTATCCGACGAACACCTAAGGTTACAAACACTAACGTTAAAATCTCAACAGCGAACTTGGCATTAGTGTAAATGATTCTTTGATTAGAGCTTTTATGTATTGTTTATCTACAGGCATGCTAAACATGGTTCTGTGTGTGATTTGGCCACTAGTAAAGCCAGTGTTTAGTGTTTTGGGTTAATAGTTCTTGTGACAGATATTTGGCTATACTCGTTCTAAAAATACAAAAGTAACAGTGCCATTCAGTAGCGATCACTATAGATCCGCAGTCTTTACTCTTGAGGACTGAACAGGTTCTGCTCGATCATCTTCACTAAAATATTCTGGGTCTGATTCGGGCTCATATGGTTTTATTGACGCCATTGTTTCTAATACTGACCAAAGCACAGCCTCCAGGGAAGGGGCGTGGCGTTTCCGACAAACGTGCACTGCGGTTAGCGAATCACAACACACTGGGCCAGCTAACCAATCTGAGCCCATCGCGTATTTTTGAGGGACTGGCTTCATACAACCCGGAAACCATCAGACCGTTTTACAAGGAGGGACAGAGCAGTGTAGAATAAAGGTCAAATATATGAAAAATAATGCTTTTTTTTTTTTTTAACGAAGCATGAACACATGTTACAGTGCACCCCACAAACACAATCAAGCCTTCAAAACAATGTGTTTTACCACCCCTTTAATAGTGAGAATTGGACCATAAACTAAAGTGTTTTTTTTTTTCATACCCTCACTGGGGGCTGAGCCCCCCTAAAATGAAAATCCTAGAATCGCCCTTGGTATAGGCGGCGATTTCTGACATTTCGGAATTATTCATGCCCCATTTCTGCAGTCCACCTTGTTTAAAGCTACACTGTGTGATATTTTCCCCCATCTAGTGGTGAAAAGGTATATGACCATCCAGTGAATATTAGTTTCTCTTCCCCTCAATTCCGATTTCGTTTTAACTCCTACGGTGGCCGATTTAGTCCAAGATTAACATGGCTTCCAGTTCGACCTCGTCCACATTCGACACGGTGCCATCGAGTGTTAAAACACGA
The DNA here is from genome assembly GCF_949357685.1 of Gobio gobio. Lineage (NCBI taxonomy): Eukaryota > Metazoa > Chordata > Actinopteri > Cypriniformes > Gobionidae > Gobio > Gobio gobio. Next base: position 53,493,779 of record NC_137115.1, on the reverse strand, counting down.
AAGGCGAAGCTTGAATTTACGGGTATGTCCCTCTTTGGCTAATGTACTTTCAAGATGGAGGGGCAACATGGCGACCCGCATTCGAACCCTCACCCGTATGTATTTTCAATGGCATATTATAAACTTACGAGAATACTTTATTACTTGAAAGAAGTAAATATACATTAATGAGCACATATATTTTTGAAAGAACTAAGTGTTTTTAGCTAAGAATAAACTAAAAAAGTTACACAGTGTAGCTTTAATCAAAGCTGTTGGTGGAGAACGCACTTATATTCCTATAGTTGTCAATGGGCCAGATGGATTTAGGTGAGAATGCAGCTTAGCACTAGCAGAGCATCACAAAGCAGCCAGAGAGGAAAACAGAAGCTGAATGTGAAAAAGCAGAGCAATACAGTAGCGTTCCTGCTTTTATCCGCTTTTGACCCAGGAAAGTTAAAGGTGACAGGAGGTAGAAGAGATAGAAGGTGTAAATAAATCAGGGGGAGAGTGTCTTTATAGGTATCGGAGACATAGGAGAGCTAAATGTGCTCTGACGAGAGAGCAGATCAAAGCGGCCCGGTGAGAAGTACAGGGAGATATCAAACACTGAATAAGTGGGTCGTAGAGACTCAGGCTCTGTGAAGCCCAAATCACAAAGCCCCGCGCGTTCAGAACCATCAGAGCGGGAACACAAAACACAGGGCGAGACATGCATAATGCAGCCGGACACCTGCGCACAGCTTCAACAAACCGCTCGTCCTGCGCTGCATATGCCTACAGCAAACATGGCTTACTTCATGTTGATAAATAGATAAATTACACATTGAAACAGTTATAAACAGAACTTTAAACAGAATTTACAGGTGGATATGTAATATAACATAAAGATGGCTATTACTATAAACAGAATTTTACAGAGAGAGGTATACAGTGATATATTCCTCATTTTAGCCTAACATATCATTGTATACCTCTCTCTGTAAAATTCTGTTTATAGTAATAGCCATCTGTATGTTATATTACATATCCACCTGTAAATTCTGTTTATAGTATTAACCATCTGTATATTATTCACTGTACATATTCACCTGTAAATTCTGTTTATAGTAATAACCATCTCTCTATTTATAGATATATTTATATATATTCAGTACATATCCATGTCCTGCACTTATGCAAACGTTGTATATCCTGCACTTGCTGCTATTGCACTTCTGGTTAGACCTAAACTGCATTTCGTTGCCTTGTACTTGTGTAATGACAATAAAGTTGAATCTAATCTAATCTAATCTAATAATGTCAACATTTTTAATGAATCGCACGCATCAACGCTACAGATCACACTGACTGAAGCACATTATTACCTAAGGTCTTGGTGATTTTCTAAATGATGGAACATATTTTACATTTACTTTACTTAATTGTTTTTTTTTTTACAATGCACAATTAAAGGAACACTCCACTTATTTTGAAAATAGGCTCATTTTACAAGTCCCCTAGAGTTCAATATTTGAGTTTTACCGTTTTTGAATCCATTCAGCCGATCTTTGTATCTGGCGGTAGCACTTTTAGCATAGCTTAGCATACATCATTGATTCTGATCAGTCCATTAGCATCTCATTCAAAAAATGACCAAAAACTCTTTCAATATTTTTCCCTATTTAAAACTTGACTCTTCTACAGCTACATCGTGTGCTAAGACCAACTGAAAATTAAAAGTTGCGAAGTTTTCTACACCTATATGGCTAGGAACTACATTCTCATTCCTGCGTAATAGCCGCGGATGTTTGCGGCCGTACCTTGGCTGCAGCGGCGCAATGATTCGTTGGTATTCTGTGAAACATGGTGGTAGTTACACCTTCGACTTACTATCACAGCGCTTTACAACACACAGAACCATGGCTAATCACACAGCTAAATCCACAACACAATTTGTCGGCTGCAAGCCTGAAACTTTCTCTGCAACTACACAAACTTATGCTGCCTTCACGTGCTATCGGAAATTTGGTCATTACGACTTCTGAAGTCGTGATTACGAGCTCATTGCATTCAAGTTTCAAAATGTGAGGGCGTTCATGTGCAATTTTTACCTCGGAAACTCGTATTTACGATAATTCCGAGAGCACGTGAAGGCAGCATTAGTGCCGGTCACATTGAAAGTTACCTAGCTGGGCTACTTTCAGGCGCTGTAATATCATTGCGCTGCTGCAGCCAAGGTACGGCCGCGAAGATCCACGACTATTACGCAGGAATGAGAATGTAGTTCCTAGCCATAGAGGTGTAGAAAACTTCGCAACTTTTAATTTTCAGTTGGTCTTAGCACACGATGTAGCTGTAGAAGAGTCAAGTTTTAAATAGGAAAAATATTGAAAGTGTCTTTGGTCATTTTTTGAATGAGATGCTAATGGACTGATCAGAATCAATGATGTATGCTAAGCTATGCTAAAAGTGCTACCGCCAGATACAAAGATCGGCTGAATGGATTCAAAAACGGTAAAACTTAACTATTGAACTCTAGGGGACTTGTAAAATGAGCCTACATCAAATACAAAATTATTAGAATAAAATTGTTTTTACTTTTTCAAAATGTTCCAATGATGATAGTCCCTTGGTTTTTTGTCTAGCACTTTCAGAATTTGCTTAGGCAGCGGACATTTGCACAAATATGCAAAATAACATATTTTCTTAGCAATAGATGATATTTACACTAAGTGCAAATAGTGATATATTATATTTACACCATGTAAAAGTATACTCTAAAAAATTCTGGGTTAAGACAACCCAATTGCTGGGTTAGTCCATTTTCAACCCAAATTGGGTTATTTTTAACCCAGCATTTTTTAGAGTGTGAAAATACCATATTTTCTTAGCAATAGAATAGATGATATTTACACTAAGTGCAAAAAGCTGTAGATGCTATTTACTATGTGAAAATAGTGATATATTATATTTACACCATGTGAAAGTACACTCTAAAAAATTCTGTGTTAAAAACAACCCAAGTTGGGTTGAAAATGGACTAACTCAGCGATTGGGTTGTTTTAAGCAAACATTTAACCCAACCGCTGGGTTAAAACCACCCAATTGCTGGGTTAGTCCATTTTCAACCCAACTTGGGTTATTTTTAACCCAGCATTTTTTAGAGTGTGAAAATAACATTTTCTTAGCAATAGATGATATTTACACCATGTAAAAGTACACTCTAAAAAATTCTGGTTAAAAACAACCCAAGTTAGGTTGAAAATGGACTAACCCAGCAATTGTTTTTTTTAACCCAGCAATTGAGTTGTTTTAAGCAAACATTTAACCCAACAGCTGGGTTAAAACAACCCATTCACTGGGTTAAAACAACCCAATTGCTGGGTTTGTCCATTTTCAACCTAACTTGGGTTGTTTTTAACCCAGAATTTTTTGAGTGTAGTTCTTTGCAATATGTGTAAATAGTAATTACATGCAATTTATACTTTATTTTGACAGATATATATACTATTTGCACCTCAGTATTGTTGTACATTAACAGGATTCAATAATAACACAGAGTGTAAATGATTATATTTATTAAAATTATTAAATGAATGCCGCCTTAATGGGACAATAGAAGCCCTCCCTACACCGACCCAATTATTATTATTATTATTAAACATCTTGTTAGGCCCTTTATTTCCACTTTTAGAACATTTTCTTAATTTTTATTGAAAGTAAATGCTTTTCTGATGTGAAATGTAATGGAAAAAGGGAGAAGAGCGAGCTCTGCAAAAGGCGGATTCCAACCCGGGTCGATCCTTGAGCCTTATGCTTTACTGACTACACTAATAAAGACGTTAAAATACATGTCTTTTTTAATCTTGTTTGGCCCAACCAGGCATTGTTAGGTGGAGTTAGTGCGAATAGCACTTGCCATCAAGGCACGCTGGAAGAAACTTGGACCTCCCACACCAGACACGTGTCAAAGTAGCCGGATCTACTTTACTCTATTTAGGGGTATGACAAAACACACACGGCGAGCGATTTCATGTACAATATTCTGCGTCAGATCTAAAATATAAACCCTTATAATAGGCTTACCATAGTGAATCAGGGCAGGACAAACACACATCTCAACATTAGATTAGATTAGATTAGATTCAACTTTATTGTCATTACACAAGTACAAGTACAAGGCAACGAAATGCAGTTTAGGTCTAACCAGAAGTGCAATAGCAGCAAGTGCAGGATATATACAATGGTTGCGTAAGTGCAGGACATAAAAATGTTCTGAATATATATAAATATGTATAAGTAGAGAGATGGTTATTACTATAAGTAGAACTGAATTTACAGATGAATATATACAGTGAATAAATATACAGATGGCTATTACTATAAACAGAATTTACAGGTGACTATGTACTATGAATAAATATACAGACGGTTATTACTTGAACAGAATTTACAGTTAGAGGTATACAATAATATGTTAGGCTAATATGAGGAATATAGCAGTGGATTAAGTTAGTACAATAAATTATGGACAGAGCTATCCGAAAGAAAGTGTAAAAGTGCAGTGGAAAGTGGTTGCATATTCCAGTTAGAAGTACGGTGCAAAATGCAAATGTAAACATTGTTACTGTAAATACAGTCGGCAGTGCAGATGAGCATTATCCAGTCTCATATAACATCTCATATATCAGCATTACCAGCAGCCAACCAGATGTCCAGATACATCAGTATCGCCTACTGGAAAACCCATAACTGTGAAGCCATAATCATAAGCACTGCTATCTCGATGACCACCACGATCGTCATGAGAGATCAGGTTAGATTACAGCCAAAGCAATAACCACAACCGCCCCACGCTCTTTCCACCAGGAGAGGAATAAAAGACTCTGAGCCACAGCCAAGTGTGTGTGACGGTTTAGCAAGCCTGTCATAATGTTCACAGCGCTGTGAGGCTCTGGATGGGGAACATGTCACACACACCGATAAAGCAGATTAAAACGTGTATGTGCACAGTCTGCGCTATAAATACCCAACAATATACAATATGAATGCTCTGCGCTCTCATTGTTCAGTGTCAAATATCTGATAATACATTTGCTCTACATCCACCAGCACTTTTCATGCTTCAAAATCCAACTCATTTTGCTCTTGATTAATTAAACCAAGCTTCAACGGGACAGACAGGAATGGGAATACTTTGGTGCTTCGAAATCACCTTTAATAGCACAGAGACTTAAAATAGCCCAAAAGCTGGTGTGTGTTTACATTTGTTGGAGAACGCCGCATTTCGAGCCATCTGTTCCATAAAGCACCGAACACATTGAGTCAGGCAATAGCAGACACACACCGCCATTCTCACACCCTCTCCTGGGCTCTGAGTCTTCCACTATTTCTGAAAGGTGATAATAGGCAGAGCATCGTTTTTTTTTGTTGCTCTTTTACAATCGACTCTCATATCTGATGCAACGTAGCGGTAAAAACAGAAGCTCACAAATGTCAGTCTAATGAACATGCTCAGAGCAGGGAGTGGGAGGTTAGTGATTTCAGCCAAACCGACAGCTGGAAACACATTAAACAATTAAGAGCAATACGACAAATTGACTTTGAGATCTGTGTCATGCATCTGTGGCTGAGGAATACACACATAAACACAAATACACACACATACAGACAAGCTGATGATTATATGTTATGATGTTTATCAAATATTTAATAGATATTGAATAAAATATTAAATGTTTTGATAATGGATGGAAGGAAATACTTATAAAATATTTAATAGATATTAAATAAAATATTAAATGTTTTGATAGATGGATGGATGGAAATACTTATAACATATTTAATAGATATTGAATAAAATATTAAATGTTTTGATAATGGATGGGTAGAAACACTTATCAAATATATAATTAATATTAAATAAAATATTAAATGTTTTGATAATGGATGGAAGGAAATACTTATCAAATATATAATAAATATTAAATAAAATATTTAATGTTTTGATAATGGATGGATAGAAATACTTATCAAATATTTAATAGATATTGAATAAAATATTAAATGTTTTGATAATGGATGGATAGAAATACATATCAAATATATAATAAATATTAAATTAAATATTAAATGTTTTGATAATGATGGATAGAAATACATATCAAATATATAATTAATATTAAATAAAATATGTAATGTTTTGATAATGGATGGATAGAAATACATATCAAATATATAATAAATATTAAATAAAGTATTAAATGTGATGGATGGATGGAAATACATCAAATATATAATAAATATTAAATTAAATATTAAATATTTTGAAAGATAAATGGGTAGATGGATAGATGGGTAGATAAAAATACTTATAAAATATTTAATAAATATTAAATAAAATATTAAATGTTTTGATGGATGGATGATAGATAGAAACACTTATCAAATATATAATTAATATTGAATAAAATATTCAATGTGATGGATGGATGGATGGATGGATGGATGGAAATACTTAAAATATATAATAAATATTAAATAGAATATTACATTTTTTGAAAGATAAATGGGTGGATGGATAGATACAAATACTTATATAATATAAAATAAATATAAAATAAAATATAAAATTTTTGATGGATGGATAGATAGAAATACTTATCAAATATATAATAAATATTAAATAAAATATTAAATGTGATGGATGGATGGATGGAAATACTTCAAATATATAATAAATATTCAATAAAATATTAAATATTTTGAAAGATAAATGGGTGGATAGATAGATGGGTAGATACAAATACTTATAAAATATATAATAAATATTAAATAAAATATTAAATGTTTTGATGGATGGATAGATAGAAATACTTATCAAATATATAACAAATATTAAATAAAATATTAAATATGATGGATGGATGGATGGAAATACTTCAAATATATAATAAATATTAAATGAAATATTAAATATTTTGAAATATTAAATATTTTGTCCTGTGTGTTCTGAGCTAGATTAACTGAGACTTGCTACAGCACTTGCATACTGTTGCCCTTGACTGTTCTAGTTGCTTCTTTTGCTCTCATTTGTAAGTCGCTTTGGATAAAAGCGTCTGCTAAATGACTAAATGTAAATGTAAATGACTAAATGAAAGATAAATGGGTGGATGGATAGAAATACTTATCAAATATATTATAAATATTAAATAAAATATTAAATGTTTTGATAGACAGATGGATAAATATATGGATGGATGGATGGCCCAATGAAATATCTGATAACTTCTGATTTATATTTTAACTACAAATTTAAAAAATGAATAATATCAGCTGATAACTGATATGATACACTACATCTTTGTACCTTACTCACCCCTGAAAGGTACATTTTAGTACCTCAAAAGGTACATATCAGTACTTTAAGAGTGCATATTAGTACCTTAAAGGTACATATTAATACCTTAAAGGTACATATTAGTACCTTTTTTGTTATGTACCTTAGGGTACCGCCCCAGTGACAGCAATGTACCTTTTTTTCTGACAGTGCACACACTTACTCTTATAAGAAACATCTCACCTATATATGCCAAACGACACTTCTGTGGCACGGCCACGCTGCCTCCAACATGGTAGAACCTGCGGGCCAGAAGAGACGCCACATTGGCCATGGCCGAGCGCTCGGACGTCACGAAAAAGGTGCCATTCAAACAAAAAAGTGACCGCTCGAAACTGAGTGTCATCCTTAAAGTACTCTCTCCAGCTCACTTCCCTTAAGACTGCGAGCCGAGATCTCTCTCCACATCTAACGCCCACTGCTTTACCCAGAACCCCTCACTCCACCCTCTCTTTGGTCATCCATCTTCTCTCCCGCCAGCTATTCACACGGAGCCTTTGAACCTTTGTGACGGTAAAAAGCAGATCCGCGCAGGGATTTACACAGAATGGCTAATGTATTGTTGTGGGGGGGGGAATGTGCATGATGGCGAGGCTTTGAACAGATGTGTTTTTGTCCTAGAGGGTCAAAGTGAGCAGCATAAGCAATAGAGATGGAAGAGAAAGCAGATCATATTAATGGGATGACATAACGAGTGCAACCGAGTGTGATCCCTCAAAATCCGATGGGCCTTTTTGTACTCGGACGGACATTAGTGTTCGTAGGGCACATGACAACCAAAGTCAACGCAGGTAGAGAGAGATGCAAAGTGAGCTCTTTGAAAAGCCCAAGAGGAGAGATTTAACTCCCCAGCGTTGGTGGATCTCTCTGCCGCTAATTCATTGAAAACTCCTCATGATATCAGCTGAACATCCACGATAAATCATTCAGGCTCATAAGTTGCAATATGAATGCATTCTTCCGGCGTCTTCACATCTCAAAGCCCTCGTTTTCTCTCCTTCCTCTCTTTTGTGCTGCACATGCTAGAGTGAAGATGAATTCATCCACATATGAAATTGTATTAGCCGTTGCTCTGCTTTCTGACCTGTGTGTCCTGACCGCTGGTCAGATGCAGGAATATGTCCATCAGACTCAGCAGGATGAAGGCCTGTTGTGTGGCATTTCAACTCTCTTGACTCCAAAGACTCTTTTGTGGTTAGAAAAGGGGAAAGATTCAATGGACTTTTTTTTTCTTTTTGCAGGAGAATTTGGGTTTTCCACTCTCCATCTTCTGTTGGGTCTCTCTGCGTATGAATTTAAAAATATTGGTTGTTTGAGAAACATACATAGAAATTGTACAACTTTGCTATTAAAGGGATAGTTCACCCCAAAAAAAATTCGGTCTCGAAAACTTTGACTGTGAGATCCAACCAAAATATAAAGTAGATCATGAGTCATGGATTTTTTTCTTTTGCTGATACGTTTTTTGCACAAAAAAAGATTATTTTCAATCCTAATTCTGACCTTCTGTCTGCCTTTAACACTTTTAAAGTGCGGCTCTTTTAAGGCTTGTCAGTAAACATAGACTGTCAGGTCAAGTCACCTTTATTTATACAGAGCTTTTTGCAGATAGATTTAAAGCAGCTTTACAGTGATAACAGGAAAATACAGCAACACTGTTATGATTGGCTAACGTCATTGCATAGTAAAGAGTATCAACGCCCAGTGTTTTAAAACATCATCCTTTTAAAAAAAAATCATTAACAGACAAAGCATGAGGAAATAATTTACTTCTGGTCGGCTGTTTATCTTCCCCTCTATTCCCCTCTACACTGTGCCTCGTTTACAACACACTGTAAAAAATTATAGGATCAATAAGTTTATTCATTTATTTAATAGGGACAGAGTGTGTTAATGAACAGACACGATTGTACATGAATGTAAACACACCGGATTGTAGCCGAAGGCTAATTTCCATCCGTTGCCCCGGGGCTGGGGTCACAGAGGGTCACAAAAAGTTTGTACAACTAATTTACTTTTTTAATTTAATTGTAAAACTAACCCTAAGTTATGAAAACTCAAAAATGTTCTGCAGCTGGTTGCCTTAAACTTTTAAGTTTTCTCAACTTTTTTTTTTTTTTACAGTGCAGAGTCGATTCTTCATCTGAGCTTTAAAAGAATCACACGTAGAACTTTCTCTCAGTGCTAATAAAAGTTATGACAACATATGTTTTTAAGTTAATTTAACTCAAAATCTAAATAAGTTAAGCAATTTCAACTTTTTAATTTAAGTTACACAAGATTCGACTCAAAATTGTAAGTCAGTTGAATTTAAATTGTAATATGGAGTTGAAATGAACTTAAAATATAAAAAATATAAATATAAAAATTATAAAATATTGTTGGTTTAACTTAAAAAAATAAGTAACCTAGTTGCCTTAAAATGTAAAGTTCATTGAAATTAGAAATTTGAGTTAATACAATGAAGGAAATTGGTTTAATAAATAGAAACTCAAAATATTATTGTATCTGAACCACATAAATAAATAAAAAATGTTGCGATAAATCATGAAAATAGCACAAATAAAACACACAATTACGCAATATGCTTACAAAATATTTGAATAATATTTGAATAAAGGGTGATGTCGATTCTCAAATGTTCATTGTAACTCAAAATGTTAAGGCAACCAGGTAACTTACTTTTTAAAGATTTATTTTTACAGTGCAGCAACCCGCAATCAAATGCTCCAAACAAACATATAATCCTCCAACACGACCCGGGACGGCCTTAAAATAAACCATCCACCTGTTTCTGATGTAGGGATTTTCTGAAGTCTCTACAGAGACACAAACGAACTGTCTGTATAGGCTCCGCCCTCTACTGTATAGGGGGCGGGGAGCAGCAGCTCATTTGCATTTAAAGATACAAGCACGGAAAAAGCATATTTTTCCTTTCACTGAAAAATGGGCATAAACAACATGATATAATACATGATCTGTGGGGTATTTTTGGCTGAAACTTCACAGACACAAAATTAATTTGTGGGTGAACTATGCCTTTAACAGCAGTGTGCTCTTCTTATGCAAGTCTGCACTGCCAAATCTCACATTCTAGACAGATTTTATGTTTTTCTATTATTAATCTGAAAATCTGTCAGGGTAAACTGGAGGTACGTCTAGTGGGAGTATATGGGAGCTCATTAAAGAGCAATGATAGCACCCTTGTGGACACTATAGGAAACTGGCTCCCTGCAGAGCTCCCTTGAGAGAGGGCAGATCTCCAACATCCATGCACCAAATGGTGGATCCAAACAAGGGAAATAACCACTTATCGCATCTTCTCTGTCTAAATTAGAAACAATGCTGATATTACTGCTGTTCTGCACCACCACACTTCCAACAGGAACCCCACTGAGCCCCCACAATCCATCAGAGCAAAAATAACTGTGCAGAATCTTAATATATTCATGACTTCTGCTCTGACAGCATTCCCTAGTATTGACATCAAAGAAGCACTGTTAGGCAGGCTGGCATTAGGGGAGATGCTCAGGAAGGTATTGAGCCAATCGGGGAAGCCCCTCCCCTTTGCCATTTCCCTTTAACCAGCACAAGGATGGAGCAGAGCTGATAGGGCTATCTCACAGAACAGAAACGAGTCCCCCTGTGAACTGTCTAATCTCCTCCACTTCAGAAAGAATGGCCACGGAGACACATTGAATACCTCCAGCTTGGCTCTAATGGTGCTTGTTGCGCAACTGAAGCCTATTAGGTTATACAGTGTGGGAGGCCTATGGCTGCATTCAACATCAAAATGAAAAATCATGTCCATTATCTTGAACTCGCTACTGGCTCACTTAGAACAGCAATGGGGCTACATCCCCAAAACAACCTCTGACTTTACCTTTATTACTAAAGTTAATGGATGATTAAAGGTGCAGTAAGTGTGCTGCTGAAAGTGGATCATGATGTAAGAAGAGAGAGTGAGCAATCAGCAGTAAGGGGGTGTGTCCACTCATGATGGGGGAGGAGAGTGAGCCAATCAGCAGTAGGGGGCGTGTCCACTCATGATGGGGGAGGAGAGAGTGATCCAATCAGCAGTACATTCATGATGGGGGAGGAGAGTGAGCCAATCAGCAGTAGGGGGCGTGTCCACTCATGATGGGGGAGGAGAGTGAGCCAATCAGCAGTAGGGGGCGTGTCCATTCATGATGAGGGAGGAGAGAGTGATCCAATCAGCAGTACATTCATGATGGGGGAGGAGAGTGAGCCAATCAGCAGTAGGGGGCGTGTCCACTCATGATGGGGGAGGAGAGTGAGCCAATCAGCAGTAGGGGGCGTGTCCATTCATGATGGGGGAGGAGAGAGTGATCCAATCAGCAGTACATTCATGATGGGGGAGGAGAGTGAGCCAATCAGCAGTAGGGGGCGTGTCCACTCATGATGGGGAGGAGAGAGAGACAATCGTCAGTAAGGGGCGTGTCCGTTCATGAGTTGGGACGAGAGTGAGCCAATCAGCAGTAGGGGGCGTGTTCATTAATGATGGGGGAGGAGAGAGAGTCAGCCAATCAGCAGTAGGGGGCGTGTTCATTAATGATGGGGGAGGAGAGAGAGTGAGTAATCAGCAGTAGGGGGCGTGTCCACTCATGATGGGGGAGGAGAGAGTGATCCAATCAGCAGTACGTTCATGATGGGGGAGGAGAGTGAGCCAATCAGCAGTAAGGGGCGTGTCCACTCATGATGGGGAGGAGAGAGAGACAATCGTCAGTAAGGGGCGTGTCCGTTCATGAGTTGGGACGAGAGTGAGCCAATCAGCAGTAGGGGGCGTGTTCATTAATGATGGGGGAGGAGAGAGAGTCAGCCAATCAGCAGTAGGGGGCGTGTTCATTAATGATGGGGGAGGAGAGAGAGTGAGTAATCAGCAGTAGGGGGCGTGTCCACTCATGATGGGGGAGGAGAGAGTGATCCAATCAGCAGTACGTTCATGATGGGGGAGGAGAGTGAGCCAATCAGCAGTAAGGGGCGTGTCCACTCATGATGGGGAGGAGAGAGTGAGCAATCAGCAGTAGGGGGCGTGTCCACTCATGATGGGGAGGAGAGAGAGACAATCATCAGTAAGGGGCGTGTCCGCTCATGAGGTGGGAGTAGAGTGAGCCAATCAGCAGTAGGGGGCGTGTTCATTAATGATGGGGGAGGAGAGAGAGTCAGCCAATCAGCAGTAGTGGGCGTGTCTGCTCATGATGGGGGAGGAGAGAGAGTGAGCCAATCAGCAGTAAGGGGCGTGTTCATTAATGATGAGGGAGGAGAGAGATTGAGCCAATCAGCAGTAAGGGGCGTGTTCAATAATGATTGGGGAGGAGAGAGATTGAGCCAATCAGCAGTAAGGGGCGTGTTCATTAATTAGGGGGGAGGAGAGAGTGAGCCAATCAGCAGTAGGGGGCGTGTCCACTCATGATGGGGGAAGAGAGAGATTGAGCCAATCAGCAGTAAGGGGCGTGTTCATTAATGATGGGGAGGAGAGAGAGAGAGAGAGCCAATCAGCAGTAGAGGGTGTGTCCACTCTTGACGGGGGAGGAGAGAGTCAGCCAATCAGCAATAGGGGGCGTGTTCATTAATGATGGGGGAGGAGAGAGATTGAGCCAATCAGCAGTAGGGGGCGTGTCCACTCATGATGGGGGAGGAGAGAGATTGAGCCAATCATCAGTAAGGGGCGTGTTCATTAATGATGGGGAGGAAAGAGAGTGAGAGAGAGAGCCAATCAGCAGTAGGGGGTGTGTCCACTCATGACGGGGGAGGAGAGAGTGAGCTAATCAGCAGTAGGGGGTGTGTTCACTAATGATGGGGGAGGAGAGAGAGAGACAATCAGCAGAATGGGGCGTGTTCACTAATGATGGGGGAGGAGAGATTGAGCCAATCAGCAGTAGGGGGCGTGTCCACTCATGACGGAGGAGGAGTGACAGTGAGCAAAAGGGAGATTTGAAGAAAGACTGTAGAAAGAGAGATGGCTGAGAGACATTACAAAAGAGAAAAGGAATCAAATAAATATCGCTGGTTATGATCAGGCAAGAGCTTTAGGTCCCGCTTTAATATTAGAAAAGCTTTCCAGCGCTGGACAGCCCTAAACGGGAAGGCCTGAAAACGCACGCAGAAGTAGCTGAAGTAACAGGACAGTTTTGAGCTAACAAACAACTCTTTCTGTATGTTCATTTTTTGTTTGTTCATCATCTTCGCTTTATTTTTTGCAAAGCATTATTTTGCTTGACTTCAGCTACACTCTAAAATAATCAGTAAAAGTAAGGCAGAATGTACTGTGTTAATTTGACGGAAATGTCCTTATTTTTTTTTTTTTTTACAGGTGTTTTACCTGTATTTTGAATTTGTTGTGTTTTAGGGTTAATGGAAATGTCTGTAAAATTCTGGAAGGATGTCCTGGTAATTTATTTAATTATTAATGCTCAGCTTGATGTTAAATGATATTTTGCATCCACAAGTAAAAGCATAATTATGTCTGAGTTTACAGAACTTATGTCTGAACAACTGTAAGTTAATGCGATCTGTTTTTTCATAAGGCGAGTAAGGAAAGGATGTACGTACGAGGCCTGAAAATAAAGGGAATACTGCAGTGAATCATCATTATCCGAGAGGAAAAGCACATTTTGTACATGAAAGACCTATTTTCTCTTTGCGGGGGAGTAGCAAACAGACACTGCAGTCAAAAACACACATAAACACACTAATGTATGAGAGCAACCTGTTGGCACAATAGAATAAGAGAATCCTTCGCCAAAGTCTCATTTAACTAACTTTGGGATACAAAAATAGCACCAAAGGAATGGCTCGATCCTTCATGAACACCTTTACGGTTCATTACATCGAGCATCGTATCATCTCAATGATAGCAAGGCATATTACAATCTCACTAAATACAACCAACATTGTATTTGACATTAGACCGGCTGGTGTCAAAATCAAGAAGCATGCGAGCGTTACATTGCATTTGATATAATTACTATTTAGCAATACCAGTATCACTGCTAGATCCCTAAAAACATTAACAAACCCCATTCTAATAAAGAAGGCTTTTAATGCATGGGGTAAAAATCCCATTCCATTTTACTGCTCCAGAATACCGACGGAAACGCTCTTTGTGATGGCGCGTAATGGTTTTAATATAATTAGGATCGCAAAAGGACAGAACGTCAATTCTAAGATCAGAGCATTAAGTTTCCCAGCTTGGGATCTAAATAGATGGCAAACATTCAATTAGCCACAGCCTGTAGATTCGTGTTTTGGAGCGGCTTCCCACAGAGCAACAGCATTCCGATGCAGAACCCTGGACAGCTCCTCTCTCTCACACACACACACACACACACACACACACTGCACTGAAACTCATGCGTGCGCAAACACAAGCCCAGCACACAGACACACACACAGACACACACACACACACACACACTGCTAACACTTCTCGTGTTCAGTTGCATCATATGACTTCATCAAACATCGAAATCGGTTAGACTGACTAAAGTGCTCGCGCAATTGCATGGTAACGTGCAAACATGCCACAAAAAAAAATCAATCGATTATGTGACTGATATTTCAATAGTGCATGACTCACCTTTCTCCAAACTGATATTTCTCAAAACTTCCAGCTCCGCCATTATAGTTGATAACAGGTAAACACCGCATTAAGACGGAATCTGTGCGGCGATCGGAGCACGAGACGCGCGCTTCGGAATGCAGGTGTCACTGCACTCTTCCATTAAACATATCTGTCATATCACACCCTTCATCGGGGATCTCTATAAGAAACACTTCCTGGCTGTGCGATCTAAAGAAATCATTTAAAGAAATCCATTTGACTCGGGTAATCAAAGCGCGCGGAAAGGAGCTCTCCAATCTCAGTGAGGCGCGCGCGCTCCTCTTCTCTCACTCGCGCTCGTTCCGCCTCATTCTCAGAGACTCTGATCTCTGCACGCGCTTCTTTTCTGCACATATTATTCTCGTGCATGCGGGAGGAGGGAAGACGAGGGGAGGTGGGTGTATGAAAGCGATTAAGGGGTCAGCGGAACATATGAGACTCTCGTGTAATTCAAACTAAACGCAAATTACTCTAGTTGTAGTAGTTCACCTGAGGCGCATGTCATTTTGTCTGGAAGTTAAAGGGCTAGTTCACCCAAAAAATTAAATCAGCCCATGATTTACTCACCCTCAAGTCATCCTAGGTGTATATGACATTCTTCTTTCAGACGAACACAATCAGAGTTATAATAAAAATGTCCTGGCTCTTCAAAGCTTTATAATGGCAGTGAATGGCTGTTTCTGTTTTGAAGTCCATAAAAGTGCATCCATCCATCATAAAAGTGCATCTATCATCATAAAAGTGCATCTATCCATCATAAAAGTGCATCTATCCATCATAAAAGTGCATCTTTCCATTATAAAAGTGATGATGGCTTTTATGATGGCTAGATGCACTTTTATGATGCTAGATGCACTTTTATGATGCTAGATGCACTTTATGATGGCTAGATGCACTTTTATGATGATAGATGCACTTTTATGATGGATAGATGCACTTTTATGATGGATAGACGCACTTTTATGATGCTAGATGCACTTTTATGATGGATGGATGCACTTTTATGATGGATAGATGCACTTTTATGATGGATAGATGCACTTTTATGATGGACAGATGCACTTTTATGATGGATGGATGCACTTTTATGATGGATGGATGCACTTTTATGATGGCTAGATGCACTTTTATGATGCTAGATGCACTTTTATGATGGATGGATGCACTTTTATGATGGATAGATGCACTTTTATGATGGATAGATGCACTTTTATGATGGACAGATGCACTTTTATGATGGATGGATGCACTTTTATGATGGATGGATGCACTTTTATGATGGACAGATGCACTTTTATGATGGATAGATGCTTTTTTATAATGGATATATGCACTTTTATGATGCTAGATGCACTTTTATGATGCTAGATGCACTTTATGATGGATGGATGCACTTTTATGATGGCTAGATGCACTTTTATGATGGATAGATGCACTTTTATGATGGACAGATGCACTTTTATGATGGATAGATGCTTTTTTATAATGGATATATGCACTTTTATGATGGCTAGATGCACTTTTATGATGGCTAGATGAACTTTTATGATGGCTAGATGCACTTTTATGATGGCTAGATGCACTTTTATGATGGATAGATGCACTTTTATGATGGACAGATGCACTTTTATGATGGATAGATGCTTTTTTATAATGGATATATGCACTTTTATGATGCTAGATGCACTTTATGATGGCTAGATGCACTTTTATGATGGCTAGATGAACTTTTATGATGGCTAGATGCACTTTTATGATGGCTAGATGAACTTTTATGATGGCTAGATGCACTTTTATGATGGATAGATGCACTTTTATGATGGACAGATGCACTTTTATGATGGATAGATGCTTTTTTATAATGGATATATGCACTTTTATGATGGCTAGATGCACTTTTATGATGGCTAGATGCACTTTTTGATGGCTAGATGCACTTTTATGATGGATAGATGCACTTTTATGATGGCTAGATGCACTTTTATGATGGATAGATGCTTTTTTATGATGGATAGATGCACTTTTATGATGGATAGATGTACTTTTATGATGGATAGATGCACTTTTATGATGGATGGATGCAATTTTATGATGGATAGATGCTTTTTTATGATGGATAGATGCACTTTTATACTGGATAGATGCACTTTTATGAAGGATAGATGCACTTTATGATGGATGGATGCACTTTTATGGACTTCAAAACAGAAACAGCCATTCACTGCTATTATAAAGCTAGGAAGAGCCAGGACATTTTTTATATAACTCTGATTGTATTCGTCTGAAAGAAGAAGCACCATATTTTACCATGCCTAATATTGGTCTAGCTATACAGTGTCTCATAGTAGCCGCTGAGCGAATGCACAGAGCAGCATTATAACATAACTCTCAACACACTCAGATGTGTGTAATATGATAAACAGCGCTGCGTTCCCCCACACACACATGATCAGAGGCAGTGGAAGAATAAAAGCTCTGCGAAATCAAGGCGATTTTTGTGCCTTTAATTCAGAGAAATATCATTGTTAACTGCCAACTGAAACTGTTGTTTTGGTATTCAGGGACACATTTTGACACTGATTTATAAAACATGTCCCAATTTACTTTGCAGTTATTTGTGAATAAACCGATTACAACATCTGATTAAGATTTAACTCACGTTTCTGTGATGATAGATGAACTTTCTCATCACGTCATTACAGATGATTGCACATTGACGCACGCTTCAGAGCTATTAAGCGGAAGGTTTCTAAAAGATTAATAAGTCATAATGTATTTCTCATTAATATGTGTGCTAGAATGTTACTGCTGACACTGAGAGGAAATATGACGTGAGAGACATATGAAAGGTAATACATTATTACACAATTACCACAAACTGTCAAAAAAGATAAACATTTCTTTCCAATGCAATTAACCCAAAAATATCCCGTCATTATTTACTCATGCCGTTCCAAACCTGCGTGACCTTCTTTCTTATGCGGAACAAAAAACACCACAAATGCACAATAAAAGTATTACATGCACTCTCAGAAATGTCTTCTACAGGACTTTACTGCTCATTTTAGTCAGGTTTTTACAAGTGTACTGTAAAAAAGCTTGAGTTAACAGTATTGGAAACACAAAAATGACTGTAAACAAACAACATCACACTTTAATTCTACAATGCATATGAAGGTAAGCATGAATATATTATGCTGTAGAGTTTTATCAGTGCTACTGCTACTTATTTTTGGTTCACTTGTATTGTTTTTGTCTTTGTTGTTAGTGTTTTATTAATTTGCGGAGTGTCTCGATTGTTGTGTTTTGTTTTGTCGAGTATTGAGGTGAGGCTTATAAGAAACAAGTCTTGGGTTTTAACAAATGTTTTCATTCCTCACACTTCTGGCTTTAATTTGAATATGAATATACAAGATCTACTGATCACCATTACGGTAAACTACATTTCTTACAGTGGCATGTTTGAAGATACGTCTAAGTGATTGACGAGTGATGTCAGCATCATTCTACTGTTGATTCACAGTAATTTGGAAGAAAATGACCCAGCATGGATTCATTTCACAGTAATTTTTTTACGACAGTAATTTATTGTAAAATAATACTCTTTTAATTTTTTTTACAGTGATGAATATAAAGTTCAAAAACTAAGCATTTACTTTTTGTAACAATATAAAGGTCTTTATTGTCACTAATGTTTAATTAAAACTTCTGAATGTTAGTGTATTAAAGTGTGACAGCCACAATCACTTACTATTAATGTTTTTCTTTTTTGTTTTTTTGCTGAATGGAAACAAGCAGCGTGAACATTCTGCAAAATCTCTGTTTTTTTGTTCTATAGAAGAAAGAAAGCCAAAGGTGTGTAAATAATGGCAGAATGTTTTTCTAATCTTTAAGTAATATCTGACAAACTTTAAAAAACGATTACGATTGTATCCCATTTATTCCATTGAAATGTTTACATACTAAGGATCTATCATGGCAGCACAAAAGGAGGATCTGCCATCACCTCTATCCAGACTAAAATGGCTTTTAAAGTGCCCTTATTATACTATTTTAAACCTTGCTAATTTGTTTTGGACAGGGTTGCACGATATATCGACCACCATATCAATATCGGCTGATGTTCATTTTTAATGTTTTTCGTTATCGGCCTGATAAGAAAATTTGGCCGATATATTAAAGCTGATAAATAATGTATTATTTCCTTCAGCTGAGACACTTCAGATGCGCACTGTTCGCCATTATGGTTTTGAATATGATTGAAATATGACTGGAATCACTTAAAAAAGAAAAATACAGTTCAGTCTGTCATATAGACTACATCAAATTATCATGAGAACATTATAATTGTGTGCTTGGGACATGGCTTTTAATGCTGAGACTTTTGATTTTGTAACCAGGCTCTCAAAAATGATACAAAAATTTGGATTATCCACCAATATATCGGTTATCGGCTTCCAAATATAAAGAATTATCGGTTATCGGTATCAGCTGAAATTTTCAAATCGATGCATCCCTAGTTTTGGAGTCTCATCCAATGCCAAAAAACACTTACATTTTCTCATAATATACATAGCACATCAGCTCTTTTCTCACAGTGTCTGAAACGGTTCGATAAGGGATTCTGCCTTTCTAAACCCCGCCTTTTCCAAGAGCCTCCTCTGCGCTGATTGGTCAGATGGCCCAGTCTGTTGTGATTGGTCTATGTCAGAAACGGCATGTTTCAACACCGCATCAATTCCAACACGAGTCCTCATCCTCATGCAAAGTGGATTGGCAGCGTAGAAAACAGCGTCTTCTCGACATATTGACAACACGACATGTTGCTTCTCAGCTACAACTACAGTGTTTGAGGGCGGAGCAAAGACATTGTTCGCAGGCAGCCAATGAAAACCATCGGTGGGCATTATGCAAATGTACCCTCTCAGTGAGGCTGGAATTGCTGATGACTCGTTTCTTTCTTTTAGGAGATTATTAGACCTGCATGGGAGGTCATATTCAAAATGCATAATCCGGGCACTTTAAATATGCTCAGTGTTGAATATGCTCACTCAGTGTTTCAATTGGTGAGCACATCTCTGGGAAGCCTCCGTCACACTCATCCATCACGCCACATCCGCGACAGACAGAAATAAAGCCTTAGAAAATATAAGCAAGGCTGGATCTCATCATTGATTCCTTAGAGGGTTTCATATTCACAGCATGCTAATAAGCTGAATATGCTCCTCATCTCCAGACTGTGTGTGTGTGCGTTACTGCCCTTAAAGGGGTCATAAAATGAGAAATCAAATTTTCCTTTTGACATATTAGAGGTCATCATACTATAAGAATATCCTGTACGTTTCAGAACTGAAAACGTCCTTGTTAGTCCAAAAGCAGCTTTTATTGGAACCAAGCCCAGAGAACGACTCGCTGTGGAATGAGCCTATAATAGATGATGAAAGAAGATCAACCTAGTTCATCATTGCATCTTTGGCCCCGCCCACTGGAGTGTTAGTGAGATGACGAGGAGAGAAGAGCGACTACAAATAACATCCCCTTCCAAAGGATCCTAATGCTGGGAATGTGCTGATTTATGTGAATGTCTCAGTTGAGCATTATTTATTTGTATTCGCTACAGTTCACTGTGAATTCTTTGGCAAATCAGTCGCAAACACACTTTTACGATATGGACTCGACAGTAATGCCACAACATGTGAGTAACTGTGTTAATTCTAATGCCTGATCTGAGACCTGTGACAGTCACATGTTCTTTGTCTGTGTCTCAGTAAATCAAACCAGTGACTAAACGCTCAACTTCACATTGTTTCTCTTAGTAATTTAAAATTATCTGTTATTTAAACTGTGATTAAATTATATATAAAGCACTCAAAGAACGCTCCCTTTATAATCGCTGGAGCTGTCAATCAAACAGAGCGAGTTTATCAGGGACTGAGTTCTGGATTCAGCAGCCAATCACAGCAGTGGGCGTTTACACTGAAGTCTCACAGCGGCCAATCACAGCAGTGGGCGTTTACACTGAAGTCTCAAAGCAGCCAATCACAGCAGTGGGCGTTTACACTGAAGTCTCACAGCGGCCAATCACAGCAGTGGGCGTTTACACTGAAGTCTCACAGCAGCCAATCACAGCAGTGGGCGTTTACACTGAAGTCTCACAGCGGCCAATCACAGCAGTGGGCGTTTACACTGAAGTCTCACAGCGGCCAATCACAGCAGTGGGCGTTTACACTGAAGTCTCACAGCAGCCAATCACAGCAGTGGGCGTTTACACTGAAGTCTCACAGCGGCCAATCACAGCAGTGGGCGTTTACACTGAAGTCTCACAGCAGCCAATCACAGCAGTGGGCGTTTACACTGAAGTCTCACAGCTGCCAATCACAGCAGTGGGCGTTTACACTGAAGTCTCACAGCAGCCAATCACAGCAGTGGGCATTTACACTGAAGTCTCACAGCAGCCAATCACAGCAGTGGGCATTTACACTGATGTCTCACAGCAGACACGCCCCTTCAAACACAGCGTTCAAATCAGAGGCTAAAATCAGGGTAGGAAAATGCCTTTTATTTCTAAATTATGACAATTTTTGATGTAAAAATCATCCTAACATCCTAAGTGCGCTACAGAAAACATTATAAAACAATAAAACAATGCAGTCCACGACCCCTTTAAGGTGCTAAATGTCCAATAAAACATCGATATAGTCTGAAATAATAAGAATAGATTGCATTGGATCCCGATTGATGTAAAGTGATGTAGATGTTCCCAGAGCTGTAAAGTGGTTAGGAATGAAGCGGATCCGATCAATATCACCTGAAGAATGTTTTGTCAGGACAATGTTAGGCTTCCCGACCTGCTCTATTCATGCACTGAGCGGCAAGAACATGTGTTTGCGGTGCGAGCGCTATTGAATTGGCATTACTGGGGGAATCTTAGCACTGATCAGTTTATACACTGACACACGACACAAGCAGCTCTCTGTGTTATTATACACAACCTGATTCACATTTCCACTTAAACTCGATTTACACTTCATCTTTTACTCCTTATTTTTCTCTTTCATTCCTATCTCCTCATATTGCGCCAGCCGTCTGAGACAAACGAGCAAGCAAATGACAAAGAAACAGCGAGAGAGTGAGACACAGTCTGAGAGGATGAAACTGGAAACCAGTGCGATATAAAGAAGGACCTGTGGAATTGGGAAGCAAACACAGGTTTCATCAGATTAAATCACTCAGGCAGGTTGATCCATCTCTGGCTGCGTTTAAAGAATGAGGGTAAATTACTGCCGCGGTTCAGCAAGAGCCAGACAAAACACCTCCCTCAGACTCAGACAGACAGACGGGCTGCGGTTCAAGGGCTGATGGACATCATGCATCAACTGCCCAGCCACTGGACGACAATCCTGCCTCTCTCAGAGGAATAAACACAGCACTGCCACCACACAACGGCATCTTGGTCTTGTCAATATGTGGCGCTGGAATATGGGTCTGCTTAAAGGACAACTCCGGTGAAAAATTAACCTAGGGGTAATTAACACATGCACTGTAAAAAATTATTGTGATTTTAAAGGGTTAGTTCACCCAAAAATGAAAATTCTGTCATTAATTACTCACCCTCATGTCGTTCGACACCTGTAAGACCTATTCAGAACACAAATGAAGATATTTTAGTGTAAAGCTGATGCTGAGAAAGGCTTCAGATAGGCCTCCATTGGCATTCAGTACATTTACACTCACAAGACCAATAAAAAGGCACTTAAAAAAACGTCGTTACAAAGTCCATCTCACCACAGTGACTCTACAATAATTTTACGATGCGACGACAATAGTTTTTGTGCGCAAAAAAAAAATCAAAATAACACCTTTATCCAGCTTGTTATTGTCTTCCGTGTGTGCCTCCATGACGCATGCGCGAGAATATGACGCAGATCCAGCGTTCGGACACATGACCCAGAAGAGATTTGTTTACAAGCAGAGGAAGACGCGCGTGTCTAAGCTGTTGAATTCTACATTGATCGTGCTTTAGGTCTCGGCGTAGTTCTCAAAATGGGGTTAAAGTGAGCATTTCATGGATTCCCGAACGCCGGATCTACGTCATATTCTCGCGCATGCGTCGTGGAGGCACACACAGAAGACAAGAACAAGTTGGATAAAGGTGTTATTTTGATTTTTTTTTGCGCACAAAAACTATTGTCGTCGCATCGTAAAATTATTGTAGAGTCACTGTGGTGAGATGGACTTTGTAACGATGTTTTAAGTGCCTTTTATGGGTCTTGTGAGTGTAAATGTACTGAATGCCAATGGAGGCCTATCTGAAGCCTTTCTCAGCATCAGCTTTACACTAAAATATCTTCATTTGTGTTCCGAAGATGAACGGAGGTCTTACGGGTGTCATTTTTTAATTTTTGGGTGAACTAACCCTTTAACAGTATTTTACTGTAAAAATGCTACGGTGAAAAACAGTTAATTGGTTAACAGAAAGTATCCGTACTATATACGGTGAATAACTGTAATAGAATGAAAAAGAATGTTGTGTAATTTACAGTGAAAACCCATAAATTGACATTCCCAGAATTCCCAGCATGACACTTCGCATTTGATGTATTTTCATTGCAATAACTATGTTTCTTCTTTGTTTTTTCTAATCAGTTATGTACATTAGGGTTTTATGTTATATCGGATGTTGTTAAATGAATGTTTATTGCATTTTAAATTTTTTTTTACCATGATGGTGTTTAGTGTTTGTGTGAATGAAACTGACTGAGCACCTTCTATATATTAGTACTGTCCTCTTAAAAGCTGCTTGTGATGAGCTTTGATTCATCACATGATTCTCATCACCACTGTGATTGGTGGTTGTCCGTATATATCAAAGATACATAACAGATATTATTTTAATAGGTTGGTAATTTAACATTATTTCAGTTAATGAAATATGTGTTTTTTTACCGTAAATTGTTTACAGTGTAAAATTAATAATTACAATATAAACCTTTGAATTATATGGTTTTGAACTGTAAAAGAAAACATTTTTAAACCGTAATTATTACATTATAAACCTTTAAATTATATGGTGCTGTCCCTAAAAACCTAAAACATTACTTCCGTATTTTTTACGGTAAAGTTCTGGCAACCACAGCTGCCGGTTTTTTACCGTAAATTTTACAGGGATTTTTTTTACAGTGTGGAGTAGATCGTTCTCTGCGATGCATTTTCATGAAAATCAAATGTAAAGAGTTCTCTCTCTAAAAACAGATTAGCTTATAACGCTATGGGGCACAGAATAAGTCAAATTAAATTCCCTACATGCAAACTGAAGCATTGAGAACTTTGTAAGTGTACAAACAGTTTAATAAGAAGATACTTTATAAGGACAGAACATTACGCGTATACAGACAGGAGCCATCTTGGACAACAGTCTCGACAAGTCGAGCCACAGTTGAATAATCCGCCATCTCTTTAGTGTGTATCCTTTGGAAGAACTAGTCTCTGTTGCGTTCAGTTTTAAAAAAAATTATTTGTATTTATTTATTTTCGCTGTTGCGTTCAGTGCTTTCTTCCGGAAACAGCGGACCATATGAGATTCCAAGTCACAGTTCATCACTTAGCACAGCGTTCGTGGCTCGACTTGTCGAGACTGTTGTCCAAGATGGCTCCTGTCTGTGTACGCGTAATGTTCTGTCTTTATAAAGTATCTTCTTATTAAACTGTTTGTACACTTAAAAAGTTCTCAATGCTTCGGTTTGCATGTAGGGACCCTCATTATGCTACCGTGTTAGCGTGAGGCTATTATGAGCCTTGTTAGTGGTATTAACTAGCGATTTAATTTGCCTTATTCTATGCCCCATATACTAGCGTTAAGCTAATCTGTTTTTAGAGAGAAAACTCTTTACATTCGATTTTCATGAAAACGCATCCCAGAGAACGATCTACTCGGTAACCATGTGTTAATTACCCCAGGTTCATTTTTCACCAGAGTTGTCCTTTAAGCATTAATGCAGATTATAATGACCTGAAAGGGGTCGTTCTAGAGTAAATGCAGGTGATTGTTCATATACAGAGAGATTATAGCTATAGAAACTCAATCATCTGATGGACCTTCCATCAGCAAAATAGTTCATGCATAACACTTGTTTCAATTGCTTCTTATAAATGAATTACATTATATACAGCGCTTGCAGTCATGGGAAATTTAAAATTGCAGTATAAAATATATAGGTACACCGGGGTAAAAGTCGCCTTTGATTTTATGTTCCTCTAAACCAGGGGTTTAAAGCAGAAATGGATAAAGTCTACCAAACATTCTAAAGGTTTCATTTCTAAATGTTTCTGTATACATATTTTACAGAATTGTATATGTTTGCTTTGTATCTTTCTAGTGAGTTTTTTCCTCTCACTGTAGTCCCCTTTATCTCACTCACTGGTGTTGTAAGGCAGTATTATTAACACAGTGGGTAAGTTGCTTACATACATTTATTGTGAAAGTTGCTTATACAAATCATTTTTAATTGAAAAGTTTGTTCTTCGGGTTTATACATCCAACATTACGCATAGCCGATTTAAGTATGGGAACAATATGTTGTATTTATAATGTCACACTTACTGTTTATCTAACAGTTTACTTTTTTTTTTTCATACATAAAAATAGATGGATTTTAAGAAGGGGGTCCCTCATAAAAGGTTCATCATATTTGGGGGTCCTTGGCGTCATAAAGTTTGAAAACCCCTGCTCTAAACCACTAGATGGCACAGAAACTGTCCTCAGCACTTTCCAAAACATCCGCTTTTCAAGATTCACGTGGAAATTTGACTGATCCTGGACGTGATCGCGGGCAGCAGCGCAAAGTTGATTCTGTGCTACTTTGATCTAATATTTGATGCTTTTAAAAATGTTGTAGATTTAAAGGGTTAGTTCACCCAAAAATGAAAATTCTGTCATTAATTACTTACCCTCATGTCGTTCGACACCCGTCAGACCTCCGTTCATCTTCAGAACACAAATGAAGATATTTTAGTGTAAATCTGATGGCTCTGAAAGGCCTCCATTGGCACAATGTCACTCTCAAGACCCTTAAAAGGCACTAAAGACGTCGTTACAAAGTCCATCTCACTACAGTGGTTCTACAATAACTTTATGGAGTGGCGAGAATAGTTTTGAAGCTTCGAAGCGTTATGAATCAGTGAGTCGAATCATGATTCGGATCGCGTGTCAAACCGCCAAACTGCTGATTCGACTTTTTGTCATCACTATATAAGTCGTTATTTAGGGTTTTTTTGCGCACAAAAACTATTCTCGTCACTCCATAAAGTTATTGTAGAACCACTGTAGTGAGATGGACTTTGTAACGACGTCTTTAGTGCCTTTTAAGGGTCTTGAGAGTGTAAAGTGCATTGAGCCAATGGAGGCCTTTCAGAGCCATCAGATTTACACTAAAATCTTACGAGTCTTACGGGTGTCGAACGACATGAGGGTAAATAATTAATGACAGAATTTTCATTTTTGGGTGAACTAACCCTTTAAGTAGCAAATAAGAATTCATATATTTTGAGACAAAGGTCTAGTTAATGATTTTCATTTTTGTTCAAGGTAATTAAAGCAACAGCTTTTTCAATGACGGAAGAATATGTAAAAGTATGGTATCTGGGGTAAAAGGCACAATAATTAACATGATAATAAACAGTTCGCTGACTTTTCCATTTGTTGACATGACGAGATGGTAAATATCATATATTTAGTTGGGTGTCCACCTTAGAGATAAGCGGCATATTTATAACGAAACCAAAATATTAATCATATTATTTAGTAAAATATCATTTATTGTTACTACTGTAAATCTATTTAAAATTATTATGGGCTCTCCTTCAATGCTTTCAGAATCTTTACTTTTTAAAATTATTTTGTTTCTATATTTTTTAAAAGATACACTGATGAGAAACGGTATTCCCTGGTGGCTGTGGCTCTTTCAGCAGATAATGCTCCTGACACAAAGCACAAATGCTTCAGGAATGGTTTGAGGAGCACAACGAGTTTGAGGCGTTGACTCGGCCTCCAAATTCCCCAGATCTCAATCCAATCGAGCATCTGTGGGATGTGCTGAACAAACAAGTCCCACCTCACAACTTACAGGACTTAAAGGATCTGCTGCTAACATCTTGGTGCCAGATACCACAGCAAGTCTAGAGGAGTCCATGCCTCGATGGGTCAGGGCTGTTTTGGTAGCAACACAATATCATTATGTTCGGTGATCGGTGTATTTCTATATTAACATATTTTAATGACAGAATATTTATTGAACAAAAATAAATTATTTTATTTATCAAAATAAACAGAAAATAGTTCAAACTTTGCTAAAGGGATTGTTAAGTTAGACATTATTAAAAACATTATTTTAGCTGAAGTATTTGTGTCTTTGCCCTCCCTCGCCACCCCATACATTAATACGGTTTTTATTCATTTTTACACAAAATATGTTGCTCCATAAATGTTCAATACTATTTTTTTCTTAAGGTGTGCCTTTAGCCCTGTTGTACCCTATTATTATATTCATTATAGATGTTTCAATTGAATTTCCAGGCATTTTTGTATGTGAAAAATGCGTGGGACCATCCAAACATATGAACTTTCTTGGTTAAACCACAATAAAGCTTATTAATAAATGTAAGAACAGTGTCTTTCTCAAGCCATCAGACTATATTTAAAGCATCTGATCAACATCCTAGCGTTAGGTATGACCTTTAGCATTTAATAATGAGAGTTTATTTCCAGGCTCTTAGCGCATCTGTCAATTTTCCCTCCTCTCCTCCTGTCTCTCTAATCTGAGTGCAAGCATGCTGGACAAATTCCTTCATTTTCCCAACCATCTGTGGCTATTTGCAGAAGGAACTGTAGTAATATTTCAGTCAGATTTGTGTTCAGTGATGTGGCCTCGGGGACACAGACCCATTTAAACAAATGCCATCAAGTCAAGGAGGACGGATTTCCTTTCCTTTCTGGACCGTAGGTGGCAATTCCCCAACACTTCAACACTTCATTATCCTTGTGACGTGAGAGACAGCACCACCTTGTGTATAACAGTCCCACTTGCATTAGACGGTCAAGCAATTAAACACCAACTTTCACATTTCCTGAGATTTGGAAAGGAGCTTGTTTTATCCTAGTTCTCAAATGACCACGACAAGTCTGATTTAATTATAACAATACAGCATTGCAACATATCCATCATACAGGCATAAACCTACCATGGAAGATGCTGTTGTCAGTCAGAAAATGACGGCAATACTGTGGACTTCCATGCTTGTCCATCTTCCTGTAACTCATGATGGGATCCGGGAAGGACAGAGTGGAATATCTGCAATGGAGAATAAAGAAATATGATGTTATTACATATACAGTATAGCTTACACGCACACGCACACACACACACACACACACACACACACACACACACACACACACACACACACACACACACACACACACACACACACACACACACACACACACACACACACACACACACACACACACACACACACACACACACACACACACACACACACACACACACACACACACACACACACACACACACACACACACACACACACACACACACACACACACACACACACACACACACACACACACAACAGGTGCAGTCCTACAGTTACAACACTGATTGTACTGATGGAATTACAAAAGAGATGGTGAAGAGAGAGAAATAAGCAGGGAGAAGGAAAATGAGTGTGTATGTGTGAAGGGATTGAGAGGACTGAAGTTGCACTGAGATAGTTTAATACACATCCGCTACACTTATAGATGCAGAATACATTAAAGGGGAACTATTATGCCCCTTATTACAAGATGTAATACAAAAATCTCCAGAATGTGTCTGAAGTTTCAGCTCAAAATACCCCACAGATCATGTATTATACCGTGTTGTGCCATTTTTAAGTGGAAGGAAAAACCTGCTGTTTTCGTGCATGTATCTTTAAATGCAAATGAGCTGCTGCACTATGCTGAAAGCTCCTGTATGTGAACCTTTTGCAGATAAATACAAGTGCATTTTCAATAAGTTTCACAAATCAATAAGTAAATCATACTCAACTATTATATTAAACAACATTTCCTAATTATACCTACTCTGTATACATTTTATGATGAATAGTATCATTAGTTATACATAATTTTTCAAATGCTTCTTGTGTTCATATATTTCATTATAAAATGGCATAAGTACACTACCCTTCCTGAAATACAATTAATATTGTCATCATTCATTGATTTCATGTTAAAATAATATACAAATTCACTACTTTCTTTGAAATACAATAATCAGTAAAAAATGAATCATCAGATTAATCTGGAAAAATAATCGTTAGATTAGTCGACTAATCGAAAAAATAATCGATAGATTAATCAACAAGAAAAATTGTTATTAGATGCAGCCCTAATATATTCATGTTAATTATAAGACATTCAATTCAATTCAATTCAAATTTATTTGTATAGCGCTTTTCACGATACATATCGTTTCAAAGCAGCTTCACAGAAAATGCATCTACATTACAATTTAAATTGATTTGTACATGTTATGCATTTCAGAAATGCACATATACAAAGCACACAGATTAGCTAACTATCTATTATTAATCAATATAATAACTATGGCACAGAAATAAGAATACATGTTGTTAATGAATATACATAAAATGTGCATTACTGCTTTTATTGTTTGACCGGTTTTCATTTATATTTTATTCTATTTTGTCTTTCTTAACTTCAAACAAGATTACAGAACAATTACAGTTTTTCTTGGCACTTTGTTTATTTATTTATGTATTATGTGTATAGTATGTTTTTGTGTGTACTGTGAGTACCGTCTTCATGTATTGCTGCTAATGCACTTTCATTTACCAATTGGGATCAATAAAGTACTACTACTATATATATATATCTACACTCACCTAAAGGATTATTAGGAACACCTGTTCAATTTCTCATTAATGCAATTATCTAATCAACCAATCACATGGCAGTTGCTTCAATGCATTTAGGGGTGTGGTCCTGGTCAAGACAATCTCCTGAACTCCAAACTGAATGTCAGAATGGGAAAGAAAGGTGATTTAAGCAATTTTGAGCGTGGCATGGTTGTTGGTGCCAGACGGGCCGGTCTGAGTATTTCACAGTCTGCTCAGTTACTGGGATTTCCACGCACAACCATTTCTAGGGTTTACAAAGAATGGTGTGAAAAGGGAAAAACATCCAGTATGCGGCAGTCCTGTGGGAGAAAATGCCTTGTTGATGCTAGAGGTCAGAGGAGAATGGGCCGACTGATTCAAGCTGATAGAAGAGCAACTTTGACTGAAATAACCACTCGTTACAACCGAGGTATGCAGAAAAACATTTGTGAAGCCACAACACACACAACCTTGAGGCGGATGGGCTACAACAGCAGAAGACCCCACCGGGTACCACTCATCTCCACTACAAATAGGAAAAAGAGGCTACAATTTGCACAAGCTCACCAAAATTGGACAGTTGAAGACTGGAAAAATGTTGCCTGGTCTGATGAGTCTCGATTTCTGTTGAGACATTCAGATGGTAGAGTCAGAATTTGGCGTAAACAGAATGAGAACATGGATCCATCATGCCTTGTTACCACTGTGCAGGCTGGTGGTGGTGGTGGTGTAATGGTGTGGGGGATGTTTTCTTGGCACACCTTAGTGCCAATTGGGCATCGTTTAAATGCCACGGCCTACCTGAGCATTGTTTTATGACCAGCATGTACCCATCCTCTGATGGCTACTTCCAGCAGGATAATGCACCGTCACAAAGCTCCAATCATTTTAAATTGGTTTCTTGAACATGACAATGAGTTCACTGGACTAAAATGGCCCCCACAGTCACCAGATCTCAACCCAATAGAGCATCTTTGGGATGTGGTGGAACGGGAGCTTCGTGCCCTGGATGTGCATCCCACAAATCTCCATCAACTGCAAGATGCTCTCCTATCAATATGGGCCAACATTTCTAAAGAATGCCACGTAGAATTAAGGCAGTTCTGAAGGGGAAAGGGGGTCAAACACAGTATTAGTATGGTGTTCCTAATAATCCTTTAGGTGAGTGTATATATATATATATATATATATCAAACCACCTAAAGATATTACAACTGAGACCCTTATTTCGGTTAGGATGACAATGCCAATTTGCTATGAACAATTTATGATCAGACTCCTAAAACTGCCAGTTTGAACCTAAAGATGAATTGCCGCTCACACAGATATGATACAATATGCACTTTGCTACCCATAATCCTGAGGTGGAATAAAGGCCCTGTGGACCTGCAGCGTAACAGAAACCCTCCACATTAACTAAAGCCCCCCACAAAGTCTACGCGTTTGACCCCGTGGCCTCAGTCTGCACTAATTTCCTGAAACAAGCTGAAATCAGACTCTACAGCAGGAGCCGGCCGGGGTCTCGCTTGTTCCGGAACTTTCTCCCTCAGGATGTTCCCATAAATCACCAGCAGACAAACACACAACAGGTGCTGCTGGAAAAAGTCCTCACAGAGGGAACGGAACAGAGATGTAAATGAAATATGGTTCGTTTAAAATGTATAATACTGTACAGTTCAGCCAGAGACTCCAGGGGAGGTATTTAAAGGGATATTCAACACAAAAATTTAAATTGTCTCCATCTTCCATCCCAGATGTATATGACTTTATAGATTGGTGCAGGGATGATGCATTTTTGTAGGCCAACATGGAAGTTCCTGGTTTCCTTACAATTTTTCCATTGGTTTTTGTATTTTTTTCTTACAGCGACTGGTGAGTAGACGAGTTTTCCTGTTCGGCTGATGATGTTCAATGTCCTCAACATCCTCTGTAGTCCCATTTAGAGACTTGTTAGCAACCGCCTTTTACAAGACAAGACTTTAAAAAAAAACCTTCAGGGCGTGCTAAAAACGCAACTCGTTTCTGGGGTTTGGCCAAACAATACGTCATCCCTTCTTTCGAAAGGAGATTTGTAGAAAAATTATCCAGTTCATATAATGCAGACGTTTCCCTCAAAGCTGATGCTTCAAAAACCCTGCAAAATGAACATGACAGTAATCCATACGACCTCAGTTTATGAATCGATGGCTTCTGAAGCAAACCAACATGTGTACACCGATCAGGCATAACATTATGACCACCTTCCTAATATTGTGTTGGTCCCCCTTTTGCTGCCAAAACAGGTTTCCTAGCAGAACATTGCCCTGAACCAGCATTAACTTCTTGAGCAATCTGAACTCCAGTAGCTCGTCTGTTTGATCGGACCACACGGGCCAGCCTTCGCTCCCCACGTGCATCAATGAGCCTCGGCCGCCCATGACCCTGTGGCCGGTTCTCCACTGGTCCTTCATGACCCTGTGGCCGGTTCTCCACTGGTCCTTCATGACCCTGTGGCCGGTTCTCCACTGGTCCTTCATGACCCTGTGGCCGGTTCTCCACTGGTCCTTCATGACCCTGTGGCCGGTTCTCCACTGGTCCTCCATGACCCTGTGGCCGGTTCTCCACTGGTCCTTCATGACCCTGTGGCCGGTTCTCCACTGGTCCTTCATGACCCTGTGGCCGGTTCTCCACTGGTCCTCCATGACCCTGTGGCCGGTTCTCCACTGGTCCTTCATGACCCTGTGGCCGGTTCTCCACTGGTCCTCCATGACCCTGTGGCCGGTTCTCCACTGGTCCTTCATGACCCTGTGGCCGGTTCTCCACTGTTCCTCCATGACCCTGTGGCCGGTTCTCCACTGGTCCTTCATGACCCTGTGGCCGGTTCTCCACTGTTCCTCCATGACCCTGTGGCCGGTTCTCCACTGGTCCTTCATGACCCTGTGGCCGGTTCTCCACTGGTCCTCCATGACCCTGTGGCCGGTTCTCCACTGGTCCTTCATGACCCTGTGGCCGGTTCTCCACTGTTCCTCCATGACCCTGTGGCCGGTTCTCCACTGGTCCTTCATGACCCTGTGGCCGGTTCTCCACTGGTCCTTCATGACCCTGTGGCCGGTTCTCCACTGGTCCTTCATGACCCTGTGGCCGGTTCTCCACTGGTCCTTCATGACCCTGTGGCCGGTTCTCCACTGGTCCTTCATGACCCTGTGGCCGGTTCTCCACTGTTCCTTCCTCTGAGCACTTTTGATAGAGACTGACCACTGCAGAGCGGGAACACCCCACAAGAGCTGCAGTTTTGGAGATGCTCTGATCCAGTCGTCTAGCCGTCCCAATTTGGCCCTTGTCAAACTCACTCAAATCCTTACGCTTGTCCATTTTTCCTGCTTCTAACACATCAACTTTGAGGACAAAATGCTCACTTGCTGCCTAATATATCCCACCCACTAACAGGTGATGAAGAGGTCATCAGTTCACTTCAGCGGTCATAATGTTATGCCTGATCAGTGTGTGTACTTTTTAATCTATAAGTCTTTGCTTCTTGCCAACTGTTCATGGGTTCATGAGTTCATGCTTGACGCAAAAATCAGCATGTTGTGAAGTGTGCTGTAAGCGTGTTTGAAACTCACACACTGCGCACTTCTTTCACAAAATGCTGACGTTTACGTCAAGCATGAACTCATGAACGTGCATTTGTCAGTTGTCTGGAAGTGAGAGTTTAAAAAGTTTAAAATAGGTTAGTAGTACTTTTGGCTTCAGAAGACATTGATTCATCAACTGGGGTTGTATGGATTACCGAAAGAGAACTTAGTTTGCTTTTAATGTGCGCGCTCAGAAAAGCTTATGTCAGAACAGCGTGCTAATAAAATGTTTAACTGGCAAGGCTTTAAAACGCATGCAAAAACCTCAGAGTTCACTTTGAGGGGTTTTTGAAGTGTCAATTTTGCAACGTCCTCCAACCAATACGCCTATATAGGTCGTTTGTCACTTCCCTGAAATACGACCCATAGGAGTGTTTACTAAAGTCGCGCCCCTATCGACAACAGGACACTTTCATTTTAATGCTTTGTTTCCTTTTATTTGCATCATATTTCGGGTTTTGCGTAGCTCAATTGATAGAGTATTGCAAAATACAACATCATGTGATCATGCAATCGTGTGTTCGATCCCAGGGAACGCATGTGCTCATAAAGTGTATATGCACTATACATCACTGGGTAGGTTTAGGGGTGTAGTTGTTAATAAAAAAAGATTTTTGCTAAATGGAAATATGACAAATGGTGATTAAAAAGTCCACACTTGCATTTAAATGAACACGCATTTTGATTGGTAACGACAGTCATACGTCATTTGACATACAACACTATCATTATTTTTACGCCAGCTAGAGAGCGCATGACTTTAAAATGTAAATAAAGGTTGTAATAAGATGCTTGAAAAACGACCGATAGGGTCTGTTTTTTTTTTCAGGACAGTCTGCAATTTTGGTGGTCCCGTAGACTTGTGTTATACGGACTCACAGAGATGGAAACAGAAGAAAGAAAATCATATTCATCTGGGATGAAACAAGGGTGAGTAAATGATGCAAGAATTTTCATTTAGTATCCTTTAAAAGGAGAGACTAGCTTCCGTGTGGCCAAAATCAGAGAGAAAGTCTGAATTGAACCACACAGCCATGAATTGACAAATCTGGACAAAAAGGCAGCGTTGAATCTCAAAGACGAATAAAACACGTAGCCCATATATGGCCCAGGAGACCTGTTTGAAATACTGCCCACCGTTGGTGTGAGGATAAAACCCCTCGCTCCATTCAGCTCTCCTGGCTTCTGTCATCTTGTGATTGGTCGCTTACTGTCAGAGTAGCCAGAATATAAATGTGAGGGTAATCAAAAGCTGTCACATGTGCCACTATGAGGCACATTAGCTATGGGATAAGAGGCTAGCAGCCCCTTTCAGCCGGCATTATCCACACAGAGGGAGAAAATTGAGAATGATTACAGTGTCAGAGTGTGGTAATGTGAGCACTTGGCTTTTCAATAAACCATGCTGTTTTGTACTGTCATAAGAAAGTCCCATCTGACCCCGAGGAACACAATCTGCTTCCATTATTAGGAAGTGGAAAAATATAACCTTCCTGGATTATGCAAGTCCTGCATCTCTAGCTTCTGTTGCAGAAGCGAATCAAGGGTGGACTCATTTTTAGTAACAGTGGTCATGTTTCTCTGTATAAAACCAACACATGGAAGGCTTTAGGGGTGTTCGTTCCACCCCAGTTGCGAATTTAACTTGTGGGCAAAACTGTAATATCGCATAAAACATTTGCAGCGTTTCTCTCCCATGTGTTCAAGAGAACAAAACCGTCACTTCCTGGGAAATTGCCGCAAATGATCTGTAATAAAAAACAGTGACTCTTTTGTCTTCCATCATAAATGACTGCAGACGCGCAGACGAAACGCAATAAACGCTGTCATGTTACCTTACGTTTGGATGCTGGTGTTTGGGAACACATTTCAGAACCAACATCTGAGATGAAGTGTTAAATCCTACATTATAAGTGGACCTCAAAGAACATTTTTAAAGGCAGTTCATGACCCATTTAAAGGGATAGTTCTCCCAAAAAAGATAATTAGCCCATGATTTACTCACCCTCAAGCAGAGGTGGACAGTAACTAAGTACATTTACCTGAGTACTGTACTTAAGTACACTTTTTGAGTATCTGTACTTTCCTTGAGTAGTATTTTTTCTGGAAACTTATGACTTTTACTTCACTACATTTGAAAGACAAATATCGTACTTTTTACTCCACTACATTTCTAGCAAGGCCCTCGAAGTAGAAAGTCGTAGCCGCTTTGAAAGACAGTGGATGATTTGTTTTCTTCTTTAAAAACGTGATTTTTTTTTTTTTTTGCAGACAGCCATTCAGCAATCACTCTTGTAAGATCACATGAAGTTCAATGATTTCCAAGTATTTTTTGAACACTAATCAATTGATGGCAAAATAGAAGACGGCAGTTCCCAGACTCAGTGCGCGCAACCATAGTCATACTTAAAAGTTAAAATTCAGAAGAGCAGACGTGGATAAGTCTGAAAAACTGCGACAACACGAAAGTGCACACAGAAAGCTGCCTCTCAGACGCCAGACCACAAGTACTGAATTTTAGTCTATTGAATCTACTAAAATCTTATTATAGTCAATTAAAACTAGACTAAAACAAACAATTCAGATGCCTAAAATGTTATAGTCAAAAGACTGACTAAAACTAAATCAAAATTTGCTGTCAAAATTAACACTGGTATGAAATATGGTTGGTCAAATTATTTTTTTATAGATTTACTCGCCAAGTTGCCATAGCCTTGTGGATACAGCGCTAACGCATCGCTAACGTACGAAAATGATGTTTGTTAGCATGCAAAAACGTAATTGGGCTAATAATGTTAACTGAAGTCCTTTCAGAAATGTTTTTTACATAATCCTGTCAAATAAACACAATGTAGAAACCTTTCTTTTCTAGTATGATTTTGACTTTGATAAGAGCTTTGTAACTTTTAAACAAGTATGTAAATGAGTTCAAGATATGCTAGCATGTCAGATGGAGCATGACTGGCTTAAACCACCATGATGGAACAGCGTGCATTCAACAATGCAATAATAATAAAACAATGCGTTTACTTTTACTTTTGATACTTAAGTTCTTTTAAAAGAAAGTACTTCTGTACTTTTACTTAAGTAAAAATCTATCTTTACAACTTTCACTTGTAATGGAGTAATATTTAACCAAAAATACTTTTACTTTAACTCAAGTAATGGAGTTGTGTACTTTGTCCACCTCTGCCCTCAAGTCATCCGAGGTGTCTATGAAATTCTTCTTTTAGACGAACACAATCAGAGATATATTAAAAATGTTCTGGCTCTTCAAAGCTTTATAATGGCAGTGAATGGGAGGCCAAAATTTGAAACCCCCAAAAAAGCGCATCCATCCATTATAAAAGTACTCCACACGGCTCTGGGGGGTTAGTAAAGTCCTTCTGAAGTGAATCGATGGGTTTGTGTAAGAAAAATATCCTTATTTAAAACTTTATAAAGTAAAATATCTCGCTTCCGCCAGACCGCCTTCCATATTCCATATGCCGTGGCATAAGCATATTGGATTTTTGCCGATATCCGATATGCCGATATTTTTCAACTCATTTTGGCCGATGACGATATATGTTTATTTTTTCCCTATGTTTGGAAACCACCATTTTGAGCAAAACATTATTTTTTTTCATCTGGTTTCGGATTTCTGAGGTCTCCTTACTAAAAGGATACTTGTTAAAGATAAATAAATGTTAATAAAGTTATTTTTATAATAAGAGTATATTAAAAGCGCTGAAAATAACAATAATAAAGTCCGTGATTTTTCATCCCAGACAGGTAACCTAAATATTTTATTTTGGGATTTAATGATTGTGCACATGAAGTGGGGGTGGCATGGCATCAGTTGATGCTGTCTTTAGCTTCAAATAAAAAAATATACAATTATTTTAGTGCTCCTTGGATTCATCATCCATTTCATAAAATTTTATGACAGATTAATAAACTGTATATACAAGTATTTAATTTACACGTGTCATGCTTGTGCTTGACAGAAAAATAAGTAACTTCTATTTAGTTGTGTATTCTACTTTTCATGTTATTACTATAACAACAGCGCCCCCACTAGGGCTGCACGATTTTGAGAAAAAACCTAATTGCGGTTTTTCTGACAAATATTGCGATTGCGGTGCGATTTTCGACTTTTGCGTTCGATACTTTTAAGTGCATAAAACTTAAAATTATGAATAAAATATGTTGTTATTTTTACGACACAGAGGGTTAAATAAACTACATACATAGTGATTGAGGTAATGAGATTGTTTGATGCTTCGTGATTATTAAATACCTGAACCTAAATACCAAAGAATAAGACGACATAATGGAAATTAACTTAACCACTTGGTCATTTATTTTGTTTTTAAATTTAACAATCTTAAACACTGAAAAATAGAAAATGAATTCTTATTAGATTTAGATTTACAATTAGAAAAACAAAATAATTCTGTAGTCCACTGCCATTTACTGAACATGAAACTGTTATATTGCAGACATTTTAAAATAAATGACAACAACAATTAAAAACAACACCTTATCCAGCCTTCTGCAAGATAAGAAAGTGCCAAACGACACGCACGTCGATATATTTTACATTTAGCACTCTTTTGCTCCACGTCGTTCTTCGCGAATCCAAAATAAGTCCAAACAGCTGAAGTACCACCCTTCTTGTTAACCAAGTGCTCCGCTTCCTCTCCCGTCACCGAAGAAGTGCCTTCGGCCATTTCTGCGCAGTTACAAGCTTTTTCTATTGGCACAATTCGAGGTACACGACACGTTGTGTGTTAGCTGCTTTGCTGCTGACAGAAAGCCGCCCGCCGCGCCCGGTGCATTGCATCATACAACCTTGTTTCCATTGCCATTTCTAATTGGCCAGCAAGCCAGGAACGCGCGATTCGACCATTTTGATTGGCTAATAGGTTTGTCACTCAAATGTCAGAGGCGGGGGAAAAAAACTCAAACTCCTGAGGTTAGGTTATTGCGGGAGTTAAAACCTCAATATCGATGCGATAAAGGTTAATCGTGCAGCCCTAGCCCCCACTATATAACATTCTAGCTGGCGAGCACTAGGACCTGGAGGAGCTTCAGCTGCTGTGGAGGCTGCGCACGCTTGGGAGACGCAATTGTGCTTGTTTTGGGCTAGTTTTGTAGTGAAAACCTGGCAACCCTGCCTTGATTCACAAATTCAAGGCAGCATTTAAAAACTGTCAATATAAATCACTATACATGCAATGCATTTGCTTGTTTTCACTTCAAGAATGAGCACTGCTGACATGATCTTATCGCTATAGCAGTCCTTGCACACGTGAGTTATTACAGGCTCATATCAACACGTTATCATATCGGCATAATTTTTCATATCGGCCGATGCCGATTTTTATATTTTAAGCGTTTATCGGCCGCTTCCGATGTCGTGCCGATAATATCGTGCATCCCTAAGCATTTTGAACTGAACACTTTCTTCGTAAGTTGACATTTATGATGGATGGATGCACTTTTTTGGGCTTCAAATTTTGGGCTGCCATTATCCACCTTTTTCTGGGGGGCGCTACTGTAAAAAAAGAATGTGGGTACAACTTCTGGTGAGAAATACCAATGGTATAATACCAAAATACCAAAGAGAAATACCAAAAAGAGAAATACCAAAATACCAATGGTATTTTGTGTGCTAGTTAGTGAAGAGGATAAGTGTTTTTCGGATCATTGGCAAGGTTTCAAAATGAAAATTTTTACTATTTTTGTTTTCAGATGTTGCCACAAGGGTTAAGTGAAGGTTACTGTGAAGCAACATGAATGACACACACTAAACATTTCAGTTTAGTACATTTATTAGTTAATTAATAATATCACAATACAATTTTCAGGCCCTTAATTGTCCTTACTTTACTGACCTTCCACAAAAGATA
Source organism: Gobio gobio (assembly GCF_949357685.1). NCBI lineage: Eukaryota > Metazoa > Chordata > Actinopteri > Cypriniformes > Gobionidae > Gobio > Gobio gobio. The sequence continues at coordinate 53,454,326 of NC_137115.1, read as the reverse complement.
CACTTTTCCGACAGATACTGATTTTTAAAGTTTGTTGAGGTTGTGTTCCCACATCGTTTGGAGAGCTTGAATGACTGTCAGCTGTTGAATGTCAATAAGCTGTTTCCATCCACCTATTTTTATGCGCATTTTGGGATATTGCATTAAAAAAAAAATGCTGAATGGAAACGCCAAGATGCGCATGAGTTCTATAAATGCGCATAAAAAAATTATGCACTCGTTGGAGTAGGATACATTTTCTATCCGATACGAAAACGAGCGCATAAACTACAATGGAAATGCATAAAGTCCCGCTTATTTACTTCGAACCGGAAGACGCTCCCACTTTTAACGCAAGACTTCATGGGCCGTTGGAAACTTGTGGATAAAGTTTGGATTAGTCAGGACATTTTTTAATATTACTCTGATTGTATTCGTCTGAAAGAATGTCATATACACCAAGGATGACTTGAGGGTGAGAAAAAAAAAAAGGGGTCATTTTCATTTTTGGGTGAATTATCCCTTTAAGACGGCATCCATTGTGATTGTTGTATGTGAGTAATTATAACAGAGGAAAGAAAGGTCATTAATAAATCAGCGTGTGTGAGAGGGTTTAAGCACAGGGGATTGGGGTGACAGCACTCAAAATAGATTTATCTGTGGGGGTAGGGTTTAACCCCGTGACCTCTCACCCCTTCTGACTGTAAAGCAAGCCACTTTCCCCCTCTTCACACCCCTCGCTTATCCTGCAGAAAGAGTCTCTCTCACTCTCCAGATCTATCCTGCTAAACTGCTGACTCTGCATTAGCATCGCTATCTCGCAAACACGTTTCCAACAGATAGTGCTGTTCGCCTTGCTCAGTTGGGGACACGAAATATTCAACTATATTACTGATCAGCTCATTTCAATTATCACAAAGTCATAATTAAGAGATAAAATGTTTAAAATATGATTTTAAATGTCCTCATTATTAGATATAAAGTCAAAAATATGATTTTGAAAGTCATAATAGTGAGATTAAAAAGTCTAAAATACGATATGCTATGTCATAATTGTAAGATAAAATGTAAAAAATATGATTTTAAATGTCCTCATTATTAGATAAAAAGTCAAAAATATGATTTTAAAAGTCATAATAGTGAGATAAAAAGTCTAAAATACGACATGCTAAGTCATAATTGTAAGATAAAATGTTAAAAATATGATTTTAAAAGTCCTCATTATTAGATAAAAAGTCAAAAATATGATTTTGAAAGTCATAATAGTGAGATAAAAAGTCTAAAATACGACATGCTATGTCATAATTGTAAGATAAAATGTTAAAAATATGATTTTAAATGTCCTCATTATTAGATAAAGTCAAAAATATGATTTTAAAAGTCATAATAGTGAGATAAAATGTCTAAAATACAACATGCCAAGTCATAATTGTAAGATAAAATGTTAAAAATATGATTTAAAATGTCCTCATTATAAGATATAAAATGTCAAAAATATGATTTTGAAAGTCATAATAGTGAGATAAAAAGTCTAAAATACGACATGCTAAGTCATAACTGTAAGATTAAATGTTAAAAATATGATTTAAAATGTCCTCATTATAAGATATAAAATGTCAAAAATATGATTTTGAAAGTAATAATAGTGAGATAAAAAGTCTAAAATACGACATGCTAAGTCATAACTGTAAGATAAAATGTTAAAAATATGATTTTAAAAGTCCTAATTATTAGATAAAAAGTCAAAAATATGATTAAAAAAAACCTCATAATTAGATGAAAAATCAAAAATATGACACGCTTATTTGTTGTGAGATGAAAATTCAAAATTATGACTTAAAAATCTAAATTATGAAATAAAAAGCTGAAATTAGATTTTAAAGTCTAAATTATGACCAAAACACGCACTAAGACATTTAAGAGATGAAATCATGCTTATTATTTTTTTTAAATGCGCTTTTAATAATAACATTTACATTATTGTTTTCATTTTTTTTGCAATGTATTTTTTTACATGCGTTTTTACATTTTGAAATCAGTTTTTACAACAGAAATGAATCAATCAGCTTTTCATCTAAAACCAAATGAATTTCCTCTCATCAGTGTAAAGCTGCTCTGAAGCTTCTGTGTGTGAAAGAGCTGGAGAAATAAAGCTTGACTTCTCCGAATCGGTCATCTTCGAGACCATCACAATATTGGTGTGTAGATCTCTTGGAGTTTTTCTATTCAGTGCTTATACTTTGCTGAACCACTCGCCCACTTACATCCTCCCACGACACTATCTATTATGCACTGAAATTCCCAGAAAGTCTTCTACATGATTATAGACACTCTTTATTAACAATAAAGCTAGAATAAAGAAGGACTTTGTTATGAATGATTGCCAAATTTTTGGAGAACACAGCTCAGGCTACTTACTATGCATCACACTCACAGATAGAAAAAAGATATCTAGAGATAAAATACATTCACCAAAGTAAAATTATGTTAATAATTGTCTATATTCATTTAAAACGCTTCATGTGCAACCGTTTATAAGCGCACCTGAAAGATATGCTAAAAGCAACATGTTTGATGTTTTCCATGTTTGTCAGTGTGACATTTCATTATATGCATAGATCATTTAATTTTGATAAATTCTTACATTTATGCGGCGCAAATATCTGAATATTCTACTCAGAGATGTTCATGTCCCCGGACTCGGAATTATGCATTTCTGTGGCAAGGTTATTAACGCCAAATTAATCTAATTTGAGTCATCAATAGACAAAACCACAATACAACAAGTTACAGTTGTTATGCAAATTCCTTAATAAACTTACTGTTAATTTAGTGGACATTAGTTATTTAGCTCTGTGCTATAAACTGTATTATGCTCTTTTGGTTTATTTAATGATTATTCTTGCATTATTAAGACATTAACAATAAGAATTATTCATCCAAAATATTATGAAATGACTGCTTGCATACAAAGTTTGGTAACACTTTATTTTACAGTGTCCTTGTTACATGTACTTACCATAGTATAACAGTAAATTATGCATAATTACATGCAACTAACCCTCAACCAAACCCTATAGTAAGTACATGTTGTTAATTATTATTAATCAGTACTTAAATATATAATTACACTATGACTGTAACAATGACACCTTGAAATAAAGTGTAACCCAAAGTTCTGTCATGAAACTCTAGATTTTTAGAAACTCTAGAAACTCTCAATATTGGTGATTGGTACAAATATCGATTTCGATCTTGATTCAGAATCTATTCGTATGTATATAGCCTACTGTACATATAAGGAAAAATAAGTTTGTCTTTTTAGCACTATTTCTTGGGTTAAATTATATTAGCTTGCATTCATTAATATTCACTCGTGTGTGCTTTATATAAGTAACATAAAATATTAAGATGTAAGTTATTAACTTTTTTAAATTTCACATTTAAAGAAATCTAGTGTTTGATCATGTCTAAATATTTATTAAAATGCAAAACCTAAAAATAAGTAAGAAGTTATGATCTGCAATACTTTTTTGAGCAACCAGATTTATATTTATTAAAGAGCCATACAGGCACCTGGTGGGTAATGGCATTACAAATGAAAATGATTATTTTTCCAGCCACAAAATGACTCTAATTTGCCTCTTTGTATTGGAATTCTCTATTTTAACCTTAATTACTACACTAATTGTAATTTAAATATTATTAAACTAAAATATAGAACATTTATTTAATTGAAATAGTTAAGGTGTGTGGTCACATTTGACCATCAATGAGTATGAGTGTGACCAATTAGTAAGCAATGAGGGTTAAATACAAGAAAAACATTAACATTAATGTTAACAATTTTGCATCTCCATCAGTAAAATGATGATGGTTGACGTAATAAAAAATTGTTGCAAATACCTGTATAGTAAAACTGTTATTTATCCGCTTAAGCCATTCAAATGCATTGACAGAGCGCTGGGTTGTTTAGAAGCTCCATGAACCACGTGACTGCGATGTCGCAACTCTGTTTTTCAACGCCTCTGACTTTAATTGTTATGCCACATTAGCGCCAAAACGCTATTTATTGTTTGAATTTCGTATTCAATTTTAAAAGCTTAGACTTTCATACCAAAAGCAGGTTTGGCAGTTTGGAGTGAGATTTAAAAAAAATTATGAATAACGACGCCCAATATGTGGTGGCCGGTGTTGATTCTGTGGCGCACCGCCACAAATTAGTCTATGTGTGGGAAACACGGCTATTGTACAGCAGCAGCATGTCTTACTTGCTCACAGCAGCGTGTTGTGTATTTATTGACAGTAGCACATCCCATACTTGCTCTGCAGCAGCAATAATTGCAATAACAGCAGCATCAATAATTGCAATAACTGCAACAGCAGCAATAACTGCAGCAACAGCAATAATAGCAATGACATCAGCAACAACTGCAGCAGCAATAACAGAAGCATCAATAATTGCAATAACTGAAGGAAGAGCAATAACTGCAACAGCAGCAATAACAGAAGCATCAATAATTGCAATAACTGCAAGAACAGCAATAACTGCAACAGCAGCAATAACAGCAATATCAGCACCAATAACTGCAGCAGTAGCAATAATGGCAATAACAGCAGCAGCAGCAATAATGGCAATAACAGCAGCAGCAGCAATAATGGCAATAACAGCAGCAGCAATAATGGCAATAACTTCAGCAGCCGCAATAATGGCAATAACAGCAGCAGCAATAATGGCAATAACTTCAGCAGCAGCAATAAAAGCAGCCGCAGCAATAATGGCAATAACTTCAGCAGCAGCAATAACTTCAGCAACAGCAATAATGGCAATAACTTCAGCAGCAGCATAACTGCAGCAACAATAATGACAATATCTTCAGCAGCAGCAATAACTGCAGCAACAGCAATAATGGCAATAACTTCAGCAGCAGCAATAACTGCAGCAGCAGCAATAACAGCAGCAACAGCAATAATGGCAATAACTTCAGCAGCAGCAATAACTGCAGCAGCAATAACAGCAGCAGTAGCAATAACTTCAGCAGCAGCAATAACTGCAGCAACAGCAATAGTGGCAATAACTTCAGCAGCAACAATAACTTCAGCAGCAGCAGCAGCAATAACTTCAGCAGCAGCAGCAATAACTTCAGCAGCAGCAATAACTGCAGCAGTAGCAATAACTTCAGCAGCAGCAATAACTTCAGCAGCAGCAGCAATAACTTCAGCAGCAGCAATAACTGCAGCAGTAGCAATAATGGCAATAACTTCAGCAGCAGCAATAACTGCAGCAGTAGCAATAATGGCAATAACTTCAGCAGCCGCAATAACAGCAGCAGTAGCAATAATAGCAATAACATAAGCAGCAGCAATAACTCAATAGCAGCAATACCTTCAGCAGCAGCAATAATAGCAATAACTTCAGCAGCAGCAATAACTTCAGCAGCTGCAATAACTGCAGTAACAGCAATAATAGCAATAACTTCAGCAGCAGCAATAACTTCAGCAGCAGCAATAATAGCAATAACTTCAGCAGCAGCAATAACTGCAGCAACAGCAATAATAGCAATAACTTCAGCAGCAGCAATAACTTCAGCAGCCGCAATAACTGCAGCAGCCGCAATAACTGCAGCAACAGCAATAATAGCAATAACTTCAGCAGCAGCAATAACTTCAGCAGAAGCAATAACTTCAGCAGCAGCAATAACTTCAGCAGCCGCAATAACTGCAGCAACAGCAAATAAATGCAGCAACAGCAATAATAGCAATAACTTCAGCAGCAGCAATAACTTCAGCAGCAGCAATAACTTCAGCAGCAGCAATAACTTCAGCAGCCACAATAACTGCAGCAAACGCAATAACTTCAGCAGCCGCAATAACTGCAGCAGCCGCAATAACTGCAGCAGCAGCAACTTCAGCAGCCGCAATAACTTCAGCAGCCGCAATAACTGCAGCAGCAGCAATAACTTCAGCAGCCGCAATAACTGCAGGAGCCGCAATAACTGCAGCAGCAGCAATAACTTCAGCAGCCGCAATAACTTCAGCAGCCGCAATAACTTTAGCAGCCGCAATAACTGCAGCAGCAGCAACTTCAGCAGCCGCAATAACTGCAGCAGCCGCAATAACTGCAGCAGCAGCAATAACTTCAGCAGCCGCAATAACTTCAGCAGCCGCAATAACTTCAGCAGCCGCAATAACTGCAGCAGCAGCAATAACTTCAGCAGCAGCAATAACTTCAGCAGCTGCAATAACTTCAGCAGCCGCAATAACTGCAGCAGCAGCAATAACTTCAGCAGCAGCAATACCTTCAGCAGCTGCAATAACTTCAGCAGCTGCAATAACTTCAGCAGCAGCAATAACTTCAGCAGCTGCAATAACTTCAGCAGCAGCAATAACTTCAGCAGCTGCAATAACTTCAGCAGCTGCAATAACTTCAGCAGCAGCAATAACTTCAGCAGCAGCAGCAGCAATAACAATAACTTCAGCAGCAGCAATAACTGCAGCAGCCGCAATAACTGCAGCAGCAGCAATAACTGCAGCAGCCGCAATAACTTCAGCAGCCGCAATAACTTCAGCAGCCGCAATAACTGCAGCAGCAGCAATAACTTCAGCAGCTGCAATAACTTCAGCAGCCGCAATAACTGCAGCAGCAGCAATAACTTCAGCAGCAGCAATACCTTCAGCAGCTGCAATAACTTCAGCAGCTGCAATAACTTCAGCAGCAGCAATAACTTCAGCAGCAGCAATAACTTCAGCAGCTGCAATAACTTCAGCAGCAGCAATAACTTCAGCAGCTGCAATAACTTCAGCAGCTGCAATAACTTCAGCAGCAGCAATAACTTCAGCAGCAGCAGCAATAACAATAACTTCAGCAGCAGCAATAACTGCAGCAGCCGCAATAACTGCAGCAGCAGCAATAACTGCAGCAGCAGCAATAACAGCAGCAGCAGCAATAACAGCAGCAACAGCAGCAATAACTGCAGCAGCAGCAATAACTGCAGCAGCAGCAATAACTGCAGCAGCAGCAATAACTTCAGCAGCAGCAATAATTTCAACAGCAGCAGCAATAACAATAACTTCAGCAGCTGCAATAACTTCAGCAGCAGCAATAACTTCAGCAGCAGCAGCAATAACAATAACTTCAGCAGCAGCAATAACTGCAGCAGCAGCAATAACTTCAGCAGCAGCAATAACTTCAGCAGCTGCAATAACTTCAGCAGCTGCAATAACTTCAGCAGCTGCAATAACTTCAGCAGCTGCAATAACTTCAGCAGCAGCAATAACTTCAGCAGCAGCAGCAATAACAATAACTTCAGCAGCAGCAATAACTTCAACAGCAGCAATAACTTCAGCAGCTGCAATAACTTCAGCAGCAGCAGCAATAACAATAACTTCGGCAGCAGCAATAACTGCAGCAACAGCAATAATGGCAATAACTGCAGCAACAGCAATAATGGCAATAACAGCAGCAACAGCAATAATGGCAATAACTGCAGCAACAGCAATAATGGCAATAACTGCAGCAACAGCAATAATGGCAATAACTGCAGCAACAGCAATAATGGCAATAACTGCAGCAGTAGCAATAATAGCAATAACAGCAGCAATAACAGCAGCTGCAGCGATAATGGCAACAACTTCAGAAGCAGCAATAACTGCAGCAAAAGCAATAACAGCAATAACTGCAGCAGCAGCAATAACAGCAATAACTGCAGCAAAAGCAATAACATCAGCAATAACTGCAGCAGCAGCAATCACCAAAAGCATCAGCAGCAGATCTATTCCGCCAAGACCAAACATATCAACATGATCATATCCCGAGAGTGGTCATGACAGAACTACATTTTGCTGCTGACGTTACAGTGATCAGGTGGTACACGGCAGAGCTCTCTGAAAATAAGTTTACTAGACATCGTAATTATGAGTTCTACAAATACACGAGCACTTTTCATGTCAGAATCAAGTCATTAAGGCAATTCCAACACTGTGTGAAATGAATCCCCTTTACTTGAGCATAGACCGGAAATAGATGACATGTAAATTCTTCTGAAGGACATTATAGGGAGTGCCTGCTTAAAGTGGACCTACTGTAACTGTTTGGGCTGATCGGCTCAGCTTGAAATGAAGAAAGCAAAAAAGGTTGTTTTCCAGGACTTAAAAAGCGTAATGAATGCGCTAAAGCTCTGAAGCGTTCATGGCTTTGGCTGATCTGTACAGTAGGAGTGGCAGGCACATTCACTATGACCCAGAACTATAGTGGGATCCGTTTCAAGGCAGCCGAGGACTAACTTCACCCAGGCCATTCTGAGAACACAAAGAATACAGTTAACATGTCTTGTCTTCTGTTCCCGGAGAATAAAGGCTAAATAATTAATCTAGTCTCCGCTTCCACACAGAGGCTTGTTTGCGGCCCCACGCTACACCCGAGCAGGGGAGAAAATGATACGCTGTGCTTGGAAAACACTGGAGTCATTTTACCCCACACGTTCCAATACACAGAAATATGCATACACTTTGAATAGGAGCTCTTTGGGGTGATAAACGCAACACTGTCTCGATCGCAAAGCCTAACCTTTCCCAAATGTGTGCCTGACATTTATATCGCTATAATGTGATTCTCTGTGGGGGCGTCTTGTAGAGCCAATCACAGGTCGTGCTCACACGCAGGTGATATAACAGCGTGTGCTATGAATATGATAAATCTATTTGCTTTTTGAGCTAAATCAATACTGTAGAGATATCAAAGGGATAAATGGGTTATGGGTTGAACCTCAAGAGTGGCGTCTCTGAGCTTTATTATTGGGCTCCATTTCAAAGCTGGCAGATTCAAAACACAATCATTCCAGGTCCATATTTATCTGGTTAAAGTCTATGAATGATATTTGGATTTGGGGAAATGTTGAACACGAGTAACAGTGGCTGTTGAGGCTTCAGGGAACAGCACACACCCAGATACACTTACCAGCCTACAAAGTCAGAACGCTCTGTCAACATGTGTTTGAACACTATAACCTCTGTACAAATCAACCCCTGGATTCTTGCAATTTTGTAATGCACTTATAATATCGCGTCATTTCAACATCTGCCAAACTGTACCATGGAGACTATGTGACTAATATAATATATAATAATACTATATGCACCAATCGGGCATAACATTATGACCTAATATTGTGTTGGGACTAGTGTTAGACCGATATATCGGGCCGATATTTGCGATTTTTAGGCTGCTGCGTTTGCTGATATTTTTTTCCCTGCATTATTTACAGACAGGCGTCCACAGGGCAGCTCTCACCGTCTTCAAACTCTCTTGCTCTCTCTCGCGCATATTAATCAAAATCAATTGAGAATTGACACGATGGTAAAAGGTCGAAAGACTGAAGTTTCACGTGGAGCATTGGGAGATTTTCTCCTGAATTACCGCTGGTGTTGCTCTACAAGAGATTAAGTTAAGTGCACCTACACTCTAAAAAATACTGGGTTAAAAATAACCCAAGTTGGGTTGAAAAAAATGGACTAACCCATCAATTGGGTTGTTTTAACCCAGCAATTGGGTTGTTTTAAGCAAACATTTAACCCAACTGCTGGGTCAAAACAACCCAATTGCTGGGTTAGTCCATATTCAACCCAACTTGGGTTATTTTTAACCCATCATTTTTTAGAGTCTAACCATTAAATGACTAGGTTGTAAGTTTTAAGTATAGTACAGTCAGTGTGAACTTTATTATGCTGATTGCTTGTTGATACTGTGTGCAATAGTGTAATTATTTTATTTATGCTTAAATATTTATTTTCAGAATTTTTTTTTTTCTTGTTCTACCTCACCTGTTTTTACTATTTGTTAAATATTGTTTTTTTTTTTTGTTCAATAAATGTTCCTTTTTTAAATTGTACATTTTAAATTGTTATCATCCTGATCATTGTGTCATTTTTATGTTGTAAATTGAGGGAGCAAAAGCAGTATCGGCTCCAAATATCGGCTCAAGAAAATCGGCAGCCCGTATCGGTCATCGGCTAAGGCTGATGAAAAAAAATCGGTATCGTCATCGGCACTAAAAAATCCATATCGGTCGATCCCTAGTTGGGACCCCTGAGAGGTGTACATGGCAACAATGCTTAGGTAGGTGATACGTGTCAAAGTCACATCCACATGGATGGAGGACCCAAGGTTTCCCAGCAGAACATTGCCCAAAGCATCACTGCCTCCGTCGCCACGCCTTCTTCCCATAGTGCACCTGGTGCCATGTGTTCCCCAGGTAAGCCACACACACACACACACACACACACACCCGGCCATCCCTGTCGCCGGTTCTCCACTGTTCCTTCCTTGAAGCACTTTTGATAGAGACTAGGAACAGCCCACAAGAGCTGCAGTTTTGGAGATGCTCTGACCCAGTCGTCTAGCCGTCACAATTTGGCCCTTGTCAAACTCGCTCAAATCCTTACGCTTGCCCATTTTTCCTGCTTCTAACACATCAACTCTGAGGACAAAATGTTCACTTGCTGCCTAATATATCCCACCCACTAACAGCTGATGAAGAGATAATCAGTGTTATTCATAATGTTATGCCTGATCTGTGTATAAACACGTACACACACTTTGACCGGTCAAAAGTTTGGAAACATTACTAATTTTAATGTTTTTGAAATAAGTATTTTATGCTCATCAAGGCTGCTTTTATTTGATCAAAAATACAGTAATATTGTGAAATATTATAACAATTTAAAATAATGTTTTTCTATTTTAATTTAATTTAAAATAGAATTTATTTCTGTGATGCAAAGCTGAATTTTCAGCATCATTACTCCAGTTTTCAGTGTCACATGATCCTTCAGAAATATATTTTAGAGAGAGAGAGAGAGAGAGAGAGAGAGAGAGAGAGAGAGAGAGAGAGAGAGAGAGAGAGAGAGAGAGAGAGAGAGAGAGAGAGAGAGAGGTTACACTTTGTTACATTTAACTACTGAGGTAAGATGTAACTACATGTACTTACTATAGAGTTAGGGTTTGGTTTAGGGTTAGTTGCATGTAATTATGCATAAATTATAGTTATTACACATGTAACATATGTAACAATGACAATTGAATAAAGTCTAACTCTGGTTAAGAGACAATTATAGCAGCATAGTCGTTCACTGCCACTGTTGAAATAATCACAGTTCATGAGAATTAGGAAAAGTTATTTCCCCGAAAGAGAGAAAAGTGAAACTTCTTCGTCTGGTTTGGTTCAAACGTGCACCTGCTCTCAACAAAGACCGGAGAGAAATCACTTACTTCAGTTCCTCTGGCTCAAGAGTTCGCTTAGAATTCCGCTGTCGGTACAAAGTCAGCCGTGAGTCTCTTCATGTAGGCTACACATTGTGCATGTATTTTCCTCTACACACGCGACTCCAGCTTCTCCTTCCCATGTAAAGCAGTGTTTACTGTTGAACTGTAAGTCTCCGCTCTCATTCAAAACCTCCGGACTGACCGGAGCCGAGAGGAGCAGCCGCAAAACCAGGCGCGGACTTTCAGGAACGGACCGAAGATCGGTTCGCTCGGTTAGCAGTGATAACTCGTTCCTGAAGGGGTTTAATTTCAACACTAAAACTCAGACAAAAATTACACGTGGACTTTGAAAGATGTTTGAAAAGTCAAGACGTAAAAAAAAAAAAATAATTATATTATATATATATATATATATATATATATATATATTTTTTTTTTTTTTTAATACTTAATCCACCCACACAATAATAGTTTTACATTGAAAAACTATAATAAAATAAATAAAATAGTTTGACCATAATAATAAACTAATATAACATTTACTTACCATAGTATAAATGTATAAATTATGCATAATTACATGCAACTAACCCTCAACCAAACCCTAATCCTACCCTAACCCTATAGTAAGCACTCATAGTTAATTAATATTACTCAGTACTCAGTATAAAACACTTTATTGTACAGTGTCCTTGTTACACATATTACATGTAGTTAATAGTTATAACTATAAATTATGCATAATTACATGCAACTAACCCTAAACCAAACTCTAACCCTATAGTAAGCACATGCAGTTAATTAATATTACTCAGTACTTAAAGGTATAATTACACTGTAACAATGACACCTTTGAATAAAATAATTTTGTTTACAATTTATTTTTAGTTATTATAAAGGCTACACTTTTTTAAGGTGCCTGTGTTACAGTGTAATTATACATTTAAGTACTGAGTAATATTAAGTACACTCTAAAAAATGCTGGGTTCAAAATAACCCAAGTTGGGTTGAAAATGGACTAGCCCAGCAATTGGGTTGTTTTAATTTATAGTTATTACTAATAACTAGGCTACATGTAACGTGTGTAACAATAACACAATTATTATTATATTCATAGTTATTATATAGGCTACACTTTTTTAAGGTGCACTCTAAAAAATGCTGGGTTCAAAATAACTTTAAGCATTTGGGTTGAAAATGGACTAACCCAGCATTTGGGTTGTTTTAACCCAGCGGTTGGGTTAAATGTTTGCTTAAAACAACCCAATTGCTGGGTTAGTCCATTTTCAACCCAACTTGGGTTATTTGTAACCCAGCATTTTTTAGAGTGTGCCTGTGTTACAGCGTAATCATACATTTAAGTACTGAGTAATAATAGTTTGGTTAGAGTTTGGTTTATGGTTAGTTGCATGTACACTCTAAAAATGCTGGGTTAAAAACAACCCAAGTTGGGTTGAAAATGGACTAACCCAGCAATTGGGTTGTTTTAAGCAAACATTTAACTCAACCGATGGGTTAAAATGACCCATTCACTGGGTTAAAACAACCCAATTGCTGGGTTAGTCCATTTTCAACCCAACTTGGGTTGTTTTTAACCCAGCATTTTTTAAAGTGTAATTATTATGCATCATCTATAGTTATTACAATAGTAACTGTATGTAACGTGTGTAACAATGACACTGTAAAATAAAGTGTTACCTTTTATATTATTAAAGAAATGTTAATTTCTCTTTATTATTACATAACCTAAAATGAGAGAGACGTAAAACCAGTCGAGGAGCTTAACATTCCAAGTGTAGAACTTGATACAACGAGGAGAGAGGAGTTTTGTTCTCTCCCCCGCGTGAACACAAAGGGCATATTTTCCTGTCACACGTCTCTCATCCATCGCTCCTTCCACAGTTTCCACAGGTTCGCCTGTGTAACCGCCCATGTGCCGAGTCTCAGTTCAAAGTCTGCTAGACTCAGACCCAATGCACCTTACAATTCAAACCGTCTGTCCAATTACAGTCCAGCATCTCTGCCTCGGTCACAAGGGACATTTGCACAAAAAAGACAGAATAAGGAGGGGGCAGGTCACTTCCTCCCCCCTGTGCCCATTAGAATAGATAGACTATTGCCATTGAGAACTGAGGCGAAAACAAGCCCCTACCAGAGGACCTGCGCTCTCACTGTGGAGCAAACCACCAGGAGGGCCATTAGAGGCTAGTTAAAGTCTGACCGGTCTGAGATTATTACTGGTTAGGCTGAGACTGTTTGTTTGCTCATGTTCTTCATTTGGTAAATTAAACCACCAGGAGTCATTATGACTGACTGAGTTGGTTCATGCAACACTAATATATCTATTCACTGTAGCTATCATGTTTAAGCTTGAAATATGTTTTTTAGTCATATATTAGTTCAACCTAAACTGATTCAGACACAGATGTAATGTTTCGCTAGTGTGTCCAGGACACTATAGATCATTTCTGTAAGTGAGGAGAGCAAAATAAAGTAAACTGTGACATATTATACCCACAAACTCTTCATACATTTTCTAAACTATAGAGAATAAACAGTGATGATGTGAGAAAATGTGGAAGTGTCTGGTTAAATGTTGGTTTGACTGTGTATATATATTTATATTTGTGCTGACAAATTGATTAATCACATCTAACACAAAAGTTGTTTACATATGTGTATATTATTATTATATCTATTATGTGTGTGTGTGTGTCCGTGTATATATATATACACACACACACATAATATTTATAAATATAATATACACATATGTAAACAACTTTTGTGTTAGATGTGATTAATCAATTGACATTTATATATACATATATTATAAATAAAATATATATTATATATGGAATTATATATATATATATAGATAGATAGACACACACACATATAGACAGACAGATGGATAGACAGACAGACAGACAGACAGACAGACAGACAGACAGACAGACAGACAGACAGACAGACAGACAGACAGACAGACAGACAGACAGACAGACAGACAGACAGACAGACAGATAGATAGATAGATAGATAGATAGATAGATAGATAGATAGATAGATAGATAGATAGATAGATAGA